>NC_080381.1:91340299-91661254 GCF_014773155.1 Arachis stenosperma | reverse complement strand
ACTCTTCTCCTTTCTCTGCTATGTATCTGTCGAGTTTTCCTTCTCTGGCTAGTTTTTCTATAACATTTTTTAGGTCGTGGCAGTCGTTAGTAGAATGGCCATAAAGTTTGTGGTATTCACAGTACTCGGACCGATCTCTCCCCGCTCTCTTGTGTTTTAGAGGTCGGGGTGGTGGGATCTTTTCGGTGTGGCATACTTCTCTGTAGACGTCTACTAGGGAGACTCGGAGAGGGGTGTAGCTGTGGTACTTCCGCGGCTTGTCCGAGTTGGGTTCTTCTTTCTTCTTCTGTTCCCGATCTCGATCTCGGAGCGGGTAGGTTGATTCTTTTCTAGAAGAGTCTCTCAGCTGGGAGGTTTCCTCCATGTTGATGTATTTTTCTGCCCGCTCCTGCACCTCGTATAGAGAGGTCGGGTATCGTTTGGATAGGGATTGGCTAAACGGTCCCTCTTTTAGGCCGTTTGCCAGTCCCATGATGGCTGCTTCAGTGGGCAAGTGTTGTATGTCCAGGCAGGCTTTGTTGAATCGCTCCATGTATTCTCGGAGAGTTTCTTGGTTACCTTGCTTGATCCCGAGTAGACTGGGGGCGTGTTTTGTCTTGTCCTTTTGAATAGAGAACCTTGTTAGGAATTTTTTGGTTAGGTCCTCGAAGCTGGAGATTGATCCTGGTGGCAGGTTGTCGAACTACTTCATGGCCGACTTGGTGAGGGTGGTGGGGAAGGCTTTGCACCGAATCGCGTCGGAGGCGTCGACTAGGTACATTCTGCTTCTGAAGTTGCTGAGGTGGTGACTTGGATCGGTGGTGCCGTCGTAGAGGTCCATATCGGGCGGTTTGAAGTTTTGCGGTACCTTCTCCTTCATGATCTCTCGTGTGAAGGGATCATGATTGCCTTCGGGGGTGGTGCCGCGTTCCGTCCGGTCCTTCAGGTTGGCCTCTAGTTTCCGTAGTTTTTCTTCTAATTCTCTGCGCTTGCGAGCTTCCCTCCTCAGATCTTGTTCAGTTTCTTTCTGCTTTTTTACGCCCTCTTCGAGTTGTTTCAGCCGGTTTTGCTGTGTCCGAACTGCTTCTAGAATTTCCGAGCTTTCGGGATTTTGGGGATCTTGGTTTGGGAGTGATGTCTTTGGGCGATTCTGTTTGTTTCCTCCTGGAGTGCGGGGTGATAGAGGGCTGTCCGGTCGTTCTCCGGTGTCAACTTCCTCCTCTTGTTCTGATGTAGCGTGGTTATTGTTGGGAGGGTCGTCCGCCATGGTAAAGGGATGACTTCCAGGTCCCCGGCAACGGCGCCAATGTTCCGAGGGTTACCTGAAACGCGCAGCTCGGTCATCTTAGGGAGGCCCGAGATGGGGGGATTGATGACCCGAGCTTGGTATGCCGAGTGGTTGGTGGTGGTACCTGCAATGACACTCCGATGCTTAAGTTAGCATGGGTCCAAGCAGATATTGAGTAGAATTAGAGTGTGTGTTATACCTGGGTGCTCCAGTGTATTTATAGTAATTGGCCGTGATCTTCCCTGGATAAGATATTCTTATCTTATCTTATCCTTCTGGGAGTTTTATCTTTATCTTTGTGGAACCGCCTTTCCTAGGCTTTTTCGGCCTTTAGGTCTTGGGCTTCGTTCCTTTTGGGCTTCTTTAGCTTTATTGTCCGAGGTCCGACCTCAGGCATGGGCCTGGGGATGAGGTCGGACCTTCTATGAACTTTGCCGAGTTTGGGGAGCTCGGTCAGGGTATGAACAGAAGGAAAGAACAAAGATGCAATAACAATAAATGACAAGAAAAAGTAAATGAAAACAAGTATTAAAAGTCGAAATTGCAAGAAATTAAACTAAGAAACCCTAATTTTAGAGAGAGGGGGGAGCTTATCTCTCTTGAAACTAAGAGAAAAACATAGAAAAGCTAAACCTAATTTTCCCGCCCCTTCATTTCTCTTCACTTTGGCCTTAAATAGCTTTAGAAAATGAGTTGGATTGGGTTTTGGAGACCCAGAATTCGCCCTCAGCAATTTGCAATTAATGATCTACGTGTATGCACGACCTACAGTGCATACGCACAGTTGCGCAAAATTACCATCGTGCGTATGCACGACATTTGGTGCGTATGCATCCTTGCACGAAGTCACCGTTGTAGCAGCTTCCAAACTCCATTCTCTTCATGATTTCTCCCTTTTTGGATGCTCTTTCTTCACTTCTTCAACCCAAACTTGCCTTGAAAACTGAAATCACTCATCAAAACCATCAAGGCACCAAATGGGATTAAAGTGAATAAAAATTTACTAAATTAAGCACAAAAGAGCATGTTTTCACTTTCAAGCACAATTTAGGAAGAAATCTCAAAAGCATGCTATTTAGATGAATAAATGTGGGTTTATGTGATGAAATCCACTTAAATCAAACCAAAATATATCGTAAAATATGGATTCATCACCTAGCTCACCAATTTTCTCCTTAAAAAAGATGGACGGTAACTTCCACATTCTTGGAAATCTCTACCTCATTAGGGTCAAAGCCTTCATGTTTCTTAGCCTTTTTAGCCACCGTTAGAAAAGGAATTGGTGTAGGCTCTTCAAGGGGATTTTTCCTTCTGGGTTCCTTGACCATCAATGGGTCCTCCTCTTCTCTCGCAATATCTTCCTTCTCACCTTCATTCCATTCTATGTACTCTTCGATTTCTTCATTGTGGGTTTCCAGGTTCACACTTGTAGGCTTAAAAATAACTTCATCTAATTTGGTGCCACTCCTTAGGATAATAGCATTAATGCTTCCCTTGGGATTTGATTGAGGTTGAGAAGGTTGGCCACTAGAGGTAGATGCTTGGGGGTGTTATGATTGTTGGAAGGAGATCAAATCAACCAGGATAAGGCCTCAGCAATGGTTGCTATGTAAGTTTCTTGCTTCTTATGGAACTCCCGTTGCTCTTACATGAAGCTTTAAATTGCATCATTCATATATGATTGGTTTGAAGAGGATGGTTGATTATTTTGGTGAAGTGTAGGCCTAGTATGTGGTGGTTGATATCTTTCTTGGGGTTGAGAGTGTGAATGTTGATTGGGTTGTGAATGGGGCGGGCTTTGTGGTTGATATGATTGGTAGTGAGGTTGAGGTGGTTGATGGTAAGATTGTTGACCTTGGAATGGTTAGGGATAGTAAACTTGTTCAGTTGAAAAAGGTTGAGCTTGAAACATCTTTGATTTGGGTTGTCTCTCCACCTTTGACCTTGGTTTGCTCTAAAGTGGTAAGATCCTTGATTGCCTTGATTGAAATTGGACCTTTATGGATAGGGATTTACTATCGCCAATATGTTGTCCTCTTGGATTTGAGGGCACTCATCGGTGTAGTGACCATTGAAAGCACAAATACCATAAGATCTAGAAGAAGCTTCAATCCTAGGAGGTTGAGGTAGAGCTAGCAACATTTGCAAAATTTGTTGACCTTGAGTAATTTGCCTTAGCAAAATTGTCATTTCACCAAGTGTCTTTGTCAAGATAGCATCACCGGAAGGTGAGAGTTCATTTGTGGCTTTTGGTTGGGTGTTCCTTGTCCTAAGATGTTGAGTTGAATCCACTAAATCTGCAATGACTTCCCAAGCTTCTTCTATGGTCTTGTTTTTAGTGAAAGATCCTCCACTTGAGGCATCAATAAGTAGCTTGTCTTGAGGGACCAAGCTTTGGCAAAAATAGCTTATGAGCACCAATTCATCTATGTGGTGGTGAGGACAATATTTCAACGACTTCTTGAATCTTTCCCAATATTCATAAAGGATTTTTCCATCTCTTTGCATGATGCTTGAGATTTCTTTCCTCAAACGATCCGTCTTTTGAGGTGGGAAAAACTTCTCAAGAAACTCTTTGTGCAACAAATCCCAATTAGTAATCACCTCCTCATATTGGGTGTAAAACTATTCTTTCGCCTTTCCTTCCAAAGAGAATGGGAAAGCAAAAACCATTATGGCTATCTTATCTGAGCCATGCCTTCTTGTAGTAGAGCACACAACTTGAAAATCCTTCAAGTTGTTGAAGGGGTCTTCAGCAAGCAAACCATGATATTTCAGAAGCAAGTTGATCAAACTTGTCTTGAATTTAAATTTGTCATCCAAATCCGGATACCGAACTTGTACCGGTTGCAAAGTTATGTCTGGAGCTCCGGCTTCCTTGAGAGTGACTCTCCGAGGTGGTGCCGCATATTTTTGTCACCTAACTCACTCACAGAAATTTCAACACTTCCAATAGAAGAATACATGGTTCCCTCATTTAACAAAGAATGAGAATCACAGTTACAAAGTGATTGTAAATTGGCTTGCTCATCAAGAGAATCCGATTCACCATGCACAAATGCTAACCGGTGCCGAGCTTGCCTAAGATGAGTTAAAGTCCTTTCTATTTCAGGATCAAAAGGGGCCAAGCTTGGGTCTGGAAGCGACCGTGTCATTCAACTGAGGAATCATAGAAATCATGTAATTACCAAAAGCAAAACAAGAGCAAGAAAGTAAACAAAAACGATCTATTATCTATAACTACCCAAACTATCTAAATAAAGGCACTAGCTACCAATTGGAGTCAAGTGAAAAGAAAAAATTCAAGTATTCACACTATTCACATATTCACAACAACCAAGATTATACCAATCATTGCACTTAGCTCCCCGGCAACAGCGCCAAAAACTTGATGCTCAGGTTAGTCCCGGTCTAGAGTTTCACAAAATATGGAATCTCGTTGCAAGCATAGTCTAGACTGACAAGTAATCCTCTGCCAGAGTTTAGAACAAAGATGTCACGATTCAAATCAAATAAACTGGGAGTAGAATCTCGGGTCGTCTTCCCAAGGAACTAGTGACAATAAGTGCACAAGCTTGGTTGTGAGATCAAGGGGGGTTTTCAATAATGAAGCAAACAATTAAGAAATAAAAGAACAATCAAAATTGCAATTAATGAACTAATAAAGGAATTAAAGAACTATCTATGTAATATGAATAAGTAATATTTTATAATGATGGAAATGTGATTTAAAACATAAATGGAACCTTGGCTTGGGATGAGTTAGGGAATTCTTTCCTTGTCGTAACCACAACTAAGATAATTATGATGGATTAATCTCACCTAGTCAATCCTTAACATCAAAGAGTAAGTCAAGTGAGCAAGACTATTCTTAATCAACAAATCCTATCAAACTTACTAATTAGCTTAGAAAAGAGCTAGCGTTAGTGGAAAACAAGAACAATTAGCAATTCAAGAATTATCACTAAATATTGGACATTACAATTCTAGTATCCCCTAGGCTCATCTTTCCCAAGTCAAGAAGTGGAAATTTACCTCATAATCAAAATTGACATTTACACAAACACTTGGTGGGCATAATCACAAAACATGGAAAAATTGGAAAAATGCTTAAAGCTATGAGTAATAAATGATCAAAATCAACAATGTAACTCAAACAAACATATAATAACCAACAATCATCTAATTCATCAACTAAAGATCAAAATTGCAAAAATATGTATATATTGATAAAGTATCTTCAACTTCAAGAAAGTGTAGCACAAGTGTAGAAGATGAAGATAAAATCAAGAAATACTTACAATGGAAGCAAGCTTGAATCAAATATCAAGATAAAAATTGCACTTGTAGTATAAACCCTAATAATAAACCCTAAAATATTTGAGAGAAAAACTTAAGAAAACCTAAGACTAAAGCTTTCTAAAACTACCTAATACTACTCCTAATGAGGTGCTATGGTTCCTTCAAGTCTGCCCCCTTGGTGCACGAAATTGTGATCACACTTTTCACAACTCCGCACAACTAACCAGCAAGTGCACTGGGTCGTCCAAGTAATACCTTACGTGAGTAAGGGTCGATCCCATGGAGATTGTTGGCTTGAAGCAAGCTATGGTCATCTTGTAAATCTCAGTCAGGCGGATTCAAATGGTTATGAGATTTTGATAATTAACAGATAAAACATAAAATGAGATAAAGATACTTATCTAATTCATTGGTGGGAATTTCAGATAAGCATTTGGAGATGCTTTGTTGCTTCTGAATCACTGCTTTCCTGTTGTCTTCCTCCAATTATGCATCCTCCCTTCCATGGCAAGCTGTAAGTTAGTGGATCACCGTTGTCAATGGCTACCATCCGTCCTCTCAGTGAAAATGGTCCGGCTACGGTTGTCACCACAGGGCTAATCATCTGTTGGTTCTCACTTGTGTCGGAATAAGATCCATTGATCCTTTTGTGCATTGTCACTGCGCCCAACAGTCGCATGTTTGAAGCTCGTCACAGTCATCCCCTCCCAGATCCTACTCGGAATACCATAGACAAGGTTTAGACTTTCCAGATCTCAGGAATGCTGCCAAATGTTTCTAGCCTATACCACGAAGGTTCTGATCTCACTGATTTGAATTCTCTATTGTCAGGAGATGGTAGTCAAACGCATGGATCAGAGACCCAAGAGAATATACTCCAGCTGGCGTCCAATGATTACGTTGAACATCATGTAGACTGCTTGTGGTTGTCAGACACGCGGATCTTGGCCAAGCGAGTACTGAAGATAATGGGTGATTGTCACGGGTCACCCCTTCAGTCTGACTTGACTGAATTAAGTACAAGAGTATATCTTGGAGAAGAAGTAGGCGTGAATTGAAGGAAAGACAATAGTACTTGCATTAATTCATGAGGAACAGCAGAGCTCCTCACCTTAATCTATGAGGTGTAGAAACTCCACCGTTGAAAATACATAAGAACAAAAGGTCTAGGCATGGCCGAATGGCCAGCCTCCCAAATGGTATAAGAATTCAAAAACAGGGGAAGAAGACCCTAGTACAATAGTAAAAAGTGCTATTTATACTAAACTAGTTACTAGGGTTTACAGAAAATGAGTAGATAGTGCAGAAATCCACTTCCGGCGCCCAGTTGGTGTGTGCTTGGGCTGAGCTTTGAAGCTTTCACGTGCATAGGCCATCTGATGCCAGTGCATCTAGGCCAGTTTCATTGACCTTTTCTTTACTGTTTTAGGGTAGTTTCATGCATTTTCTTAGTGAATAAGACAAGTTTTGGATGAAAATACACTCACACCTTGATTCAAGCAACTATTGTGAACTTTGCATGATTTCATGAGAATTTTGCTAGAATTGCATGATAAATTGATGATGCATAATCTCATGACTTTGGCTAGAGCTTTGATGCACTTTAATTGCTTGATTTCAGGGCAAAGGAAGCAAGGAAGAACCACGTTAGTATTCACGTTAACCTAGTTAACGTGAACCTAGTTAATGTGAACACTAAGGTGGAATGGTAAAAAGCTTGCAACGTTAAATAGAAAAGTGATCACCAATAACGCCTGCGAAGCCATCCATAGCTCACGTTACTTGCCACGTTAACTAAGTTAACATGGTAGTTAACTTAGAAGAAAAAGAGAACTCCAACGTTAAGAGAAAACGTGAACACCAATAACGTTTTTCTCCAACGTTAGTGGTAAAAGTGAACACCACTAACGTTGAAAAACTTGGCAATGATTCACGTTAAGAGTCATGTTAACTTAGTTAACGTGAACTCTAACGTAGAAGAGGAAAACAAAAGCCAACATTAGTGACACTCACTTTTGTCACTAACATTGGACCAACTAGCATTGCCTACGTTAACTTTCACGTTAAGACCATTAACGTGAAAAGTTAACGTGGAGTTGAGATCAAGGAGCCAACGTTAGTGACACTCACTTTTGTCACTAACATTGGAAGATGGCATCACTACTACGTTAAGAGCCACGTTAACTTAGTTAACGTGAGTTCTAACGTGAGTTCTAACTTAGTTCTCATGTTGGACCAAATTAGGGTTTGGGCGGATATAGTGACATGTATTCCTCCCAACACTTTGATTTGGAAATACATGTGGTATAATCAGTGACCACACTTCATCTCTTCCTATGAGCAATTAAATCAAGGAATTGGGCAATTGTTCAAGCTTAGAGAGATTGGATTGCCAAGGAATTGGGATCCAATCACTTAAGATTGCCAAGGAGATCAATGAATGCATTGATTGAGGAAGAGATGAGAATGAACTTGATTCAGAGAATGCAACATCTCCTGAACCCAATGATTACCCCATTTCTGATCTTACCCATTCTCTTTACTTTATGCCATTTATTTTCATGCTCATTACCCCAAATCCCCATTTAAGATTCTGCACTTTAATTTCTGTTATTTACTTTCCAGTCATTTAAATTTCTGCAAGTTCTCAATCTAAATTCTGTTTAGCTCAACTAGCATATTCTTTTAACTAAAGTTGCTTGACCAAACAATCCTTGTGGGATTCGACCTCACTCTATTGTGAGTTTTACTTGACGACAATTCGGTATACTTGCTGAAGAAAAATTTGTTGAGAGACAAGTTTTCATGCATCAAGTTTATGGCGCCGTTGCCGGGGATTGATTTTGAATCAATAATGATTAAGTTTGAAGATCACTAGATTGAGCATTTTTTTCTGTTTCATTACTTGTTTATTTGATTCAGTCAATTTCCATTAGTTTGTTTTAATTTCTTCCTCATCCCCTGTACCCTCTTTGTTTTTCGTTCTTTCTTTCTTTGTTGATTACAATTCTGCTCACTAACCCACTAACTGTTTGATAATTTGCATCACTCACACTAACAATTACTCTAACAAGAATAGTTTCTTTATTTTATCTCCTGTTGTGCAATCTGTCTGTTGTATGACAGGGAAAAGAGAAGGAGTTTCAACATCCTTCGATTTAGAACCTGAAAGGACCCTCTGGAGACTAAGAAGGAAGCAAGAAGGAAAAGAATTATTGGTGCTGAGGAAGAGGAACAGTACTTTGGAGAACAATCACGAAGAAGAAGCTCACAACCATGCTACAGAAGGCCATGCAAACCTTGCTGGGCAAGAAAGGAGAGTTCTAGGCTCCTATATCAATCGTAATCCAGGAAACTGTGGAGGTAGCATTCAAAAGCCTACCATACATGCCAACAATTTCGAACTAAAACCCCAGCTCAGCACCATTATTTAGAACAATTGTTCATTTGGAGGAAGTGCTCAAGAAGACCCCAATCAACATCTAACCACCTTCCTGAGAATTTGTGACACTGTGAAGTCTAATGGAGTCCATCCGGATGTCTATAGGCTGCTCTTGTTCCCTTTTTTCACTCAGGGACAAGGCATCTAAATGGCTTGAATCCTTCCCAAAGGAGAGCTTAACAAATTGGGAAGATGTGGTGAACAAATTTTTGGCAAGATTTTACCCTCCTCAAAGAATCAACAGGCTGAGAGCTGAAGTGCAAAATTTTAGGCAACAAGATGGTGAGACTCTCTATGAAGCATGGGAGAGGTTTAAAGACTTAACAAGAAGATGCCCACCAGATATGTTCAATGAATGGGTTCAACTTCACATTTTCTATGAAGGTCTTTCCTATGAGTCAAAGAAGGCTGTGGATCATTCATCAGGAGGCTCTCTAAACAAGAAGAAAACCATTGAAGAAGCCATAGATATAATTGAAACAGTTGCTGAGAATGACTACTTCTATGCCTCCGAAAGAAGTAACACCAGAGGAGTAATGGAGCTGAACCACATGGATGCATTGTTAGCTCAAAATAAGATGATCACCAAACAGCTAGCAGATCTTACCAAGAAGGTGGAGGAAAACTAAGTTGCAGCAGCCATCACTTTATCGTCAGCTCAAGATGGAGTGAACATAGGAGAAGAAAGTGACCGGGAGCAAGCCAACTATGTTGGAAACTCACTTAGACAAGTCTATGATCCATACTCCAAAACTTACAACTCTGGATGGAGAAATCACCCCAACTTTGGGTGGGGAAACCAATAAGACCAAGGGCAAGATCAGAGACGCCACAATCTCAATTCCAACAACAATGCAACTCATCAACACACCTCACATAGATCCTACCAACATCCATCTAACCACCCTTCTCAACCACCTAATCTCAACCCATCATCAATAACCAAGGATAGATTATCAAAGATTGAGGCTCTACTCGAAAATCTATGTAAGGAAACTCAAGATAGTAAAGCTTTTCGGGAAGAAGTGCAATTCAACATGCAGAATCAAGATGCTGCCATCAAGAAACTGGAAACATAGATTGAATTCTTATTCAAGCAAGCCCCTGGACACAAAAATTGCAGCAATATTAACTCAATACCAAAGGAGGAATGTCAAGCCATCACCCTCAGAAGTGGGAAGGAATTGTAGGAGACCCACAAGAAACCACCAGAGAAGAAATTGGATGAAGAAAACAAGGGATATGAGGAAGCTCAAACCTCAACCCCCAAGTCACATCAAGAAGGAAAAGCGCTCAAACCATGCCTCTCAAAGGCTCCAAACCCCCAGCAATTGCAATTAAAGAGGAGGGGAGAGGACAACCAATTCTCAAGATTCTTGGAAATCTTTAAGAAACTACAAATAAACATATCTTTTGCTGAAGCAATAGAGCAAATGCCACTCTATGCCAAGTTCTTGAAGGAATTGATGACCAAAAAAAGAAGCTGGAAGAACAATGAGACTGTAGTACTCACAGAAGAATGCAGCGCCATCATCCAATACAAATTGCCCCAGAAATTGAAGGATCCTGGGAGTTTCCAAATCCCTTGTATCATTGGGGAAATCACTGTGGAAAAGGCTTTATGTGATCTAGGAGCCAGCATAAATCTAATGTCTCTAGCAATGATGAAAAAAATGAAGATTGAGGAAGCCAAACTAATAAGAATGGCCCTACAACTAGCAGACAGATCATTCAAATTTTTCCATGGGATAGTAGAAGATTTGTTGGTGAAGGTGGGAGACTTCATCTTTCCAGCAGATTTCGTGGTATTAGACATGGAGGAAAGAGCTAAGACGTCCATCATCCTAGGAAGGCCATTTTTAGCCACTGCCAGAGCCATTATTGATGTCCAAAAGGGTGAACTTGTCCTTAGATTACACGAGGAGAAAATGACATTCAATGTGTTTAAGGCCATGAGTTACCCACACAATTCATTGGGAGAATGTATGAGGTTGGACTCCGTAGAAGCTTTGGTACAAGAAACTCTTGAAGAAGAACTTGAAGCATCAACAGAAGAAGAATTAGCAGCAAGCAAAGAAGCTATAGCCGCTGAAATACATGTTCAAGGCAGGCTAGAAGAAAAGGAGGAAAGAAAAGAAGTGCCCAAACTGGAGCTTAAAGCACTGCCAACCACTCTCAAGTATGCATACTTGGGAGAAAATAAAAGTTATCCAGTGATCATAAATTTAGCCCTCAGCCAAGAACAAGAGGAAGAGTTGCTTCAAGTCTTACAAAAGCATAAGGATGCCATTGGATGGACACTCGCTGACTTGAAAGGAATCAGTTCAGCCATATGCATGCATAAGATACTCCTGGAAGAAGGTGTCAAACCTTCCATTCAGCCCCAAAGAAGGTTAAATCCAGCAATGAAGGAAGTAGTGCAGAAAGAAGTTATGAAGTTGTGGCAGGGAGGAGTAATCTATCCAATTTCAGATAGCCAATGGGTCAGTCCATTTCAAGTGGTTTCCAAGAAAGGAGGAATCACTGTGGTGCCCAACGAAAGGAATGAGCTAATCCCTACAAGAACCATCACAGGCTGGAGAATGTGTATTGACTACAGGAAGCTCAATGAAGCCACAATAAAAGATTATTTCCCACTTCCCTTCATGGATCAAATGTTGGAAAGACTTGTGGGACATGCATATTATTGTTTTCTAGATGGTTATTTAGGATATAACCAAATAGTGGTTGATCCAAGAGACCAAGAGAAAACATCATTCACCTGCCCATATGGAGTGTTTGCCTACAGACACATGCCATTTGGGCTATGTAATGCACCCGCAACTTTTCAACGCTGCATGCTCTCCATCTTTTCAGATATGATAGAGAAGTTCATTGAAGTTTTCATGGATGACTTCTCAGTATTTGGAGATTCCTTCCCTAATTGCCTAAACAATCTTGCCTTGGTATTGAAAAGATGTCAAGAAACCAATTTAGTCTTAAATTGGGAAAAATGTCATTTCATGGTGACAGAAGGAATAGTTCTTGGCCATAAAGTTTCTAATCAAGGCATTGAGGTAGACAAAGTTAAGGTGGAGCTAATTGAAAAGTTACCTCCACCAACGTTGAGAAACTTGGCAATGATTCACGTTAAGAGTCACGTTAACTTAGTTAACATGAACTCTAACGTGGAAGAGGAAAACAAAAGCCAACGTTAGTGACACTCACTTTTATCACTAACGTTGGACCAACTAGCATTGCCTACGTTAACTTTCACGTTAAGACCATTAACGTGAAAAGTTAACGTGGAGTTGAGATCAAGGAGCCAACGTTAGTGACACTCACTTTTGTCACTAACATTGGAAGATGGCATCACTACTACGTTAAGAGCCATGTTAACTTAGTTAACGTGAGTTCTAACGTGAGTTCTAACTTAGTTCTCATGTTGGACCAAATTAGGGTTTGGGCGGATATAGTGACATGTATTCCTCCCAACACTTTGATTTGGAAATACATGTGGTATAATCAGTGACCACACTTCATCTCTTCCTATGAGCATTTAAATCAAGGAATTGGGCAATTGTTCAAGCTTAGAGAGATTGGATTGCCAAGGAATTGGGATCCAATCACTTAAGATTGCCAAGGAGATCAATGAATGCATTGATTGAGGAAGAGATGAGAATGAACTTGATTCAGAGAATGCAACATCTCCTGAACCCAATGATTACCCCATTTCTGATCTTACCCATTCTCTTTACTTTATGCCATTTATTTTCATGCTCATTACCCCAAATCCCCATTTAAGATTCTGCACTTTAATTTCTGTTATTTACTTTCCAGTCATTTAAATTTCTGCAAGTTCTCAATCTAAATTCTATTTAGCTCAACTAGCATATTCTTTTAACTAAAGTTGCTTGACCAAACAATCCTTGTAGGATTCGACCTCACTCTATTGTGAGTTTTACTTGACGACAATTCGGTATACTTGCCGAAGGAAAATTTGTTGAGAGACAAGTTTTCATGCATCAAGTTTATGGCGCCGTTGCCGGGGATTGATTTTGAATCAATAATGATTAAGTTTGAAGATCACTAGATTGAGCATTTTTTTCTGTTTCATTACTTGTTTATTTGATTCAGTCAATTTCCATTAGTTTGTTTTAATTTCTTCCTCATCCCCTGCACCCTCTTTGTTTTTCGTTCTTTCTTTCTTTGTTGATTACAATTCTGCTCACTGATGAGCGGATAATTTATACGCTTTTTGGCATTGTTTTTAGTATGTTTTTAGTATGATTTAGTTAGTTTTTAGTATATTTTTATTAGTTTTTAGTTAAAATTCACTTTTCTGGACTTTACTATGAGTTTGTGTGTTTTTCTATGATTTCAGGTATTTTCTGGCTGAAATTGAGGGATCTGAGCAAAAATCTGATTTAGAGGCTGAAAAGGACTGCAGATGCTGTTGGATTCTGACCTCCCTGCACTCGAAGTGGATTTTCTGGAGCTACAGAAGTCCAATTGGCGCGCTCTCAACGGCGTTGGAAAGTAGACATCCTGGGCTTTCCAGCAATGTATAATAGTCCATACTTTGCCCGAGATTTGATGGCCCAAACCGGCGTGTCAAATCAGCCTCAGAATTTCCAGCGTTTAACGCTGGAATTGGCATAAAACTTGGAGTTAAACGCCCAAACTGGCATAAAAGCTGGCGTTTAACTCCAGAAAAGGTCTCTACACGAAAATGCTTCATTGCTCAGCCCAAGCACACACTAAGTGGACCCAGAAGTTGATTTTTACATCATTTACTCATTTCTGTACACCCTAGGTTACTAGTTTACTATTAATAGGATCTTTTGACATTGTATCAGTACCTCATGACACTTTACACGTTTCTTTGTGTATTTTCCACGGTATGAGTCTCTAAACCCCATGGTTGGGGGTGAGGAGCTCTGCTGTGTCTTGATGGATTAATGCAATTACTACTGTTTCTTATTCAATCATGCTTGCTTCCGTTCTAAGATATCACTTGTTCTTAAACCGGATGAATGTGATGATCCGTGACACTCATCATCATTCTCAGCTATGAACGTGTGCCTGACAACCACCTCCGTTCTACCTTAGATTGAGTAGATATCTCTTGGATTCCTTAACCAGAATCTTCGTGGTATAAGCTAGAACTGATGGCGGCATTCAAGAGAATCCGGAAGGTCTAAACCTTGTCTGTGGTATTCTGAGTAGGATTCAATGATTGAATGACTGTGACGTGCTTCAAACTCCTAGCAGGCGGGGCGTTAGTGACAGACACAAAAGAATCAATGGATTCTATTCCGGCCTGACCGAGAACCGACAGATGATTAGCCATGCTGTGACAGAGCATAGGAACGTTTTCACTGAGAGGATGGGAGGTAGCCACTGACAACGGTGAAACCCTACATACAGCTTGCCATGGAAGGAGCTTCGCGTGTTTGATGAAGAAAGACAGTAGGAAAGCAGAGATTCAGAAGATGGAGCATCTCCAAAACCTCAACCTATTCTCCATTACTGCAAAACAAGTAACCATTTCATGTTCTTTTGCTTTCTACAATCAATCCTGATAATTTCTGATATCCTGACTAAGATTTACAAGATAACCATAGCTTGCTTCAAGCCGACAATCTCCGTGGGATCGACCCTTGCTCACGCAAGGTATTACTTGGACGACCCAGTGCACTTGCTGGTTAGTTGTGCGGGATTGCAAAAGTGTGATTGCAATTTCGTGCACCAAGTTTTTGGCGCCGTTGCCGGGGATTGTTCGAGTTTGGACAACTGACGGCTTATCTTGTTGCTTAGATTAGGACTGTTTTGTTTTTATTGGTTTAGAGTCTTTTAGTTGAGTCTAGTTTCATATTTTAAGTTTGGTGTCAATTGCATGCTTTTGCTTTTCTTTTAATTTTCGATTTTGCATGTCCTTAGTCCCTTTTTGATCCGTAAAAATTCTAAGTTTGGTGTCCTCTTTGTGTTTTTCTCTTAAAAAAATTTTCGAAAAATTGTGTTTGATTTTCTAAAAATTTTAAGTTTGGTGTCATTTTGTTGTTTTTCTCTTTCCTCTTTTCAAAAAATCAAATCTTTTTCATAAAAATTTTTCAATCATATCTTTCTAATTGCTAATCTCAAAATCTTTTTAATTAACTAATTGATTCAGTTTTCAATTTGCTTTGATCTTATTTTCTTTCAATTTTCGAATTTTTTTATTTTATTTTATCTTCCTTTTGTTTTTATTTTATTTTTCGGTTTATTCAAAAAAAAAAAAAACAAAATATTTTATCCATTTGCAATCCATATCATTTCCCTTTATCCATTATGGACCTAAGTGGAATTGATCAATCCAGAAGGACTCTGGGGTCATATGCTAACCCCATTACAGCTGCATATGGGAGTAGCATCTGTACACCTCCCATCAAAGCAAGCAGCTTTGAGCTAAATCCTCAACTCATTATCATAGTGCAGCAAAATTGCCAGTATTCCGGTCTTCCACAGGAAGAGCCTACTGAGTTTCTGGCACAATTCTTACAAATTGCTGACACAGTACATGATAAAGAGGTAGATCAGGATGTCTACAGACTATTACTGTTTCCATTTGCTGTAAAAGATCAAGCAAAAAGGTGGTTGAATAACCAACCTACAGCAAGCATAAAGACATGGAAACAGTTATCAGACAAATTCCTGAATCACTTTTACCCTCCAAAGAGGATAACACAGCTAAGGCTGGACATCGAAGGCTTTAAACAAGAGGATAATGAATCCCTTTATAATGCCTGGGAGAGGTATAGAGGTATGCTAAGAAAATGCCCCTCTGAAATGTTTTCAGAGTGGGTACAGTTAGACATCTTCTACTATGGGCTTACAGAAAAAGCTCAGATGTCTTTAGACCACTCAGCTAGTGGATCTATACACATGAGGAAGACAATTGAAGAAGCTCAAGAGCTTATAGACACTGTTGCTAGAAACCAATATTTATACTCTAGCAATGAGTTCTCTCCAAAAGAGGAAGTCATGGCAGTAGCCACTGATCCTAATCCTCAAGAACAGATGATTGAGCTTAATCAACAATTGCTCCTGATGACAAAACAGTTAGCTGAATTTAAAGAAATGCTCCAAGAAACTAAAATTGCTAACAAGAATATGGAAGCACAATTGAATCAGACAAGGCAGCAACTATCTAAACAGATAACAGAAGAATGCCAAGTAGTTCAACTGAGGAGTGGGAAGACATTGAATAACATTGCTCAAAGTGGCAAAAAGCCAAATAAGGAACAATTGACAGAGGAGAGCCAAACCACTATCCAAAATCCCTCTGAGGATAGTAAGAGCCCAGAGAGGAATGCTATTGGCGTTCAAACGCCAGAAAGGGAGGGAAAGCTGGCGTTAAACGCCCATTCCCTGCCCAGTTCTGGCGTTCAAACGCCAGAAAAGGGGGAAAAGTTGGCGTTAAACGCCCATTTTCCACCCAATCCTGGCGTTCAAACGCAAAAGGGGAATCAGACACCTGAGAGTGCTGATAGTAACTCCTCTAAAAAGGCTTCTCCAACCACTTCTGTAAGGAATAAACCTGCAGCAACTAAGGTTGAAGAATATAAAGCCAAGATGCCTTATCCTCAGAAACTCCGCCAAGCGGAACAGGATAAGCAATTTGCCCGCTTTGCAGACTACCTAAGGACTCTTGAAATAAAGATTCCGTTTGTAGAGGCACTTGAGCAAATACCTTCTTAGGCTAAGTTCATGAAAGAGATCTTAAGTCATAAGAAGGATTGGAGAGAAACTGAAAAAGTATTTCTCACTGAAGAATGCAGTGCAGTCATCCAGAAAAGCTTACCAGAAAAGCTTCAAGATCCAGGAAGCTTTATGATACCATGCACATTAGAAGGTGCTTGCACCAAGGCAGCCCTGTGTGACCTTGGAGCAAGCATCAATCTAATACCTGCATCCACTATCAGAAAGCTTGGGTTGACTGAAGAAGTCAAACCAACCCGGATATGCCTCCAACTTGCTGATGGCTCCATTAAATTTCCATCAGGCATAATTGAGGACATGATTGTCAAGGTTGGGCCATTCGCCTTTCCAACTGACTTTGTAGTGCTGGAAATAGAGGAGCACAAGAGTGCAACTCTCATTCTAGGAAGACCTTTCCTAGCAACTGGACGGACCCTCATTGACGTCGAAAAAGGGGAATTAACCCTTAGAGTCAATGAGGATGAGTTCAAGTTGAATGTTGTCAAAGCTATGCAGCATCCAGACACATCAAATGACTGCATGAGCATTGATATTATTGACTCTTTGGTGGAGGAGGTCAATATGACTGAAAGTCTTGAATCAGAGCTAGATGACATCTTTAAAGATGTTCAGCCTGATCTGGAGGAACTAAAGGAAATAAAAGAAATTCTGAAAATTCCTCAAGAAGAAGATAAACCTCCTAAACCAGAGCTCAAGCCACTACCACCATCCCTGAAATATGCATTTCTGGGAGAAGGTGACACTTTTCCAGTGATCATAAGCTCTGCTCTAAATCCACAGGAAGAGGAAGCACTAATTCAAGTGCTAAGGACACACAAGACAGCTCTTGGGTGGTCCATAAGTGATCTTAAGGGCATTAGCCCAGCAAGATGCATGCACAAGATCCTATTGGAGGATGATGCTAAGCCAGTGGTTCAACCACAAAGGCGGCTAAATCCAGCCATGAGGGAGGTGGTGCAGAAAGAGGTCACTAAGTTACTAGAGGCTGGGATTATTTATCCTATTTCTGACAGCCCCTGGGTGAGCCCCGTCCACGTTGTCCCTAAGAAGGGAGGCACAACAGTGGTTCATAATGAAAAGAATGAACTGGTTCCTACAAGAACAGTCACAGGGTGGCGCATGTGTATTGACTATAGAAGGCTCAATACAGTCACCAGAAAGGATCATTTTCCTTTACCATTCATAGACCAGATGCTAGAGAGACTAGCAGGTCATGAATACTACTGCTTTTTGGACGGCTACTCAGGTTACAATCAAATTGCAGTAGATCCTCATGACCAAGAGAAAACAGCATTTACATGTCCTTCTGGAGTATTTGCCTACAGAAGGATGCCTTTTGGTCTGTGCAATGCACCTGCAACCTTTCAGAGGTGCATGCTCTCTATCTTCTCAGATATGGTAGAGAAATTTCTGGAAGTCTTCATGGATGACTTTTCAGTATTTGGAGACTCATTCAGCTCCTGCCTTGACCATCTAGCACTTGTTCTAAAAAGATGCCAAGAGACCAACCTAGTTTTAAACTGGGAAAAATGTCACTTTATGGTGACTGAAGGAATTGTCCTTGGGCACAAAATTTCAAACAAAGGAATAGAGGTGGATCAAGCTAAGGTTGAAGTAATTGAGAAATTACCACCACCTACCAATGTTAAGGCAATCAGAAGCTTTCTGGGGCATGCAGGATTCTACAGAAGGTTTATAAAGGATTTTTCAAAAATTGCCAAACCTCTGAGTAATCTGCTAGCTGCTGACATGCCATTTATCTTCGATAAGGAGTGTCTGCAGGCGTTTGAGACCCTGAAAGCTAAGCTGGTCACAGCACCAGTCATCTCTGCACCAGACTGGACATTACCATTTGAACTAATGTGTGATGCCAGTGACCATGCCATTGGTGCAGTATTGGGACAAAGGCATGGTAAGCTTCTGCACGTCATTTATTATGGCAGCCGTATCCTAAATAATGCACAGAAGAACTACACAACCACAGAAAAGGAGTTACTTGCAGTGGTTTATGCCATTGACAAGTTCAGATCTTATTTAGTAGGATCGAAAGTGATTGTGTACACTGACCATGCTGCTCTTAAATATCTACTCACAAAGCAGGATTCAAAGCCCAGGCTCATAAGATGGGTGTTGCTTCTGCAAGAGTTTGATATAGAAATAAGAGACAGAAAAGGGACAGAGAATCAAGTAGCTGATCACCTGTCCCGGATAGAACTAGTAGCAGGAGCATCCCTCCCTCCTACTGAGATCTCTGAAACCTTTCCGGATGAGCAATTGTTTGCTATTCAGGAAGTTCCGTGGCTTGTAGACAGTGAAAACTATAAGATTCAAGGTTCTCCTTCTGTAACTATGGAGAGGAAGCATGAAGAGCTTCTCTCAAAACAGAGTCAAACAGAGCCCCCACAGTCAAACTCTAAGTTTGGTGTTGGGAGGTCACAACCAAACTCTAAGTTTGGTGTTGGGAGGTTCCAACATTGCTATGAGCCTCCGTGAGGCTCCATGAGGGCCCACTGTCAAGCTACTGACATTAAAGAAGCGCTTGTTGGGAGGCAACCCAATGTTATATTTTATCTAATTTCCTTTGTTATTTTATGTTTTCTATAGGTTGATGATCATGAGAAGTCACAAAATCAATTGAAAAAGCAAAAACAGAAAGAAAAATAGAAAGAAAAACAGCACACCCTGGAGGAGAACTTGCTGGCGTTTAAACGCCAGTAAGGGCAGCAAATGGGCATTTAACGCCCAGTCTGGCACCATTCTGGGCGTTTAACGCCAGAAAGGGGCACCAGACTGGCGTCAAACGCCAGGAATAGGCACCAAGCTGGTGTTAAACGCCAGAAATGGGCACCAGCCCGGCGTTTAACGCCAGGATTAGCAGAGGGAGCATTTTTGCTCGCCACTTGTTGCAGGGATGAATTATCCTTGACACCTCAGGATCTGTGGACCCCACAGGATCCCCATCTACCCCACCACTCTCTCTCTTCTTTCTTCTTTTGCTCAAGGACGAGCAAACCTTCTAAGTTTGGTGTGGTAAAAGCGTTGCTTTTTGTTTCTCCATAACCATTTATGGCACCTAAGGCCGGAGAAACCTTTAGAAGGAGGAAGGGGAAGGCAAAAGCTTCCACCTCCGAGCCATGGGAGATGGAGAGATTCATCTCAAGGGATGCAGTTTCCTCCACAAAACTATTGGGAGCAAATCAACACCTCCCTAGGAGAATTGAGTTCCAACATGGGACAACTAAGGGTGGAGCACCAAGAACATTTCATCCTCCTCCATGAAATTAAAGAAGATCATAGAATCATGAGAGAGGAGCAACAAAGGCAAGGAAGAGACATTGAGGAGCTAAAGCATTCCATAAGATCTTCAAGAGGAAGAACAAGCCGCCATCACTAAGGTGGACCCGTTCTTTAATTTCCTTGTTCTTTATTTTCTTGTTTTTCGAATTTCATGCTTATGTTTATCCATGTTTGTGTCTTATTACATGATCATTAGTATCTTAGTGTCTATGCCTTAAAGCTATAAATGTCCTATGAATCCATCACCTCTCTTAAATGAAAAATGCTTTAATCACAAAAGAACAAGAAGTACAGGATTTCGAATTCATCTCTGAAACTAGTTGAATTAGTTTGATGTGGTGACAATACTTTTTGTTTTCTGAATGAATGCTTGAACAGTGCATATGTCTTTTGAATTTGTTGTTTTAAGAATGTTAAAATTGTTGGCTCTTGAAAGAATGATGGAAAAGGAGAAATGTTATTGAGGATCTGAAAAATCATTAAAATGATTCTTGAAGCAAGAAAAAGCAGTGTATTCAAAAAAAAAAAAACGAAAAAAAAAGAGAAAAAGAAAGAGCAAGCAGAAGAAGCCAATAGCCCTTTTAAACCAAAAGGCAAGGGTAATAAAAAGGATCCAAGGCTTTGAGCATCAGTGGATAGGAGGGCCTACAGGAATAACATCCTGGCCTAAGCGGCTAAACCAAGCTGTCCCTAATCATGTGCTTGTGGCGTGAAGGTGTCAAGTGAAAACTTGAGACTGAGCGGTTAAAGTCGTGATCCAAGGTAAAAAGAGTGTGCTTAAGAACCCTGGACACCTCTAATTGGGGACTCTAGCAAAGCTGAGTCACAATCTGAAAAGGTTCACCCAATTATGTGTCTGTGGCATGTATGTATCCGGTGGTAATACTGGAAGACAGAGTGCTTTGGGCCACGGCCAAGACTCATAAAGTAGCTGTGTTCAAGAATCATCATACCTAACTAGGAGAATCAATAACACTATCTGAATTCTGAGTTCCTATGGATGCCAATCATTCTGAACCTCAAAGGATAAAGCGAGGTGCCAAAACTGTTCGGAAGCAAAAAGCTACTAGTCCCGCTCATCTAATTGGAACTGTGTTTCTTTGATATTTTGGAGTCTATAGTATATTCTCTTCTTTTTATTCTATTTTGATTTTCAGTTGCTTGGGGACAAGCAACAATTTAAGTTTGGTGTTGTGATGAGCGGATAATTTATACGCTTTTTGGCATTGTTTTTAGTATGTTTTTAGTATGATTTAGTTAGTTTTTAGTATATTTTTATTAGTTTTTAGTTAAAATTCACTTTTCTGGACTTTACTATGAGTTTGTGTGTTTTTCTGTGATTTCAGGTATTTTCTGGCTGAAATTGAGGATCTGAGCAAAAATCTGATTTAGAGGCTGAAAAGGACTGCAGATGCTGTTGGATTCTGACCTCCCTGCACTCGAAGTGGATTTTCTGGAGCTACAGAAGCCCAATTGGCGCGCTCTCAACGGCGTTGGAAAGTAGACATCCTGGGCTTTCCAGAAATGTATAATAGTCCATACTTTTCCCGAGATTTGATGGCCCAAACCGGCGTGGCGAATCAGCCTCAGAATTTCCAGCGTTTAACGCTGGAACTGGCATAAAACTTGGAGTTAAACGCCTAAACTGGCATAAAAGCTGGCGTTTAACTCCAGAAAAGGTCTCTACACGAAAATGCTTCATTGCTCAGCCCAAGCACACACTAAGTGGACCCAGAAGTGGATTTTTACGTCATTTACTCATTTCTGTACACCCTAGGTTACAAGTTTACTATTAATAGGATCTTTTGACATTGTATCAGTACCTCATGACACTTTACACGTTTCTTTGTGTATTTTCCACGGTATGAGTCTCTAAACCCTATGGTTGGGGGTGAGGAGCTCTGCTGTGTCTTGATGGATTAATGCAATTACTACTGTTTCTTATTCAATCATGCTTGCTTCCGTTCTAAGATATCACTTGTTCTTAAACCGGATGAATGTGATGATCCGTGACACTCATCATCATTCTCAGCTATGAACGTGTGCCTGACAACCACCTCCGTTCTACCTTAGATTGAGTAGATATCTCTTGGATTCCTTAACCAGAATCTTCGTGGTATAAGCTAGAACTGATGGCGGCATTCAAGAGAATCCGGAAGGTCTAAACCTTGTCTGTGGTATTCTGAGTAGGATTCAATGATTGAATGACTGTGACGTGCTTCAAACTCCTAGCAGGCGGGGCGTTAGTGACAGACGCAAAAGAATCAATGGATTCTATTCCGGCCTGACCGAGAACCGACAGATGATTAGCCATGCTGTGACAGAGCATAGGAACGTTCTCACTGAGAGGATGGGAGGTAGCCACTGACAACGGTGAAACCCTACATACAACTTGCCATGGAAGGAGCTTCGCGTGTTTGATGAAGAAAGACAGTAGGAAAGCAGAGATTCAGAAGATGGAGCATCTCCAAAACCTCAACCTATTCTCCATTACTGCAAAACAAGTAACCATTTCATGTTCTTTTGCTTTCTACAATCAATCCTGATAATTTCTGATATCCTGACTAAGATTTACAAGATAACCATAGCTTGCTTCAAGCCGACAATCTCCGTGGGATCGACCCTTGCTCACGCAAGGTATTACTTGGACAACCCAGTGCACTTGCTGGTTAGTTGTGCGGGATTGCAAAAGTGTGATTGCAATTTCGTGCACCAAGTTTTTGGCGCCGTTGCCGGGGATTGTTCGAGTTTGGACAACTGACGGCTTATCTTGTTGCTTAGATTAGGACTGTTTTGTTTTTATTGGTTTAGAGTCTTTTAGTTGAGTCTAGTTTCATATTTTAAGTTTGGTGTCAATTGCATGCTTTTGCTTTTCTTTTAATTTTCGATTTTGCATGTCCTTAGTCCCTTTTTGATCCGTAAAAATTCTAAGTTTGGTGTCCTCTTTGTGTTTTTCTCTTAAAAAAATTTTCGAAAAATTGTGTTTGATTTTCTAAAAATTTTAAGTTTGGTGTCATTTTGTTGTTTTTCTCTTTCCTCTTTTCAAAAAATCAAATCTTTTTCATAAAAATTTTTCAATCATATCTTTCTAATTGCTAATCTCAAAATCTTTTTAATTAACTAATTGATTCAGTTTTCAATTTGCTTTGATCTTATTTTCTTTCAATTTTCGAATTTTTTTATTTTATTTTATCTTCCTTTTGTTTTTATTTTATTTTTCGGTTTATTCAAAAAAAAAAAAACAAAATATTTTATCCATTTGCAATCCATATCATTTCCCTTTATCCATTATGGACCTAAGTGGAATTGATCAGTCCAGAAGGACTCTGGGGTCATATGCTAACCCCATTACAGCTGCATATGGGAGTAGCATCTGTACACCTCCCATCAAAGCAAGCAGCTTTGAGCTAAATCCTCAACTCATTATCATAGTGCAGCAAAATTGCCAGTATTCCGGTCTTCCACAGGAAGAGCCTACTGAGTTTCTGGCACAATTCTTACAAATTGCTGACACAGTACATGATAAAGAGGTAGATCAGGATGTCTACAGACTATTACTGTTTCCATTTGCTGTAAAAGATCAAGCAAAAAGGTGGTTGAATAACCAACCTACAGCAAGCATAAAGACATGGAAACAGTTATCAGACAAATTCCTGAATCACTTTTACCCTCCAAAGAGGATGACACAGCTAAGGCTGGACATCCAAGGCTTTAAACAAGAGGATAATGAATCCCTTTATAATGCCTGGGAGAGGTATAGAGGTATGCTAAGAAAATGCCCCTCTGAAATATTTTCAGAGTGGGTACAGTTAGACATCTTCTACTATGGGCTTACAGAAAAAGCTCAGATATCTTTAGACCACTCAGCTGGTGGATCTATACACATGAGGAAGACAATTGAAGAAGCTCAAGAGCTTATAGACACTGTTGCTAGAAACCAATATTTATACTCTAGCAATGAGTTCTCTCCAAAAGAGGAAGTCATGGCAGTAGCCACTGATCCTAATCCTCAAGAACAGATGATTGAGCTTAATCAACAATTGCTCCTGATGACAAAACAGTTAGCTGAATTTAAAGAAATGCTCCAAGAAACTAAAATTGCTAACAAGAATATGGAAGCACAATTGAATCAGACAAGGCAGCAACTATCTAAACAGATAACAGAAGAATGCCAAGCAGTTCAACTGAGGAGTGGGAAGACATTGAATAACATTGCTCAAAGTGGCAAAAAGCCAAATAAGGAACAATTGACAGAGGAGAGCCAAACCACTATCCAAAATCCCTCTGAGGACAGTAAGAGCCCAGAGAGGAATGCTATTGGCGTTCAAACGCCAGAAAGGGAGGGAAAGCTGGCGTTAAACGCCCATTCCCTGCCCAGTTCTGGCGTTCAAACGCCAGAAAAGGGGGAAAAGTTGGCGTTAAACGCCCATTTTCCACCCAATCCTGGCGTTCAAACGCAAAAGGGGAATCAGACACCTGAGAGTGCTGATAGTAACTCCTCTAAAAAGGCTTCTCCAACCACTTCTGTAAGGAATAAACCTGCAGCAACTAAGGTTGAAGAATATAAAGCCAAGATGCCTTATCCTCAGAAACTCCGCCAAGCGGAGCAGGATAAGCAATTTGCCCGCTTTGCAGACTACCTAAGGACTCTTGAAATAAAGATTCCGTTTGTAGAGGCACTTGAGCAAATACCTTCTTAGGCTAAGTTCATGAAAGAGATCTTAAGTCATAAGAAGGATTGGAGAGAAACTGAAAAAGTATTTCTCACTGAAGAATGCAGTGCAGTCATCCTGAAAAGCTTACCAGAAAAGCTTAAAGATCCAGGAAGCTTTATGATACCATGCACATTAGAAGGTGCTTGCACCAAGGCAGCCCTGTGTGACCTTGGAGCAAGCATCAATCTAATACCTGCATCCACTATCAGAAAGCTTGGGTTGACTGAAGAAGTCAAACCAACCCGGATATGCCTCCAACTTGCTGATGGCTCCATTAAATATCCATCAGGCATAATTGAGGACATGATTGTCAAGGTTGGGCCATTCGCCTTTCCAACTGACTTTGTAGTGCTGGAAATGGAGGAGCACAAGAGTGCAACTCTCATTCTAGGAAGACCTTTCCTAGCAACTGGACGGACCCTCATTGACGTCGAAAAAGGGGAATTAACCCTTAGAGTCAATGAGGATGAGTTCAAGTTGAATGTTGTCAAAGCTATGCAGCATCCAGACACATCAAATGACTGCATGAGCATTGATATTATTGACTCTTTGGTGGAGGAGGTCAATATGACTGAAAGTCTTGAATCAGAGCTAGATGACATCTTTAAAGATGTTCAGCCTGATCTGGAGGAACTAAAGGAAATAAAAGAAATTCTGAAAATTCCTCAAGAAGAAGATAAACCTCCTAAACCAGAGCTCAAGCCACTACCACCATCCCTGAAATATGCATTTCTGGGAGAAGGTGACACTTTTCAGTGATCATAAGCTCTGCTCTAAATCCACAGGAAGAGGAAGCACTAATTCAAGTGCTAAGGACACACAAGACAGCTCTTGGGTGGTCCATAAGTGATCTTAAGGGCATTAGCCCAGCAAGATGCATGCACAAGATCCTATTGGAGGATGATGCTAAGCCAGTGGTTCAACCACAAAGGCGGCTAAATCCAGCCATGAGGGAGGTGGTGCAGAAAGAGGTCACTAAGTTACTAGAGGCTGGGATTATTTATCCTATTTCTGACAGCCCCTGGGTGAGCCCCGTCCACGTTGTCCCTAAGAAGGGAGGCACAACAGTGGTTCATAATGAAAAGAATGAACTGGTTCCTACAAGAACAGTCACAGGGTGGCGCATGTGTATTGACTATAGAAGGCTCAATACAGTCACCAGAAAGGATCATTTTCCTTTACCATTCATAGACCAGATGCTAGAGAGACTAGCAGGTCATGAATACTACTGCTTTTTGGACGGCTACTCAGGTTACAATCAAATTGCAGTAGATCCTCAGGACCAAGAGAAAACAGCATTTACATGTCCTTCTGGAGTATTTGCCTACAGAAGGATGCCTTTTGGTCTGTGCAATACACCTGCAACCTTTCAGAGGTGCATGCTCTCTATCTTCTCAGATATGGTAGAGAAATTTCTGGAAGTCTTCATGGATGACTTTTCAGTATTTGGAGACTCATTCAGCTCCTGCCTTGACCATCTAGCACTTGTTCTAAAAAGATGCCAAGAGACCAACCTAGTTTTAAACTGGGAAAAATGTCACTTTATGGTGACTGAAGGAATTGTCCTTGGGCACAAAATTTCAAACAAAGGAATAGAGGTGGATCAAGCTAAGGTTGAAGTAATTGAGAAATTACCACCACCTACCAATGTTAAGGCAATCAGAAGCTTTCTGGGGCATGCAGGATTCTACAGAAGGTTTATAAAGGATTTTTCAAAAATTGCCAAACCTCTGAGTAATCTGCTAGCTGCTGACACGCCATTTATCTTCGATAAGGAGTGTCTGCAGGCGTTTGAGACCCTGAAAGCTAAGCTGGTCACAGCACCAGTCATCTCTGCACCAGACTGGACATTACCATTTGAACTAATGTGTGATGCCAGTGACCATGCCATTGGTGCAGTATTGGGACAAAGGCATGGTAAGCTTCTGCACGTCATTTATTATGGCAGCCGTATCCTAAATAATGCACAGAAGAACTACACAACCACAGAAAAGGAGTTACTTGCAGTGGTTTATGCCATTGACAAGTTCAGATCTTATTTAGTAGGATCGAAAGTGATTGTGTACACTGACCATGCTGCTCTTAAATATCTACTCACAAAGCAGGATTCAAAGCCCAAGCTCATAAGATGGGTGTTGCTTCTGCAAGAGTTTGATATAGAAATAAGAGACAAAAAAGGGACAGAGAATCAAGTAGCTGATCACCTGTCCCGGATAGAACTAGTAGCAGGAGCATCCCTCCCTCCTACTGAGATCTCTGAAACCTTTCCGGATGAGCAATTGTTTGCTATTCAGGAAGTTCCGTGGCTTGCAGACAGTGCAAACTATAAGATTCAAGGTTCTCCTTCTGTAACCATGGAGAGGAAGCATGAAGAGCTTCTCTCAAAACAGAGTCAAACAAAGCCCCCACAGTCAAACTCTAAGTTTGGTGTTGGGAGGTCACAACCAAACTCTAAGTTTGGTGTTGGGAGGTTCCAACATTGCTATGAGCCTCCGTGAGGCTCCATGAGGGCCCACTGTCAAGCTACTGACATTAAAGAAGCGCTTGTTGGGAGGCAACCCAATGTTATATTTTATCTAATTTCCTTTGTTATTTTATGTTTTCTATAGGTTGATGATCATGAGAAGTCACAAAATCAATTGAAAAAGCAAAAACAGAAAGAAAAATAGAAAGAAAAATAGCACACCCTGGAGGAAAACTTGCTGGTGTTTAAACGCCAGTAAGGGCAGCAAATGGGCATTTAACGCCCAGTCTGGCACCATTCTGGGCGTTTAACGCCAGAAAGGGGCACCAGACTGGCGTTAAATGCCAGGAATAGGCACCAAGCTGGTGTTAAACGCCAGAAATGGGCACCAGCCCAGCGTTTAACGCCAGGATTAGCAGAGGGAGCATTTTTGCTCGCCACTTGTTGCAGGGATGAATTATCCTTGACACCTCAGGATCTGTGGACCCCACAGGATCCCCATCTACCCCACCACTCTCTCTCTTCTTTCTTCTTTTGCTCGAGGACGAGCAAACCTTCTAAGTTTGGTGTGGTAAAAGCGTTGCTTTTTGTTTCTCCATAACCATTTATGGCACCTAAGGCCGGAGAAACCTCTAGAAGGAGGAAGGGGAAGGCAAAAGCTTCCACCTCCGAGCCATGGGAGATGGAGAGATTCATCTCAAGGGATGCAGTTTCCTCCACAAAACTATTGGGAGCAAATCAACACCTCCCTAGGAGAATTGAGTTCCAACATGGGACAACTAAGGGTGGAGCACCAAGAACATTTCATCCTCCTCCATGAAATTAAAGAAGATCATAGAATCATGAGAGAGGAGCAACAAAGGCAAGGAAGAGACATTGAGGAGCTAAAGCATTCCATAAGATCTTCAAGAGGAAGAACAAGCCGCCATCACTAAGGTGGACCCGTTCTTTAATTTCCTTGTTCTTTATTTTCTTATTTTTCGAATTTCATGCTTATGTTTATCCATGTTTGTGTCTTATTACATGATCATTAGTATCTTAGTGTCTATGCCTTAAAGCTATAAATGTCCTATGAATCCATCACCTCTCTTAAATGAAAAATGCTTTAATCACAAAAGAACAAGAAGTACAGGATTTCGAATTCATCTCTGAAACTAGTTGAATTAGTTTGATGTGGTGACAATACTTTTTGTTTTCTGAATGAATGCTTGAACAGTGCATATGTCTTTTGAATTTGTTGTTTTAAGAATGTTAAAATTGTTGGCTCTTTAAAGAATGATGGAAAAGGAGAAATGTTATTGAGGATCTGAAAAATCATTAAAATGATTCTTGAAGCAAGAAAAAGCAGTGTATTAAAAAAAACGAAAAAAAAAAGAGAAAAAGAAAGAGCAAGCAGAAGAAGCCAATAGCCCTTTTAAACCAAAAGGCAAGGGTAATAAAAAGGATCCAAGACTTTGAGCATCAGTGGATAGGAGGGCCTACAGGAATAACATCCTGGCCTAAGCGGCTAAACCAAGCTGTCCCTAATCATGTGCTTGTGGCGTGAAGGTGTCAAGTGAAAACTTGAGACTGAGCGGTTAAAGTCGTGATCCAAGGTAAAAAGAGTGTGCTTAAGAACCCTGGACACCTCTAATTGGGGACTCTAGCAAAGCTGAGTCACAATCTGAAAAGGTTCACCCAATTATGTGTCTGTGGCATGTATGTATCCGGTGGTAATACTGGAAGACAGAGTGCTTTGGGCCACGGCCAAGACTCATAAAGTAGCTGTGTTCAAGAATCATCATACCTAACTAGGAGAATCAATAACACTATCTGAATTCTGAGTTCCTATGGATGCCAATCATTCTGAACCTCAAAGGATAAAGCGAGGTGACAAAACTGTTCGGAAGCAAAAAGCTACTAGTCCCGCTCATCTAATTGGAACTGTGTTTCTTTGATATTTTGGAGTCTATAGTATATTCTCTTCTTTTTATTCTATTTTGATTTTCAGTTGCTTGGGGACAAGCAACAATTTAAGTTTGGTGTTGTGATGAGCGGATAATTTATACGCTTTTTGGCATTGTTTTTAGTATGTTTTTAGTATGATTTAGTTAGTTTTTAGTATATTTTTATTAGTTTTTAGTTAAAATTCACTTTTCTGGACTTTACTATGAGTTTGTGTGTTTTTCTGTGATTTCAGGTATTTTCTGGCTGAAATTGAGGATCTGAGCAAAAATCTGATTTAGAGGCTGAAAAGGACTGCAGATGCTGTTGGATTCTGACCTCCCTGCACTCGAAGTGGATTTTCTGGAGCTACAGAAGCCCAATTGGCGCGCTCTCAACGGCGTTGGAAAGTAGACATCCTGGGCTTTCCAGCAATGTTTAATAGTCCATACTTTTCCCGAGATTTGATGGCCCAAACCGGCGTGGCGAATCAGCCTCAGAATTTCCAGCGTTTAACGCTGGAACTGGCATAAAACTTGGAGTTAAACGCCCAAACTGGCATAAAAGCTGGCGTTTAACTCCAGAAAAGGTCTCTACACGAAAATGCTTCATTGCTCAGCCCAAGCACACACTAAGTGGACCCAGAAGTGGATTTTTACGTCATTTACTCATTTCTGTACACCCTAGGTTACTAGTTTACTATTAATAGGATCTTTTGACATTGTATCAGTACCTCATGACACTTTACACGTTTCTTTGTGTATTTTCCACGGTATGAGTCTCTAAACCCTATGGTTGGGGGTGAGGAGCTCTGCTGTGTCTTGATGGATTAATGCAATTACTACTGTTTCTTATTCAATCATGCTTGCTTCCGTTCTAAGATATCACTTGTTCTTAAACCGGATGAATGTGATGATCCGTGACACTCATCATCATTCTCAGCTATGAACGTGTGCCTGACAACCACCTCCATTCTACCTTAGATTGAGTAGATATCTCTTGGATTCCTTAACCAGAATCTTCGTGGTATAAGCTAGAACTGATGGCGGCATTCAAGAGAATCCGGAAGGTCTAAACCTTGTCTGTGGTATTCTGAGTAGGATTCAATGATTGAATGACTGTGACATGCTTCAAACTCCTAGCAGGCGGGGCGTTAGTGACAGACGCAAAAGAATCAATGGATTCTATTCCGGCCTGACCGAGAACCGACAGATGATTAGCCATGCTGTGACAGAGCATAGGAACGTTTTCACTGAGAGGATGGGAGGTAGCCACTGACAACGGTGAAACCCTACATACAGCTTGCCATGGAAGGAGCTTCGCGTGTTTGATGAAGAAAGACAGTAGGAAAGCAGAGATTCAGAAGATGGAGCATCTCCAAAACCTCAACCTATTCTCCATTACTGCGAAACAAGTAACCATTTCATGTTCTTTTGCTTTCTACAATCAATCCTGATAATTTCTGATATCCTGACTAAGATTTACAAGATAACCATAGCTTGCTTCAAGCCGACAATCTCCGTGGGATCGACCCTTGCTCACGCAAGGTATTACTTGGACGACCCAGTGCACTTGCTGGTTAGTTGTGCGGGATTGCAAAAGTGTGATTGCAATTTCGTGCACCACTCACTAACCCACTAACTGTTTGATAATTTGCATCACTCACACTAACAATTACTCTAACAAGAATAGTTTCTTCATTTTATCTCCTGTTGTGCAATCTGTCTGTTGTATGACAGGGAGAAGAGAAGGAGTTTCAACATCCTTCGATTCAAAACCTGAAAGGACCCTCTGGAGACTAAGAAGGAAGCAAGAAGGAAAAGAATTATTGGTGCTGAGGAAGAGGAAGAGTACTTTGGAGAACAATCACGAAGAAGAAGCTCACAACCATGCTAGAGAAGGCCATGCAAACCGTGCTGGGCAAGAAAGGAGAGTTCTAGGCTCCTATATCAATCGTAATCCAGGAAACTGTGGAAGTAGCATTCAAAAGCCCACTATACATGCCAACAATTTTGAACTAAAACCCTAGCTCAGCACCCTTATTTAGAACAATTGTTCATTTGGAGGAAGTGCTCAAGAAGACCCCAATCAACATCTAACCACCTTCCTAAGAATTTGTGACACTGTGAAGTCTAATGGAGTCCATCCGGATGTCTATAGGCTGCTCTTGTTCCCTTTTTTCACTCAGGGACAAGGCATCCAAATGGCTTGAATCCTTCCCAAAGGAGAGCTTAACAAATTGGGAATATGTGGTGAACAAATTTTTGGCAAGATTTTACCCTCCTCAAAGAATCAACAGGCTGAGAGCTGAGGTGCAAAATTTTAGGCAACAAGATGGTGAGACTCTCTATGAAGTATGGGAGAGGTTCAAAGACTTAACAAGAAGATGCCCACCAGATATGTTCAATGAATGGGTTCAACTTCACATTTTCTATGAAGGTCTTTCCTATGAGTCAAAGAAGGCTGTGGATCATTCATCAGGAGGCTCTCTAAATAAGAAGAAAACCATTGAAGAAGCCATAGATGTCATTGAAACAGTTGCTGAGAATGTCTACTTCTATGCCTCCGAAAGAAGTAACACCAGAGGAGTAATGGAGCTGAAACACATGGATGCATTGTTAGCTCAAAATAAGATGATCACCAAGCAGCTAGCAGATCTTACCAAGAAGGTGGAGGAAAACTAAGTTGCAGCAGCCATCACTTTATCGTCAGCTCAAGATGGAGTGAACATAGGAGAAGAAAGTGACCGGGAGCAAGCCAACTATGTTGGAAACTCACTTAGACAAGTCCATGATCCATACTCCAAAACTTACAACTCTGGATGGAGAAATCACCCCAACTTTGGGTGGGGAAACCAACAAGACCAAGGGCAAGATCAGAGACGCCACAATCTCAATTCCAACAACAATGCAACTCATCAACACACCTCACATAGATCCTACCAACATCCATCTAACCACCCTTCTCAACCACCTAATCTCAACCCATCATCAATAACCGAGGATAGATTATCAAAGATCGAGGCTCTACTCGAAAATCTATGTAAGGAAATTCAAGATAGTAAAGCTTTCCGGGAAGAAGTGCAATCCAACATGTAGAATCAAGATGCTGCCATCAAGAAACTGGAAACATAGATTGAATTCTTATTCAAGCAAGCCCCTGGACACAAAAATTGCAGCAATATTAACTCAATACCAAAGGAGGAATGTCAAGCCATCACCCTCAGAAGTGGGAAGGAATTGAAGGAGACCCACAAGAAACCACCAGAGAAGAAATTGGATGAAGAAAACAAGAGACATGAGGAAGCTCAAACCTCAACCCCCAAGTCACATCAAGAAGGAAAAGCGCTCAAACCATGCCTCTCAAAGGCTCCAAACCCCCAGCAATTGCAATTAAAGAAGAGGGGAGAGGACAACCAATTCTCAAGATTCTTGGAAATCTTCAAGAAACTACAAATAAACATACCTTTTGCTGAAGCAATAGAGCAAATGCCACTCTATGCCAAGTTCTTGAAGGAATTGATGACCAAAAAGAGAAGCTGGAAGAACAATGAGACTGTAGTACTCACAGAAGAATGCAGCGCCATCATCCAACACAAATTGCCCCAGAAATTGAAGGATCCTAGGAGTTTCCAAATCCCTTGTATCATTGGGGAAATCACTGTGGAAAAGGCTTTATGTGATCTAGGAGCCAGCATAAATCTAATGTCTCTAGCAATGATGAAAAAAATGAAGATTGAGGAAGCCAAACTAACAAGAATGGCCCTACAACTAGCAGACAGATCATTCAAATTTTCCCATGGGATAGTAGAAGATTTGTTGGTGAAGGTGGGAGACTTCATCTTTCCAGCAGATTTCGTGGTATTAGACATGGAGGAAAGAGCAAAGACTTCCATCATCCTAGGAAGGCCATTTTTAGCCACTGCTAGAGCCATTATTGATGTCCAAAAGGGTGAACTTGTCCTTAGATTACACGAGGAGAAAATGACATTCAATGTGTTTAAGGCCATGAGTTACCCACACAATTCATTGGGAGAATGTATGAGGTTGGACTCCGTAGAAGCTTTGGTACAAGAAACTTTTGAAGAAGAACTTGAAGCATCAACAGAAGAAGAATTAGCAGCAAGCAAAGAAGCTATAGCCGCTGAAATACATGTTCAAGGCAGGCTAGAAGAAAAGGAGGAAAGAAAAGAAGTGCCCAAACTGGAGCTTAAAGCACTGCCAACCACTCTCAAGTATGCATACTTGGGAGAAAATAAAAGTTATCCAGTGATCATAAATTTAGCCCTCAGCCAAGAACAAGAGGAAGAGTTGCTTCAAGTCTTACAAAAGCATAAGGATGCCATTGGATGGACACTCGCTGACTTGAAAGGAATCAGTTCAGCCATATGCATGCATAAGATACTCCTGGAAGAAGGTGCCAAACCTTCCATTCAGCCCCAAAGAAGGTTAAATCCAGCAATGAAGGAAGTAGTACAGAAAGAAGTTATGAAGTTGTGGCAGGGAGGAGTAATCTATCCTATTTCAGATAGCCAATGGGTCAGTCTAGTTCAAGTGGTTTCCAAGAAAGGAGGAATCACTGTGGTGCCCAACGAAAGGAATGAGCTAATCCCTACAAGAACCATCACAGGCTGGAGAATGTGTATTGACTACAGGAAGCTCAATGAAGCCACAAGAAAAGATTATTTCCCACTTCCCTTCATGGATCAAATGTTGGAAAGACTTACGGGACATGCATATTATTGTTTTCTAGATGGTTATTTAGGATATAACCAAATAGTGGTTGATACAAGAGACCAAGAGAAAACATCATTCACCTACCCATATGGAGTGTTTCCCTACAGGCGCATGCCATTTGGGCTATGTAATGCACCCGCAACTTTTCAACGCTGCATGCTCTCCATCTTTTCAGATATGATAGAGAAGTTCATTGAAGTTTTCATGGATGACTTCTCAATATTTGAAGATTCCTTCCCTAATTGCCTAAACAATCTTGCCTTGGTATTGAAAAGATGTCAAGAAACCAATTTTGTCTTAAACTGGGAAAAATGTCATTTCATGGTGACAGAAGGAATAGTTCTTGGCCATAAAGTTTCTAATCAAGGCATTGAGGTAGACAGAGTTAAGGTGGAGCTAATTGAAAAGTTACCTCCACCAACGTTGAGAAACTTGGCAATGATTCACGTTAAGAGTCACGTTAACTTAGTTAACTTGAACTCTAACGTGGAAGAGGAAAACAAAAGCCAACGTTAGTGACACTCACTTTTATCACTAACGTTGGACCAACTAGCATTGCCTACGTTAACTTTCACGTTAAGACCATTAACGTGAAAAGTTAACGTGGAGTTGAGATCAAGGAGCCAACGTTAGTGACACTCACTTTTGTCACTAACGTTGGAAGATGGCATCACTACTACGTTAAGAGCCACGTTAACTTAGTTAACGTGAGTTCTAACGTAGAGAATTTGGGCATTTGGAGCGTTAGTGACAAAGGTGAGTGTCACTAACACTCTCGAAGGTGAGACACACCCACGTTAAGAGTCACGTTTGCTACACTAACGTGAACTCTAACATAGGAACAAATGGCACCAAGCAACGTTAATGGGAAAAGTGATTCCCAATAATGTTCGCGAAGGGGTATAAGCCAACGTTATTGGGAAAAGTGAGTCCCAATAACGTTCGCCAAAAATTGAGAAGGCAATGTTAGTGGTCACGTTAAGACCACTAACGTTGGAGTTAACGTGGGTACATGAGGGTGGAACGTTAGTGGAAAAAGTGAATCCCACTAACGTTCTCGAACCCACAATGGCACTCAATGTTAATCTCACTAAATGCCCAAGCCTAATCTAGATTTCTCTGCAAGCTGGGCCCATTAAAGATGAGAACTGCTTCAACTCAATATCCAGAGCCCACATCCAAAACTTGAAGAACTCACTAGAAGATCAAGAGGAGTAGTATATATAGGATGAGTTTTGAACTATAGACAAGCTTGACACTTTTGGGAACTACTCTTTGTATATTTACTTTTTTGCACTTCTGGCATGGATTCTTCTTTTCTGCCATTTTTCATTTCTAGAGCTATGAACAACTAAACCCCTTTCATTGGGTTAGAGAGCTCTGTTGTAATTTGATGGATCAATTATAGCTTTCATTCTTCTTCTTCTTTATTTTCTCTTGATCTTACTAGAAAGCTTTCGATCTTAATTCAATTGGTTAGTTGTCTTGGAAAAGAAACTCTCCATAATTGGATCACCTTTGAGCCTTGGAAAAGGGATGAGGAGATCATGCTAGAAATGCTTTTTCATGTTGGACCAAATTAGGGTTTGGGCGGATATAGTGACATGTAATCCTCCCAACACTTTGATTTGGAAATACATGTGGTATAATCAGTGACCACACTTCATCTCTTCCCATGAGCAATTAAATCAAGGAATTGGGCAATTGTTCAAGCTTAGAGAGATTGGATTGCCAAGGAATTGGGATCTGGTGCACAAAATTGTGATCATCAATGGCGCCATCAACATGGTACGCTCAATTGCAATCCCAACTCTTTATCACAACTTCGCACAACTAACCAGCAAGTGCACTGGGTCGTCCAGGTAATAAACCTTACGCGAGTAAGGGTCGATCCCACGGAGAATGTTAGTATGAAGCAAGCTATGGTCATCTTGTAAATCTCAGTCAGGCGAATTCAAATGGTTATGGAGGATTAATGATTAAAAGATAAATAAAACATAAAATAAAGATAGATATTGTTCATACCCTGACCGGGGTCCTCCAACTCGGCAAATTCGTAAAAGGTCCGACCTTGTCCTAAAAGCTCACACCTAAAGGTCGGACCTCGGACAAAGAGCAAGGAAGGCCCATCAAAAGGAACGCAGCCCAAACCTAAAGGCCGAAAAGGCCTAGAATAGGCGGTTCCACAAAGATAGAGATAAAACTCCCAAAGATAAGATAAGATAAGAATATCTTATCCGGGGAAGATCACTGCCAACTACTATAAATACACTGGAGCACCCAGGTATGGCATTCATTCCAAATCTACACATATCTGCTTGGACCCATGCTAACTTAAGCATCGGAGTGTCATTGCAGGTACAACCACCAACCATTCTGCATATCAAGCTCGGGTCACTGAACCCCCCTACCTCGGGCCCTTCCAGACGACCGAGCTGCACGTTTCAGGCAAACCCTCAGAACATTGGCGCCGTTGCCGGGGACCTGGAAGTCATCCCTCTACCATGGCGGACAACCCTCTCAACGATGAGCGCGCTGCTTCTGAACAAGAGGACGAAATTGACACCGGAGAACGACCGGACAGCCCTCTATCACCACGTACTCCAGGAGGAAACAAACAGAATCGCCCAAAAACATCACCCCCAAACAAGGATCCACAAAATTCCGAAAGAGAGAAGAGCTCGGAGATTCTAGAAGCAGTCCGGGCACAACAAGACCGACTAAAACAACTCGAAGAGGACATAAAGAAACAGAAAGAAACTGAACAAGATCTGAGAAGGGAGACTCGAAAGCGCAGAGAATTAGAAGAAAAACTGCGGAAAATAGAGGCCAACCTGAAAGACCGGACGGAACGCGGCACCACCACCGAAGACAACCATGATCCCTTCACGCAAGAGATCATGAAGGAGAAGGTACCGCGAAAATTCAAACCACCCGATATGGACCTCTACGACGGCGCCACCGATCCAAGTCATCACCTCAGCAACTTCAGAAGCAGAATGTACCTAGTCGACGCCTCCGACGCAACTCGGTGCAAAGCCTTCCCCACCACTCTCACCAAGTCAGCCATGAAGTGGTTCGACAACCTGCCACCAAGATCAATCACCAGCTTCGAAGACCTAACCAAAAAATTCCTAACAAGATTCTCTATTCAAAAGGACAAGACAAAACATGCCCCCAGTCTACTCGGGATCAAACAAGGTGACCAAGAAACTCTCCGAAAATACATGGAGCGATTCAACAAAGCCTGCCTGGACATACAACACTTGCCCACCGAAGCAGCCATCATGGGACTAGCAAACGGCCTAAAAGAGGGACCGTTTAGCCAATCCCTATCCAAACGATACCCGACCTCCTTATACGAGGTGCAGGAGCGAGCAGAAAAATATATCAACATGGAGGAAACCTCACAGCTAAGAGACTCTTCTAGGAAGGAATCAACCAACCCACTCCGAGATCGGGATCGAGAACAGAAAAAGAAAGAAGAACCCAACTCGGACAAACCACGGAAGTACCACAGCTACACCCCCTCCGAGTCTCCCTGGTAGACGTCTACAGAGAAGTATGCCACACCGAAAAGATCCCACCGCCCCGACCGCTAAAACATAAGAAAGCAGGGAGAGATCGGTCCGAATACTGTGAATATCACAAGCTCTACGGTCATTCTACTAACGACTGCTACGACCTAAAAAATGTTATAGAAAAGCTAGCCAGAGAGGGAAATACTCGACCGCCCCCCCGAGGTCCGAGAAAAAGCCCGGGTCCGAGAAAAAGCCCGGATCCGAGAAGAAGCCTTAAAACGGCGAAAACAAAGATTTCGAAAACGCTTACTAAAAGGTTGCTATACAAAAACAACTAAAAAGTACAAGCGAAGAAACGAAATCAAAGAGAAGTGTAAAACAAAGTTTCAAAAAGCGCTAGCTAAAAGGTTGTTATCCAAAAACAACTAAAAAGCATAAAGCGGAACTAAAAAGTCAAAACACAAACAAACACCACATAATAAGCTAAAAAGTTACTACAAGTAGCTAATAGCAAAAAGGTGTTCAAAGCATTTAACAGGAACCATTCAAAAAAGAGCCCACAGGCCGGGCAAAAAACCAAAGACAAAAGGATTACAGGGAATCAAGATCCTTTCCGGACTCCACGTCGGTAGAAGGCTGCGGAGGAAGAACCATAGAAATCGGGACAGCCTTAACAGCACCGTCATCTCGGTTTAAAACCTCCACACCAGATTCCTCCTCGGCCAAAGGTAAAGTCGGATTCGCAAACGGAACTTTGGGGTCAGACACCGGAACCTCATCCTCGTTGGGAGCAGGAACAATCTTTCCCTCCACGACAACATTATCCGTACTGAATAAACTCAGATCCAGGTCAGGAGCAAGAACCCGGACCTGAGCTTTCAAATTTTCAAACATAGCATCCATACCCTTAGCCACGTGTCCTTCTAACTCGTAAAAATCATCCTGAGCGGATTGCAACCTCTCCTTTGTCTCCACAAGCTCGGCATATGTTCGAGTATAACTCTCCTTCGCCGCCTTTGCCATCTCCTCAGATGCATTCGCTGCCGCCACAGCCGCGGTAGCTTTAGCTTTCTCCTTCTCCAAAGATGCCTCCAGCTCAGAAATCCTAGCAGCCTTCAGTTCACTAATCCTCTTGAACTCAGACTGAGCCTTCTCAAGTCGGGAACTGGTCGCACCAATGGGGGATTTCCTGAACTCCCGGGCAATAGCGGCATGAAGACTAGCCATCCGGACACAGCTCCGCGCCATATACTGAAAATGGTGCTCCATAGACACATCATCAGTAGAAATAAAAGTCTGAGGGAGAATATGCTGTTCAACCCAACCAAGAGCATCAAAATCCTTATCATTAAAACCCGCAAGCTCTTGAGAGGTCTTCTGCTTCTTGGGAGGAGGACCCGAGGACGAAGGAGGGGAAGAGTTACCGGGTCCAGAGGTCGGAGGATCCTGATTTATAGGTCGAAACTGGGGAGTCGGAATAGTCTTCGACCGAGTAGTGACACCCACAGTAGTCTTCTTCGGAGAAGATCGGGCAGAAGCCTCCCCAGCCTCGATATTTCGAGCAGCCACGGACTTCTTCGTCCGACGAAGATACTTCATGGAATCCGCCTGAGAAGACATCTCTGCAAAAATAAAAGAAAAGGATCACCAAGACAGAAATTCCACCAAAACAAAAACAAGCAAAGCCAAAATACCAAAAGGATAATCTCGGAAGGGTCGGGAACTAACTAACTCGGAACGGAGAAGGCTTGGATCCCCCAACATTTTCTTCGTGTCCAAGTGAGGTGCCCGACCCCATAAACTGCTTACCACACCCACAAAAGCCTGCTCCACCTCATCTAGACTCTCAAAGGTATACTTAGTAGACACTACTTTCTCCTGCCAACAAAGAGGAAAAGAAGGCTCCCCACTCTCATCTAAAAAGAAAGGTCGGACATCTCCAGTAGCCCGGACCTTGAAATATAAGTTCTTAAAATCATGAAAGGACTCATCATACAGGGTGCAAAACTTCCTTCCCTGGTTAGCCCTAAAAGAAACCCAAGATACCTTCCCTCCACCCGACCCTGGCTTTGTCAACACAAACAAGTAGGAAAAAAGAGAAATAGAGGGAGCAACGCCCAAGAACTGACACAAAAGTTGAAACAGCTTTAAAAACGCCCAAGAATTTGGATGGAGCTGCGTAGGAGCAAGATTACAAGACCACAACACCTCAGACTCCAGATCGGTAAAAGGAAGTCGGACGCCCATCTTAGAGAAAAAACAATCATAAGCATAAAAGAAAAGCTTCTCGGAACTATCTAGGGGCGGGAAGCATACTCTCTCCTCGGAATCCGGGGCAACTAGTTCATAATCCCTCTCAGACTCTCTATTTTCACATATGCTACAATGCCTACGGAACCTAACTAAGTACTCAGAATCGACCACGGTAGGAACTCTTAGAGGAAGAGGGTCTACCCAATCAAGACCACATGGAATTTTAGTCGACATCGCTTGAAGAACCTTTCGAGACATAAAAATTCTTACCTACAAAGAAGAATACAACAGCAGACAAAAAATCACATAAAGAAGACAACGAAAACCCATTCAGCAAAGCAAGAAGAAAAGTGGGGCAACACAGAACCAAAACACCAGAGAACAAAAAAGAGCCCCCCCCATATAAAAACAACAGCAATGGCGGCACCTCTTTTGGGGCAACCCAGGTATAAAGAAAAAAGAAATAAACAAGAGCCACACAAAGAACAGAAGCATATGATCACAAGAAAAGAGAAACATGGGAACAAACCTGGAAAAAGAAACGAAGACGAAAAGCTCCAAAGCAAGGAGAACGAAACGACGGCACAGAGGAAACCCCGGAAAGACACACAGAAAGATTCTGGAAAGCAGAACAAAGAGAAAGAAGAAGCGGCGCTCGTAAAAGCATAAGAAAAGCAAACGCAGAAAGGAGGAAAGGAGCAAATAAATAAAGCCTTCACAGAGCCCGAACGGAAATCGAGGAAAAATGGTAAAATGCAATAAATGCAGGAAACGGCCATTTTTGAATTTTGAAAAACAGACTACTATGCCCGAGCACGACCTCCCAAAAAGGACGAACTCGGGCAGGGGCACTGTTCATACCCTGACCGGGGTCCTCCAATTCGGCAAATTCGTAAAAGGTCCGACCTTGTCCTAAAAGCTCACACCTAAAGGTCGGACCTCGGACAAAGAGCAAGGAAGGCCCATCAAAAGGAACGCAGCCCAAACCTAAAGGCCGAAAAGGCCTAGAATAGGCGGTTCCACAAAGATAGAGATAAAACTCCCAAAGATAAGATAAGATAAGAATATCTTATCCGGGGAAGATCACTGCCAACTACTATAAATACACTGGAGCACCCAGGTATGGCATTCATTCCAAATCTACACATATCTGCTTGAACCCATGCTAACTTAAGCATCGGAGTGTCATTGCAGGTACAACCACCAACCATTCTGCATATCAAGCTCGGGTCACTGAACCCCCCTACCTCGGGCCCTTCCAGACGACCGAGCTGCACGTTTCAGGCAAACCCTCGGAATAGATATACTTATGTAATTCATTGGTGAGAATTTCACATAAGCGTATGGAGATGCTTTGTCCCTTCCGTCTCTCTGCTTTCCTACTGTTTTCGTCCAATCCTTCTTACTCCTTTCCATGGCAAGCTGTATGTTGGGCATCACCGTTGTCAATGGCTACAGTCCTGTCCTCTCAGTGAAAATGTTCAACGCGCTCTGTCACAGCACGGCTATTCATCTGTCGGTTCTCGATCTTGTCGGAATAGAATCCAATGATTCTTTTGCGTCTGTCACTAACGCCCCACAATCGCGAGTTTGAAGCTCGTCACAGTCATTCAATCCCTGAATCCTACTCAGAATACCACAGACAAGGTTTAGACCTTCCGGATTCTCAAGAATGGCCGCCAATGGATTCTAGCTTACACCACGAAGATTCTGATTAAGGAATCCAAGAGATATCCACTCAATCTAAGGTAGAACGGAGGTGGTTGTCAGGCACACGTTCATAGGTGAGAATGATGATGAGTGTCACGGATCATCACATTCATCAAGTTGAGGAACAAGTGATATCTTAGAACAAGAATAAGATGAATTGAATAGAAGAACAATAGTAATTGCATTAATACTCGAGGTACAGCAGAGCTCCACACCTTAATCTATGGTGTGTAGAAACTCTACCGTTGAAAATACATAAGAACAAGGTCTACGCATGGCCAAATGGCCAGCCTCCCAAAGAGGGTTCAATCATAAAAACATGATCAAAAGATGATCCGAAGGTTGAAAGATCCCCATATACAATAGCAAAAGCTCCTATTTATAGAGAACTAGTAGCCTAGGGTTTACAGAAATGAGTAAATGACGTAAAAATCCACTTACGGGCACACTTGGTGTGTGCTTGGGCTGAGCATTGAAGCTTCCATGTGTAGAGACTTTTCTTGGAGTTAAACGCCAGCTTTTGTGCCAGTTTGGGCGTTTAACTCCCACTTTTCTGCCAGTTCTAGCGTTTAACGCCGGGAATTCTAAAGCTGACTTGGAACGCCTGTTTGGGCCATCAAATCTCGGGCAAAGTATAGACTATTATATATTGCTGGAAAGACCTGGATGTCTACTTTCCAATGCAATTAATAGCGCGCCAATTAGGCTTCTGTAGCTCCAGAAAATCTACTTCGAGTGCAGGAAGGTCAGAATCCAACAGCATCTGCAGCCCTTTTCAGCCTCTGAATCAGATTTTTGCTCAGGTCCCTCAATTTCAGCTAGAAAATACCTGAAATCACATAAAAACACACAAACTCATAGTAAAGTCCAGAAAAGTGAATTTTAAATAAAAACTAACTAAAACATACTAAAAGCATACTAAAAACAAGGCCAAAAAGCGTATAAATTATCCGCTCATCACAACACCAAACTTAAATTGTTGCTTATCCCCAAGCAACTGAAAATAACATAGGATAAAAAGAAGAGAATATACAATGAATTCCAAAAACATCTATGAAGATCAGTATTAATTAGATGAGCGGGGCTTTTAGCTTTTTGCCTCTAAACAGTTTTAGCATCTCACTTTATCCTTTGAAGTTCAGAATGATTGGCTTCTATAGGAACTCAGAATCCAGATAGTGTTATTGATTCTCCTAGTTAAGTATGATGATTCTTGAACACAGCTACTTTACGAGTCTTGGCCGTGGCCCAAAGCACTTTGTTTTCCAGTATTACCACCGGATACATCCATGCCACAGACACATAACTGGGTGAACCTTTTCAGATTGTGACTCAGCTTTGCTAGAGTCCCCAATTAGAGGTGTCCAGGGTTCTTAAGCACACTCTTTTTTCTTTGGATCACGACTTTAACCGCTCAGTCTCAAGTTTTCACTTGACACCTTCACGCCACAAGAACATGGTTAGGGACAGCTTGGTTTAGCCGCTTAGACCAGGATGTTATTCCTGTAGGGCCTCCTATCCATTGATGCTCAAAGCCTTGGATCCTTTTTATTATCCTTGACTTCATGAGTTTCTATGGTGTGTAGAAACTCCTCCGTTGAAAATATATAAATGATGGTCCAGGCATGGCCAAATGGCCAGCTCCCAAAATGTGATATGAATTCGAAAATAAGGAGAAGGACCAATAATAAAATAGTAAAATGTTCTATTTATACTAAAACTAGCCACTAGGGTTAAAGAGATAAGTAATTGATGCATAAATCCACTTCCGGGGCCCACTTGGTGTGTGTTTAGACTGAGCTTGAGCTTTACACATGCAGAGGCTTCTTTTGGAGTTGAACGCCAAGTTGTAACATGTTTTTGGCGTTCAACTCTGGTTCGTGACGTGTTTCTAGCGTTTGACTCCAGAATGCAGCATGGGACTAGGGTTGAGTACCAGTTTACGTCATCTAATCTCAAATAAAGTATGGACTATTATATATTTCTGGAAAGCTCTGGATGTCTACTTTTCAACGCCGTTTAGAACGTGCCATTTGGAGTTCTCTAGCTCCAGAAAATTCCTTTCGAGTGCAGGGAGGTCAGAATCCAACAGCATCAGCAGTCCTTTGTCAGCCTTCTTATCAGAGTTTTGCTCAGGTCCCTCAATTTCAGCCAGAAAATACTTGAAATTATAGAAAAACATGCAAACTCTTAGTAAAGTCCAGAAATGTGAATTTGGCATAAAAACTAATGAACACATCCCTAAAAGTAACTAGATCATACTAAAAACTACCTAAAAACAGTGCCAAAAAGCGTATAAATTATCCGCTCATCACAACACCAAACTTAAATTGTTGCTTGTCCCCAAGCAACTAAAAATCAAATAGGATAAAAAGAAGAGAATATACTATAAATCTCAAAATATCAATGAATATTAGTTCTAATTAGATGAGCGGGACTTGTAGCTTTTTGCTTCTGAACAGCCTTGGCATCTGATGAGCGGATAATTTGTACGCTTTTTGGCATTGTTTTTAGTATGTTTTTGGTAGTTTTAGTTGAGTTTTTATTATATTTTTATTAGTTTTTAGTTAAAATTCACTTTTCTGGACTTTACTATGAGTTTGTGTGTTTTTCTGTGATTTCAGGTATTTTCTGGCTGAAATTGAGGGACCTGAGCAAAAATCTGATCCAGAGACTCAAAAGGACTGCAGATGCTGTTGGATTCTGACCTCCCTGCACTCGAAGTGGATTTTCTTCCAACACGGCTCTGAGCATCTGTGAGGCTCCATGAGAGTCCCTCTGTCAAGCTAATGACATTAAAGAAGCGCTTGTTGGGAGGCAACCCAATGTTTTATAGTTAACTATTTTCTTTTGTTACTTTATCTTTTTTGTAGGTTGATGATCATAAGAAGTCACAAAAACAATGAAAAAAGCAAAAACAGAATGAAAAACAGGAAGAAAAATAGCACACCCTGGAGGAAGAAGCTGCTGGCGTTTAAACGCCAGTAAGCCTAGCAGTTGGGCGTTTAACGCCCAGTCTGGCACCATTCTGGGCGTTTAACGCCAGAAAGGGGCACCAGACTGGCGTTAAACGCCAGAAAAGGGCAAGAACCTGGCGTTAAACGCCAGGAATGGGCACCAGCCCGGCGTTTAACGCCAGAAATGGCTCAAAACGTGAATTTTGATGCCATTTGGTGCAGGGATGACTTTTCCTTGACACCTAAGGATCTGTGGACCCCACAGGATCCCCACAAACCCCTCACCTATCAAATCCCATCTCTCTCTTCACCACTCACCTCCATAAAACCCCACTTACCTCACCATCCAAATTCAAACCACTACTTCTTCCCCTTTTGGCCTAACCACAAAGCCATCTCCCTCTCCTCCATTTCTTCTTCTTCTACTCTCTTCTTTCTTCTTTTGCTCGAGGACGAGCAAACCTTTTAAGTTTGGTGTGGTAAAAGCATTGCTTTTTGTTTTTCCATAACCATTTATGGCATTCAAAGCCAGTACAACTGAGAAGGCATGACCTCAAGCCCATCACTAAGAAGAAGATGGAGCAAACAAGAGACCCCTCTCATCAAGAAATCCCTGAGATACCTCAAGGGATGCACTTTCCTCCACAAGACTACTGGGAGCAAATTAGCACCTCCCTAGGAAAATTAAGTTCCAACATGGGACAACTAAGGGTGGAGCACCAAGAACATGCCATCCTCCTCCATGAAATTGGAGAAGATCAAAGGATCATGAGAGAGGAGCAACAAAGACAAGGAAGAGACATTGAGGAGCTCAAGCACTCCATAGGATCTTCAAGAGAAAGAAAGAGCCGCCATCACTAAGGTGGACCCGTTCTTTAATCTCCTTGTTCTTTATTTTTCTGTTTTTCGAATTTTAGTGCTTTATGTTTATCCATGTTTGTGTCTTATGATCATTAGTGTCTTAGTGTCTATGCCTTAAAGCTATGAATATGAATCCATCACCTTTCTTAAATGAAAACTGTTTTTATCACAAAAGAACAAGAAGTACAGGATTTCAAATTCATCTTTAAAACTAGCTTAATTAGTTTGATGTGGTGACAATACTTTTTGTTTTCTGAATGTATGCTTAAACAGTGCATATGTCTTTTGAATTTGTGATTCATGAATGTTAAAATTGTTGGCTCTTGAAAGAATGATGAAAAAGGAGACATGTTACTGAGGATCTGAAAAATCATAAAAATGATTCTTGAAGCAAGAAAAAGCAGTGAATACAAAAAAAAAAAAGAGAAAAAGAAGGAGAAAAACGAAAAAAAGGGAGAAAGAGAAAAAGAAAGAAAAAGAAAGAAATAAAGTTGTGATCCAAGGAAATAAGAGTGTGCTTAAGAACCCTGGACACCTCTAATTGGGGACTTTAGCAAAGCTGAGTCACAATCTGAAAAGGTTCACCCAATTATGTGTCTGTGGCATGTATGTATCCGGTGGTAATACTGGAAGACAGAGTGCTTTGGGCCACGGCCAAGACTCAATAAGTAGCTGTGTTCAAGAATCATCATACTTAACTAGGAGAGTCAATAACACTATCTGGATTCGGAGTTCCTAAAGAAGCCAATCATTCTGAATTTCAAAGGATAAAGTGAGATGCCAAAACTGTTCGGAGGCAAAAAGCTACTAGTCCCGCTCATCTAATTTGGAGCTTAGTTTCATTGATAATTTGGAGTCTATAGTATATTCTCTTCTTTTTATCTTATTTGATTTTCAGTTGCTTGAGGACAAGCAACAATTTAAGTTTGGTGTTGTGATGAGCGGATAATTTGTACGCTTTTTGGCATTGTTTTTAGTATGTTTTGGTAGTTTTAGTTGAGTTTTTATTATATTTTTATTAGTTTTTAGTTAAAATTCACTTTTCTGGACTTTACTATGAGTTTGTGTGTTTTTCTGTGATTTCAGGTATTTTCTGGCTGAAATTGAGGGACCTGAGCAAAAATCTGATCCAGAGACTCAAAAGGACTGCAGATGCTGTTGGATTCTGACCTCCTTGCACTCGAAGTGGATTTTCTGGAGCTACAGAAGCCCAATTGGCGCGCTCTCAACGGCGTTGGAAAGTAGACATCCTGGGCTTTCCAGCAATATATGATAGTCCATACTTTGCCCAAGATTTGATGGCCCAAACCGGCGTTCAAAGTCACCTCAAGAAATTCCAGCGTTAAACGCCGGAACTGGCACCTAATTGGGAGTTAAACGCCCAAACTGGCATAAAAGCTGGCGTTTAACTCCAAGAAGAGTCTCTACACGAAAATGCTTCATTGCTCAGCCCAAGCACACACCAAGTGGGCCCGGAAGTGGATTTTTATGTCATTTACTCATCTCTGTACACCCTAGGCTACTTGTTCTCTATATATAGGACCTTTTACTATTGTATCTTCGAATCTCTGGGGACATCTAGTTCTTAGATCATTGGGAGGCTGGCCTCACGGCCATGCCTAGACCTTATGCTTATGTATTTTCAACGGTGGAGTTTCTACACACCATAGATTAAGGTGTGGAGCTCTGCTGTACCTCGAGTATTAATGCAATTACTATTGTTCTTCCATTCAATTCCGCCTGTTCTTTATCCAAGATATCACTTGTTCTTCAACTTGATGAAGGTGATGATTGACACTCATCACCATTCTCACCCATGAACAAGGTGACTGACAACCATTCTTGTTCTACAAGCATACGAGGCTCTAGTGAATATCTCTTGGATTCTTTAATCGGAATCTTCGTGGTATAGGCAGGACCTGATGGCGGCATTCAAGAGAATCCGGAAGGTCTAACCTTGTCTGTGGTATTCTGAGTAGGATTCAATGACTGAATGACTGTGACGTGCTTCAAACCCCTGAGGGCGGGGCGTTAGTGACAGACGCAAAAGAATCACTGGATTCTATTTCGGCCTGATTGAGAACCGACAGATGAATTCCGCTATGCTGTGACAGAGCATATGCAATCGCTTTCAATGAGAGGATGGGAGGTAGCTGCTGACAACAGTGAAACCCTACACGAGCTTGCCATGGAAAGGAGTAAGAAGGATTGGATGAAGACTATAGGAAAGCAGAGAGACGGAAGGGAAGGCATCTTCATACGCTTATCTGAAGCTCTTACCAATGATATACATAAGCATCTCTATCTTTATCTTTATGCTTTATTCGTTCATCACTACACCATTTGAGTCTGCCTGATTGAGATTTACAAGGTGACCATAGCTTGCTTCATACCAACAATCTCCGTGGGATCGACCCTTACTCACGTAAGGTATTACTTGGACGACCCAGTGCACTTGCTGGTTAGTTGTGTGAAGTTGTAGTGATCACAATTTCGCGCACCAGCATCTCACTTTTTTCCTTGAAGTTCAGAATGATTGGCATCTTATGGGAACTTAGAATTTCGGACAGTGTTATTGATTCTCCTAGTTAAGTATGTTGATTCTTGAACACAGCTACTTTTATGAGTATTGGCCGTGGCCCTAAGCACTTTGTTTTCCAGTATTACCACCGGATACATAAATGTCACAGACACATGACTGGGTGAACCTTTTCAGATTGTGACTCAGCTTTGCTAGAGTCCCCAGTTAGAGGAGTCCAGAGCTCTTAAGCACACTCTTTTTGCTTTTGGATCACGACTTTAACCACTTAGTCTCAAGTTTTTCACTTGGACCTACATGCCACAAGCACATGGTTAGGGACAGCTTGATTTAGCCGCTTAGGCCTGGATTTTATTTCCTTGGGCCCTCCTATCCATTGATGCTCAAAGCCTTGGATCCTTTTTACCCTTGCCTTTTGGTTTTAAGGGCTATTGACTTTTTCTGCTTGCTATTTCTTTTTCTTTTATTATTATTTTTTCGCCATTTTTTTTCCGCAAGCTTTTTATTCACTGCTTTTTCTTGCTTCAAGAATCAATTTTATGATTTTTCAGATCATCAATAACATTTCTCCTTGTTCATCATTCTTTAAAGAGCCAACAATTTTAACATTCATAAACAACAAGATAAAAAATATACACTGTTAAAGCATTCATTCAGAAAACAAAAAGTATTGTCACCACATTAATATAATAAACTAAATTCAAGGATGAATTTGAAACTCATGTGCTTCTTGTTCTTTTGTATTAAAAACATTTTTCATTTAAGAGAGGTGAAGGATTAATGGAATTATTCATAGCCTTAGGACATAGTTACTAAATACTAATGATCATGTAATAAACACACAAAATATATATAAACATGAAGCATAAAAATCGAAAAACAGAGAATTAAGAACAAGGAATGAGTCCACCTTAGTGATGGTGGCGCCTTCTCCTTGAAGGGGCAATGGTATCCTTGAGCTCCTCTATCTCTCTTCCTTGCCTTTGTGGCTTGATCCCTAGTGATTTTGGTACTCCTATCCTTAGTTTCTCCCAATAGTTGTGTGGAGGAAAATGTATCCCTTGAGGCATCTCAGGGATTTCTTGATGAGGGAATTCCTCATGCTCTCTTGATGTGCAGTCAAATTCTCTTCTACTGGGCTATGGACCCTTTGAGATGAATCTCTCCATCTCCCATGACTCAGTGGTGGAAGCTTTTGCTTTCCCTTTCCTCTTTCTTGAGGTTTCTCTAGCCTTAGGTACCATCCATGTTTATGGAAAAATAAAAAGCTATGCTTTTACCACACCAAACTTAGAATATTGCTCGTCCTCGAGTAAGAGAAGAAATAAGACGAAAAAGAAAAAGAAAATATGGAGGAAAGGGGGAAGTGTGTGGTTTCGGCCAAGGTGAAGAAGAGAGGGTTGTAGTGTGTGAAAATGTATAAGGATAGAGAGCTTTATATAGTGAAGGGAGAGGGAGAAGGTTCGGCTATTTAGGGTGGGTTTGGGTGGGAAAGTGATTTTGAATTTTGAAGGTAGGTGGGGTTTATGGGGAAGGGTAGATGGATGTGAGTGGTGAGGAGGTGATGGGGAAGAGAGATTGAGGTGATTGGTGAAGGGTTTTTGGGAAAGAGTGTTATTGGATTGTGTGAAGAGGAGAGAAGGTGAGTTGAGATAGGTGGGGATCCTGTGGGGTCCACAAATCCTGAGATGATCCTGTGGGGTCCACAGATCCTGAGGTGTCAAGGATTTACATCCTTGCACCAATGAGGCGTGTAAAACGCCTTTGCATGCAATTCTGGCGTTTAAATGCCAGATTGATGCTTGTTTTGGGCGTTCAACGCCCATCTGCAGCATGTTTCTAGCGTTGAATGCTAGTTCCATGCTTGTTTCTGGCGTTCAGCGCCAGCTCTCCTCAGGCTGTATTCCTGGCGTTTAAACGCTAGGATGTTGCTTGTTTCTAGCGTTCAACACCAGATCCATGCTCTGTTCTGGCGTTGAATGCCAGCCAGATGCTCCTTACTGGCGTTTAGATGCTAGTAAGCCCTTCCTCCAGGGTGTGCTTTTTCTTCTATTATTTTTTATTCTGTTTTTAATTTTAGTATTTGTTTTGTGACTCCACATGATCATGGACCTAATAAAACATAAAAGAACAATAAAATGAAAATAAAATTAAATTAAATAAAAATTGGGTTGCCTCCCAATAAGCGCTTATTTAATGTCAATAGCTTGACAGTGGGCTCTCATGGAGCTTCACAGATGTTCAGAGCATGATAAGGGCCTCCCAACACCAAACTTAGAGTTTGATTGTGGGGGCTTTGTTTGACTCTGTATTGAGAGAAGCTTATCGTGTCTCTTTTACATGTTTACAGAAGGATAACTTTGAGCCTTAAACACAAGGTAGTCCCCATTCAATTGAAGGACTAATTCTCCTCTATTAACATCTATCACAACTCCTACTGTGGCTATGAAAGGTCTTCCAAGAATGATGCATTCATCCTCCTCCTTGCTAGTGTCTAAGATTATGAAATCAGCAGGGATGTAAAGGCCTTCAACCTTCACTAACACGTCCTCTACCAATCCATAAGCTTGTCTTACTGACTTGTCTGCCATTTGTAATGAGAATATGGCAGGCTGTACCTCAATGATCCCGAGCTTCTCCATTACAGAGAGTGGCGTAAGATTTATGCCTGACCCTAGGTCACACAGAGCCTTATCAAAGGTCATGGTGCCTATGGTATAGGGTATTAAGAATTTGCCAGGATCTTGTCTCTTTTGAGGTAAAGTTTGCTAAACCCATGTATCTAGTTCACTAATGAGCAAGGGAGGTTCACCTTCCCAAGTCTCATTACCAAACAGCTTGGCATTCAGCTTCATGATGGCTCCTAGATATTGAGCAACTTGCTCTCCAGTTACATCTTCATCCTCTTCAGAGGAAGAATAGTCTTCAGAGCTCACGAATGGCAGAAGGAGATTTAATGGAATCTCTATGGTCTCTATATGAGCCTCAGATTCCTTTAGGTCCTCAATAGGGAACTCCTTCTTGCTTGAGAGACGTCCCATGAGGTCTTCCTCATTGGGATTCACGTCCTCTCCTTCCTCTCTAGGTTCGGCCATGTTGATCATGTCAATGGCCTTGCATTCTCTTTTTGGATTCTCTTTAGTATTGCTTGGGAGAGTACTAGGAGGAGTTTCAGTGACTTTCTTACTCAGCTGGCCCACTTGTGCCTCCAAATTTCTGATGGAGGACCTTGTTTCACTCATGAAACTTGAAGTGGCCTTAGACAGATCAGAGACTATGTTTGCTAAGTTAGAGGTGCTTTGCTCAGAATTCTCTGTCTGTTGCTGTGTAGATGATGGAAAAGGTTTGTTATTGCTGAACCTGTTTCTTCCACCGTTATCAAAGCCTTGTTGAGGCTTGTGTTGATCCTTCCATGAGAAATTTGGATGATTTCTCCATGAGGGGTTATAGGTGTTGCCAAAGGCTTCCCCCATGTAATTTACCTCTGCCATTGCAGGGTTTTTAGGATCATAAGCTTCTTCTTCAGAAGATGCCTCTTTAGTGCTGTTGGATGCATTTTGCCATCCATTTAGACTTTGAAAAATCATGTTGACTTGCTGAGTCAACACTTTATTCTGAGCCAATATGGCATTCAGAGCATCAATTTCAAGAACTCCCTTCCTCTGAGGCGTCCCATTATTCACGGAATTCCTCTCAAAAGTGTACATAAATTGGTTATTTGCAACCATTTCAATAAGTTCCTGAGCTTCTGCAGGCGTTTTCTTTAGGTGAATGGATCCACCTGCAGAATGGTCCAGTGACATCTTAGAGAACTCAGATAGACCATAATAGAATATATCTATCATGGTCCACTCTGAAAACATGTAAGAATGACACTTTTTGGTCATCTGCTTGTATCTTTTCCAAGCTTCATAGAGGGATTCACCATCTTTTTGCTTGAAGGTCTGAACATCCACTCCAAGCTTGCTAAGCTTTTGAGGAGGAAAGAACTTAACCAAGAAGGCTGTGACCAGCTTATCACAAGAGTCCAAGCTATCTTTAGGTTATGAGTCTAACCATGTTCTAGCTCTGTCTCTTACAGCAAAAGGGAAAAGCATGAGCCTGTAGACTTCAGGATCTACTCCATTAGTCTTAACAGTCTCACAGATCTGCAAGAACTCAGTTAAAAACTGGTAGGGATCTTCTGATGGAAGTCCATGAAACTTGTAGTTCTGTTGCATTAGAGCAACTAATTGAGGCTTCAGCTCAAAATTATTTGCTCCAATGGCAGGAATTAAGATGGTTCTTCCATCAAACTTGGAAGTAGGTGTAGTATAATCACCAAGTATCCTCCTTGCATTATTGTTGTTAGGTTCGGCTGCCATATCCTTTTCTTGTTCGAAAATTTCAGTAAGGTTGTCTCTGGATTATTGTAATTTAGCTTCTCTTAGTTTCCTCTTCAGAGTCCTTTCAGGTTCAGGATCAGCTTCAACAAGAATGCCTTTTTCCTTGTTCCTGCTCATATGAGAAAGAAGAGAACAGAAAAGGAAGAGGAATCCTCTATGTCACAGTATAGAGATTCCTTTATGTTAGTAGAAGAAGAAGGGAATAGAGGAAGGAAAAAGTGAGAATCCAATCACAAGGGTGAAGATAGGTTCAGATTCTTGAGATGAAGAGAAGTGTTAGTGAATAAATAAATAAATAGAAGAAGATGAGGGGGAGAGAGTTCGAAAATTAATTTTGAAAAGGGGTTAGTGATTTTCGAAAATTAAAGGAAGAAATAAAATTAAAATTAAAATTTGAAACAATTAATTAATTAAAAAGAATTTTGAAAAAGGGTGAGATATTTTCAAAAAATTGAGAGGAAAAATTAGTTAGGTGGTTTTGAAAAAGATAAGAAACAAACAAAAAGTTAATTAGTTAGTTGAAAAAGATATTAAAATCAATTTTGAAAAGATAAGAAGATAAGAAGTTAGATAAGATATTTTGATATCAAATTTTTAAAAAAGATAAAATTAAAAAAAAAGATAATTATAAAAGATATGATTGAAAAAGATATTTTGAAAAAGATTTAATTTTTGAAATTAAAATTAATTACTTGACTAACAAGAAACTAAAAGATAAGATTCTAGAATTTAAAGATTAAATCTTTCTTAACAAGAAAGTAGCAAACATCAAATTTTTTAATCAATCACATTAATTGTTAGTAAAGACTTTGAAAATTATGAATTAAAGATAAGAAAAAGATTTTAAAACTAAATTAAAAATTTTCGAAAAAAATAGTAAGAAAAATGAAAAAGAATTTATTTTTGAAAAAGTTTTGAAAAGATAAGATTTTTAAAATTGAAAATTTGACTTGACTTATAAGAAATAGCTAAGTTTTAAAAATTTTTGACTAAGTCAACTCAAAATTTCGAAATTTTGAGAGAAATAAGGAAAAGATATATTTTTTTGATTTTTGAAATTTCAATGATGAGAGAGAAAAACATAAATATGACCCAAAACATAAAAATTTTGGATCAAAACACAATATGCATGCAAGAACACTATGAATGTCAAGATGAACACCAAGAACACTTTGAAGATCATGATGAACATCAAGAACATATTTTTGAAAAATTTTTTATACAAAGAAAACATGCAAGACACCAAAATTAGAAATCTTTAATGCTTAGACACTATGAATGCAAAAATGCACATGAAAAACAATAAAAGACACTAAACAAGAAAACATCAAGATCAAACAAGAAGACTTACCAAGAATAACTTGAAGATTATGAAGAACACTATGAATGCATGAATTTTTGAAAATTGCAAGAACAAGATGAATATGCAATTGACACCAAACTTATAAATTGACTCAAGACTCAAACAAGACACACAATATATTTTTTTTATTTTATGATTTTATTATTTTTGTATTTTTTTTTTTTGGATTTTATTTTATATTTTTTGAAAACATATTTTGGAAAAAAAAAAGAAAGTAATGAATCCAAAGTCCTCAGTCAGAATTCTAGGAATCTTTCAATGTTAGCCTAAAGCTCCAATCCAAGGGTTGGGCATAGCTTAATAGCCAGCCAGCTTTAGGATATAAATCAGGCATGCAACAGCTGATACTTCATCCAACCTCATATACATACCCTTTATGTTGACAAGTGGAAGCCTTAATCCAAAATAATTTGGATATGGCTTTACAGCCAGCCAGGCTTCAACATGTTACCATGAAACTCTAGAATTCATTCTTAAAAATTTAGAATGATTTTCAAAAACAAAGGGAAAATTTTAAAAGATATTTTTGAAAACTTTTTGAAAAGAAAATAAAAAGAAAATTACCTAATCTGAGCAACAAGATGAACCGTTAGTTGTCCAAACTCGAACAATCCCCGGCAACGGCGCCATAAACTTGGTGCACGAAATTGTGATCTCTAACAATGGCAGTCAACTTGGCATACGCATTTATAACTCAGCACTTTCTTCACAACTTTGCATCAAAAACTAGCAAGTGTACTGGGTCGTCCAAGTAATAAACCGTATGTGAGTTAGGGTCGATCCCACAAAGATTGTTGGTATGAAGCAAGCTATGGTCATCTTGTAAATCTCAATCAGGCGGATAATAAATGGTGATAGAGTTTTTGAATAATAATAATAAATAAACAGAAAATAAAGATAGAAAAACTTATGTAGATCATTGGTGAGAATTTCAGATAAGTGCATAGAGATGCTTGTTCCTGTTGAATCTCTGCTTTCCTACTGCTTTCTTTCAACCCTTCTTATTCCTTTCCATGGCAAACTGTATGTAGGGCATCACCGTTGTCAATGCCTACATCCCATCCTCTCAGTGAAAAAGGTCCAAATGCTCTGTCACGGCACGGCTAATCATCTGTCGGTTCTTGATCATGTCAGAATAGAATCCATTGATTCTTTTGCGTTTGTCATCATGCCCAACAATCGCGAGTTTGAAGCTCGTCACAGTCATTCAATCCCAGAATCCTACTCGGAATACCACAGATAAGGTTTAGACTTTTCGGATTCTCATGAATGCCGCCATCAATTCTAGCTTATACCACGAAGGCTCTAATATCATGGAATGGAAGACTCGGTTGTCAGGCGAGGGCAACCATGCGTCGTGCATCAGGAATCCAAGAGATACACACTCTAGCTCTCGCTTGTAGAACGGAAGTGGTTGTCAGGCATGCGTTCATAAGGATGGATAATGATGAGTGTCACAGATCATCACATTCATCAGGTTGAAGTACGAATGGTATCTTAGAACAGGAAAAAATTGAATTGAATAGAAAATAGTAGTAATTGCATTAAAACTTGAGGTACAGCAGAGCTCCACACACTTAATCTATGGTGTGTAGAAACTCCTCCGTTGAAAATACATAAATGATGGTCCAGGCATGGCCGAATGGCCAGCCCCCAAAATGTGATATGAATTCGAAAATAGGGAGAAGGACCAATAATACAATAGTAAAATGTTCTATTTATACTAAAACTAGCCACTAGGGTTACAGAGATAAGTAATTGATGCATAAATCCACTTCCGGGGCCCACTTGGTGTGTGTTTGGGCTGAGCTTGAGCTTTACACGTGTAGAGGCTTCTTTTGGAGTTGAACGCCAAGTTGTAACGTGTTTTTGGCGTTCGACTCTGGTTCGTGACGTGTTTCTGGCGTTTGACTCCAGAATGCAGGATGGGACTGGCGTTGAGCACCAGTTTACATCGTCTAATCTCGAATAAAGTATGGACTATTATATATTGCTGGAAAGATCTGGATGTCTAATTTCCAACGCCGTTGTGAGCGCGCCATTTGGAGTTTTGTAGCTCCAGAAAATCCATTTTGAGTGCACGGAGGTCAGAATCCAACAGCATCAGCAGTCCTTGGTTAGCCTTCTTATCAGAGTTTTGCTCAGGTCCCTCAATTTCAGCTAGAAAATACCTAAAATTATAGAAAAACACACAAACTCATAGTAAAGTCCAAAAATGTGAATTTGGCATAAAAACTAATGAAAACATCCCTAAAAGTAACTAGATCATACTGAAAACTACCTAAAAACAATGACAAAAAGCGTATAAATTATCCGCTCATCACTTATCTCAAGATCTTTTATCATCCCTAACTATAGTACCTTCGTAGGTTGCAGGCGTGCCATCACTTATCCCATTCAGTTCTTTGACTCGGTAGGGTCCTTTCCAGTTTGCTGCCAGCTTTCCTTCTCCAGGTCGAGTTGTTCCAATATCATTTCGGATTAGGATGAAGGCGTTCTCAGCAAATACTCAATGTACTACCTTTTGATTGTATCTCCCAGCCATTTGTTTGTTTTAATGCTTCTTCCCTAATCTGAGCTCTTTCTCGGATTTTCGAAAGTAGGTCGAGTTCTTCCCTTTGAAGTTGGGAGTTGGCTTCTTCACTATAGTGAATTACTCTAGGCGACCTTTCTTCAATTTCCACTGGGATCATTGTCTCCATTCCGTACGCTAATCAGAAGGGTGATTCCTTTGTGGTGGAATGTGACATTGTTCGATATGCCCATATGACTTGTGGGAGCTCCTCGGCCCAGGCTCCCTTTGTATCCTGTAATCTCCGTTTCAGCCCAGCCAGTATGACTTTGTTGGCAGCTTTGGCTTGTCCGTTGGCTTGAGGATGTTCGACGGAAGTGAATTGTTGTTTTATATTCTAGTCGGTCGCTAGCTTTCTGAGGTCTACATCTGTGAACTGGGTACCATTGTCTGTGGTGATGGAGTATGGAACCTCGAACCTCGTGACAATGTTCCTATATAGGAATTTTTGACTTCTTTGAGCAGTGGCATTAGCTAGGGGCTCTGCCTCGATCCACTTTGTGAAGTAGTCTATCCCTACTATGAGGAATTTGACTTTTTCCGATCCCAGAGGGAAGGGTCCGGGAAGGTCGAGCCCCCATTTTGCGAATGGCCAAGGTGAAGTCACGCTGATGAGCTGCTCTGGTGGGGCGATGTGAAAATTGGCATGTTTCTGACATGATAGACATGTCTTTACAAACTCTGTGGCTTCCTTTTATAGAGTTGGCCAATAAAATACTGCCCGGAGTACTTTTTTGGTAAGTGCCTGTGCTCCGAGGTGATTGCCACAAATGCCACTGTGTACTTCTTCTAGAACTTCCTTTATGTTGGAAGTCGGTACGCATTTTAACAATGGTATTGAAATCCCTCTTTTGTATAGAGTATTGTTTATGATAGTGTAGTATTGTTCCTCCCGTTTTAACCTCTTTGCCTCCTTTTCTTCTGTGGGGAGTGTTTCTGTTTTGAGGTAATTAATTATGGGAGTCATCCATCCTTGATCCTGACCTGTTATGTGATGTGTGGAAAACGATCCAACACAAAACTCACCGGCAAGTGTACCGGGTCGCATCAAGTAATAATAACTCACATGAGTGAGGTCGATCCCACAGGGATTGAAGGATTGAGCAATTTTAGTTTAGTGGGTGATTTAGTCAAGCGAATCAAGTTTTGGTTGAGTGATTTGTGTTTAACAGAAAGTAAATGACAGTAAATGTAAAGGGGGAAGGGAAAAGTGCAGTAAATTGAAGAACAGAATTGTAACTTTGCAGAATCTTAAAGAGCAAAAAAGTAAATGACTGAAACTTAAAGTGCAAGAAACTTAAATTGCAGTAACTTAAATGGCAAGAAAGATAAATGGCTTGAATATAAAAGGGGATTGAGGAATGGGATTGCAGGATCTAAACAAAGAAGAAGTAAATTGCAATAAATGGTTGAGCAGAAAGTAAATCAGAAGCAATAAGCATTCAAACAGAAATGATATAAAATGTAGCAGAGGTTCACAGAAGAACCAAGAGTGAATTATGATCTCAGGATCCCAAGGGCTTAGGTAGCAGTGCCTAAAACCCAATTTCCTTCCCAGATCTGAATTAACTAAGCAATTGACAGAAAATTAAAGAAGAAGCAATAGAAGAACAGAATTGGAATTGAATTATGCAGAAAACAAAGTGCAAAGAGTTTGAATGGGAATTGGGACAGAATTTCCCCAATTTCACACACCCAAAACTCAGAAACAGAAGAGTAGAATTGCCCAAGGAAAATGAGGAAGGAGATCAGTCAATTCTCCCTTGATCCTCTTAGTTCTCGGACAAGTCTCTCCAGAAAGTCTTCAAAAGCTCTCAAAATAAAAGTGAAAATTCAAAGCTCAAAGTAAAGGTAGCTAAAAGGGTCTAATTACATCAAACTAACTCCTATTTATACACTTTCTATTCTTGGATAATGGGATTTGGATGGGCTTTTGAATTGGTGAAGAAATGAATTCAAATGAATTTTTAATTTGAATTTTGGCCCAAAAATCACTCCCAGGAGGCTGCCCTGCCCTTGTGGAGGGCAGGGCAGAAAATTGATGCATGGTGCAAGAGCTTGGTGCGGCAACGTGCGAGTTGGTGCGGCCATGGTGCGCTAAAATTTTGTTGATGCGCGTGGGACGCTGCCCTGCCCGCGCCAAGGGCAGGGCAGGAAGTTTGGTGCGCGCTGAATGGCCCTGGACGAGCGTTGTGCGCCAAGTTCGTGCGGCAAGGGGGAAATTTGGTGCGCGCGTTTTGCTTCTTGGTGCACCACTTCAAATGCTGCCCTGCCCGCGCCAAGGGCAGGGCAATGACCCTTCCTCCATGGCCCGTGTTCGAAACTGGGCGGAGGCATGCGCTACACTAATTTTCCTTGGTTTCTTGGCACGGTTGTGGGCCTTAGTGCTTGGCTTCCTCATGGTTCTTTGTTCGAACCTTGTGGCTTGCATGGGTGACCTTTTTTTCTTGATTTCTTTCCTTGAGGTGCCCGATTCTGCCCTCCACAAAGGCAGGGCAGAGTTTTCTTCTTCATAGTTTCAAGGCACATTTTGTGCTCTGCCCTTGGAGTGGGCAAGGCAGAGTTGCCTCCCTTGGCTTGGTCACCTAATGTTGCTCTCCTAGAGGGCATTCTGCCCTTGTGGAGGGCAATGTTGCTTCCCCCATTAGTTGCGGCACGCTTCATCTTGATTCGGCCACGCTTTTCTTTCTTTTGCTACACTTTTTAGGCCACGCTTTTCATTTTCTTTTCTTTTCTTCACCTACAATAAACCAAAACAACCACTCAAAGTATCACTAAATTCAAGAGGCTTATAAATCAATTAAAATGCAATTAAAATTAGCTTAAACCTCATGATTTAACATTAATTTCATGGTGGTTGCTTGATTTAGAGAAGTTATGCATTTTCACTCCAAATCACTTACTTAGGATGCAAGAAAGTGCATAAAGGCTAACAAAACAAGTGAAATTAGCTTGAAAAATGGGTATATGATGACTTGTCATCACAACACCAAACTTAAACCTTGCTTGTCCCCAAGCAAGCATCAAAACTAAGAGTAAATGAAATGAATAAGAAAAGAATACACATCCTTATTATGCAGATAGCAGAACTTCAATCTATGGGGCATTTATGCAGACAATGACAACTCAATTATTGTTGCTGTTACATAATGCATATCTTTCTTCAAAGGCTTGCTAAACTTGCTGTTAGATGACTTACTTTTTGATTCCACCCTTGCTAACTTTTCTTGGCTTACAATGCTTATCAAGCTTATTATTCTTTAAGAGGTTTGGTGTTAAATGTTGCAGCATAGCCTTTGGCTTTATTTTCTTTTCTTTTTGCTCAACATCTTTCCACCACAGACACATAGCTCATTAATTCTTCCTAGGATCATTGATGCCCAGCATCTCTTTGCATCACTAAGTGCTTTGTATCTAAGTTGCTCTTTATTGTGGATTTTCAATTGGCCATCCCAAATCAGTTGATCTAAGTGACCGGGTTTCAAAATACCCCTTAGAATTTACTCATCCAAGCAGATCTCAGTACAAGAACACCACAAGCATTTGTCCTAAGGTTCAAACCATTGGTGTCCAACCTTTATTCTTTGTTTTTCTTGCCATTTTGGCTTTTTCTTTCTTCCTTTTCTTTCTGTTTTTGTTACCAAGGTTGTTTCATTATTGATAGGAGTTTTTATAACAGCAAGCTAACTCACAATTGAATGAGAATGATATTATGCAACACTTATTTCATGAGTCATGCATTTAATCAAACACATATGCCACCACCAACTTCCATTCATACTTATGCAACATTGGATATTTTACTTTTCAATTCAAACCAAACTCTTTTATTTAGGCATATGGGAAACAAGGCAATTTTCAAGCTAAGTGATGGATACAAGCATTATGCAGACTTATCATTTTTCTAGCTAATTATTAACTAACTAACATGAAAAGCAAAGAACAGAAAATGCATAAAGTAAAAGAAATAAATAATGGAGGCATATCATGTTTCAGACATGCATCTCCTTATTAGAGACATGAAAGAGGAAGTATGAAGGAACTTTGCCACCTTCTAATGGTCATGGCTGTTGCTTGATTCTCCCTTCTTCTTCTTTCTCTTCCCTGTCTTGGAGTGATCTCGGATCTCTTCACTTGGACATCTTCTACCCCAAACAGAGTCTAAGAGTCCTCTGAGCCCAAAATCTTCCAATCTTTGAAAGGTTGACTCAGTGTATTGATGAGATCTTGCTTGTTGCTTGGCTAAGAATTCAGGGCATTGCTCAAATGGCTTGATCTCAGGATTGAGTGTTGGCAAATTGTGGGTCAAGTACTCCAACCTTGCTTGCATGTTTTCATCATACTCCATTCTTTGTACGTGTCTAACTTCACCTATGGTATGATGAACATTCTTCCATTGATATAGGTTGTGACTATACTCCTCTGCCTTAGCTTGACTAAAATACAGCTTATCATATGATTCCTTGAATTCTTTGTATTGCTCTTTTTGCCTTTCAAGGATTTGTGCTTGAAATTCTTGCTGTTGAGTCATCATTTGTTGTTGCCATCTCTCTTGTTTCTCCTCCATTTGATGCTGCCAAGCTTCTCGTTCTTCTTTTTCTTTCAGGAATTGCTCCATGAATTCAGGATGGGGCTCTAGATATTTCTCTTGGCCCTCCTGATTTTGGCCTTGTTGGGCCTGCATGAGTTGATTTTGACCTTGTTGAGCCTGCATAAGTTGCTGAGATAATTCTTCTATTGATCTTTGTAATTGGCTCATATCAATGGCATCATAAGCCTGATTTCGTCCTTCCTCTCTTTGTGATCTCCTTTGTCTAGGAGCTACTACCCCTTCTTGATCTTCTTCTTCACTAATTCCCTCCATGCTCTTCTTGGTAATTCCTTTTCCTACTTTCACTTTTGTTGTGTCCTCATCTTCAAAAATTACGTTAGCTTTGTTACATAGCCTGAGGATGGTACTTGGATGTCCAAGACCTTTTGATTTGCTTGTGCTATCGGCCATTCCTTGAATACTGTCAGCTATGAGTTGTGCAACATTGATCTCACCTCCATGCAAGATGCAGTATGTCAAGAGTGCTCTTTTGATTGTGACCCAAGAAGCATTTCCAGTAGGAAGGATAGATCTCCTCACTATTTCATACCATCCCTTAGCCACAGGAGTAAGATTTATCCTCCTTATGTGACTTGGAACTCCCTTTGAATCTCTTTCCCAATCAGTACTCTCCATGCATAACCCTTGCAGAATTTCATCAGGATTATTTTCCCGTTGCAATCTAGCCTCATAACTAAGCTCTGGATAGGTTATGGTTCGCAACTTGAGAGCTCTTGTGATGGCAGCTGGGCTAAAACTCACTTCAACTCCTCTGACATAGCTTGTATAAGGAGCACTATTTTTGTTTTCTTTGGCAGCATTTGCATAGAACTCCCTAATCATTACTGCACTGATGTCAGTCAGAGGAGCACACAAGAGTTCCCACTTTCTTTCTCTAGTAATTTGCCTCATAATGGGGTATTCTCCTTCCCTCAAATCAAGGCCTTTCTCATAGATGACATTCTTTGCCTTCATGAACCTATGATATCTCCCTTCATGGAATTGGGATCTAAACTTGCGTGCATCAAATGCTGGAGGTTCGGTTACCATAGGTTCTTTTCCCGGCCTTCTTGTTGAGCTTGAGGATGCCATTAAAAATTAAAGTGAAAAGAAAGAGGAAGTAAGAGTAGAAGAAATATGTGTTGTGTTTGGGGTGGACTTTGGTTCGGTTTTGATGTGTGAGATAAGGGAATTATGTTGGCTTTGGAAGTGGAATAGAGTGTGGTTTCATATGAAAGTGGCTTGAATGGGAATGTGTATGCTGTGTTGGTACAACGGCTATATATAGGCCATGTTTCCAAGCTTTTCAACAAAACCACAATGAATGAATGAAGAAGGAACCGTTTGTGTTCATGAAGGGCTGAGATTGATTTGCTCATTCAAAGAATGCATGAGATGGACGGCTTGCATGCATGGTTGAGGCTTGACGAGGATTCTCCTCCCATTGGCTGCATGCACTTCGGTGTCCAATGTTGCATGCATGCAAATTTTGTTCCCCATGAGCACGTTCTCCTAGGCACATGTGACCTCCCTCACATAGCTCCTCCTAGCCGTGGCCCCTCCTTGTGTTTGTCTTAACCTTTTTCTCCTTGCATCTGTTTGTTTTTCTGTTCCACTTCCTTTTCAGTTGATTGCTTTGGAGGGAGATCATCACTCATTTTGCCTGTTTCTTCATCCCTTTGTTCTTCTGGAAAGACTTTCAGGATGATGCTCTCCTCATGCATCCTGAGAGTTAACTCTCCTTGTTCTATATCCACAATGGCTCTAGCAGTGGCCAAGAATGGTTGACCAAGTATTATGGAATCATTTCCTTGTTCTGAAGAATCCATGATCACAAAATCTGCTGGGTAGATAAACTTGTCAACCTTAACTAAAAGGTTCTCAATCACCCCCTTAGGATAGACTATTGATTGATCCACCAATTCCAAAGTCATCTCTGTTGGTTTCACCTCCTCTATGCCAAGCTTTTTCACTAGAGAATATGGGATTAGATTTATGCTTGCTCCTAGATCGCACATCCCCTTGTTAATGAATAGGTTCCCAATAGTGCATGGTAAGAAGAAACCTCCAGGGTCTTCAAGCTTGGGAGGGAGTCCCTTTTTAATGAGTGCACTACATTCTTCACTAAGCATCACTGTTTCCTTCTCATTCCACTGTCTTTTCTTGTTAATGAGCTCCTTTAGAAACTTAGCATACAGGGGCATTTGCTCCAAAGCCTCTGCCAAAGGTATGTTGATTTCCAACTTCTTGAAAGTCTCAAGAAATTTGTGGAAGTGCTGGTCCTTTGTTTCCTTGTGAAACCTCTGTGGATAAGGTAGTGGTGGTGTTGAGCTCTTCTCCACTTGATGCTGTTTTGGAATTGGTTCTTCCATGATTTTCTTTCCTTTCTTCAAATTCGGTGGCTTGTTGTCTTCCTCTGTGAATTGTTCTGGAGCACTCTTGCTTATTGTGTCTTTGTTGATGGCTTCATCAATCTTTGTTGGCTCAGTGTCATTCTCCATAAGCTTCTTTGTTGCTCCTTGGCTACCATCTGTCAACACTCTTCCACTTCTTAGTTGCACCACCTTGCATTCTTCCTTTGGGTTGGGAATGGTGTCACTAGGTAGTGAACTTGATGGTTTTTCAACAGAGATCTTCTTAGAGATTTTTCCAATCTGCCTCTCTAGGTTCTTCATGGAGGCTTCTTGATTCTTGGTTGTCAATTCTTGGCTCTTCATTAGTTTCTCCATGAGCTGCTCTAGATTGGTGATTCTCTGTGAATCTTGTGAGATGGGTTGATTTTGGGGTGTTGATGGATGAAGATAAGTGTTTTGGTTAGTTGGGTGGTTATTGAGTGGGTATTGGTTAGAATTTGGGTAGTTGTTTTGTGGTTTTCTGTATGAGTTTTGGTTAGTGTTTGGCTGGGGGTTATGATTTGTATTTTTCCAATTGTTTTGGCTTGTGTTTCTTTGCCATGGTTGTTGGTTTTGGTTATGGTTGTCTCCCCATCTGAGGTTGGGATGGTTCTTCCAAGATGGATTGTAAGTATCTCCATAGACTTCATTTGTTCCAGGATTTTGGTTGTGCATGTATTGAACCTGCTCTTGTTGTTGCTCTTCTTGAGCTTCTTCACTTTGCACCCAAGTGGTTGGAGGTTGGCTTGTGGTGCTCACTGCTGCCACTTGCAAGCCATCAATTCTCTTAGCCATTTGCTCAAATTGTTGTTGAATCTGCTGCTGCATCATCTTGTTCTGGGCTAGAATTGAATCAACTCCTTCCAACTCCATTACTCCTCTTCTTTGTGATGGTTGGCGTTGTCTTTGATGAGCAAAGAAATATTGGTTGTTGGCCACCATATCAATGAGGTTTCGAGCTTCCTCTGTGGTTTTCATGAGCTGTAAAGAGCCTCCTGCAGAATGATCAAGAGCTTCTTGAGCTTTAAGAGTGAGTCCCTCATAGAAGTTTTGCAACTTGTCCCACTCAGTGAACATCTCTGGTGGACATTTCCTCAATAGAGCCTTATATCTCTCCCATGCTTCATATAAGCTCTCGGCCTCCATTTGAGTGAATGTTTGAACCTCTGTCTTCAACCTTAGGACTCTTTGAGGTGGATAGAATTTGGCAAGGAACTTGCTCACCAAATCATCCCAAGTGTTGATGCTTTCTTTTGGAAAGGTCTCTAGCCATTGAGTTGCTTTATCCCTGAGAGAGAATGGGAATAGTAGCAACTTGTAGCTATCAGGGGGCACACCATTTGTTTTCACTGTGTCACAAATTCTCAAGAAAGTAGACAAATGTTGGTTTGGATCCTCCAAAGGCCCTCCTCCAAAAGAACAATTGTTTTGCACCAGAGTGATGAGTTGTGGCTTGAGTTCAAAGTTGTTTGCATTGACATTGGGAGGAAGAATGCTACTCCCACAATGCCTAGCATTTGCAAATGTGTATGAAGCCAAAACTCTTCTCTGTTGTTGATTATTGTTGGCTCCTTCTCCTCCTGGTTGATTGGTATCTCCTTCCATGTCTTGGAATTCCTCCTCAGATTCTTCTTCTCCAACAATATTCTTCCCTCTTTCAGCTCTTCTTATTCTCCGAAGAGTCCTTTGATCAATTTCAGAATGGATAGGGGAGGATCTTCCTATACCTGACATACAAACACACAGCAATAAACACACAAACCCAGAAAGCCAATGAAACTTCAATCTATAGCTAGAATGAAGGTTTAGTTAGTTTAAGCAAAAATTCAAACAGTTAGTGTGTTAGTAAGAATTAGAACAACAGAAAAGAAAAAAAATGCTTAATCTAGACCTCCACTTCACTTAATCATTGTCAATCTATTTCAATCCCCGGCAACGGCGCCAAAAACTTGATGAGTGGAAAACGATCCAACACAAAACTCACCGGCAAGTGTACCGGGTCGCATCAAGTAATAATAACTCACATGAGTGAGGTCGATCCCACAGGGATTGAAGGATTGAGCAATTTTAGTTTAGTGGGTGATTTAGTCAAGCGAATCAAGTTTTGGTTGAGTGATTTGTGTTTAACAGAAAGTAAATGACAGTAAATGTAAAGGGGGAAGGGAAAAGTGCAGTAAATTGAAGAACAGAATTGTAACTTTGCAGAATCTTAAAGAGCAAGAAAGTAAATGACTGAAACTTAAAGTGCAAGAAACTTAAATTGCAGTAACTTAAATGGCAAGAAAGATAAATGGCTTGAATATAAAAGGGGATTGAGGAATGGGATTGCAGGATCTAAACAAAGAAGAAGTAAATTGCAGTAAATGGTTGAGCAGAAAGTAAATCAGAAGCAATAAGCATTCAAACAGAAATGATATAAAATGTAGCAGAGGTTCACAGAAGAACCAAGAGTGAATTATGATCTCAGGATCCCAAGGGCTTAGGTAGCAGTGCCTAAAACCCAATTTCCTTCCCAGATCTGAATTAACTAAGCAATTGACAGAAAATTAAAGAAGAAGCAATAGAAGAACAGAATTGGAATTGAATTATGCAGAAAACAAAGTGCAAAGAGTTTGAATGGGAATTGGGACAGAATTTCCCCAATTTCACACACCCAAAACTCAGAAACAGAAGAGTAGAATTGCCCAAGGAAAATGAGGAAGGAGATCAGTCAATTCTCCCTTGATCCTCTTAGTTCTCGGACAAGTCTCTCCAGAAAGTCTTCAAAAGCTCTCAAAATAAAAGTGAAAATTCAAAGCTCAAAGTAAAGGTAGCTAAAAGGGTCTAATTACATCAAACTAACTCCTATTTATACACTTTCTATTCTTGGATAATGGGATTTGGATGGGCTTTTGAATTGGTGAAGAAATGAATTCAAATGAATTTTTAATTTGAATTTTGGCCCAAAAATCACTCCCAGGAGGCTGCCCTGCCCTTGTGGAGGGCAGGGCAGAAAATTGATGCATGGTGCAAGAGCTTGGTGCAGCAACGTGCGAGTTGGTGCGGCCATGGTGCGCCAAAATTTTGTTGATGCGCGTGGGACGCTGCCCTGCCCGCGCCAAGGGCAGGGCAGGAAGTTTGGTGCGCGCTGAATGGCCCTGGACGAGCGTTGTGCGCCAAGTTCGTGCGGCAAGGGGGAAATTTGGTGCGCGCGTTTTGCTTCTTGGTGCGCCACTTCAAATGCTGCCCTGCCCGCGCCAAGGGCAGGGCAATGACCCTTCCTCCATGGCCCGTGTTCAAAACTGGGCGGAGGCATGCGCTACACTAATTTTCCTTGGTTTCTTGGCACGGTTGTGGGCCTTAGTGCTTGGCTTCCTCATGGTTCTTTGTTCGAACCTTGTGGCTTGCATGGGTGACCTTTTTTTCTTGATTTCTTTCCTTGAGGTGCCCGATTCTGCCCTCCACAAGGGCAGGGCAGAGTTTTCTTCTTCATAGTTTCAAGGCACATTTTGTGCTCTGCCCTTGGAGTGGGCAAGGCAGAGTTGCCTCCCTTGGCTTGGTCACCTAATGTTGCTCTCCTAGAGGGCATTCTGCCCTTGTGGAGGGCAATGTTGCTTCCCCCATTAGTTGCGGCACGCTTCATCTTGATTCGGCCACGCTTTTCTTTCTTTTGCTACACTTTTTAGGCCACGCTTTTCATTTTCTTTTCTTTTCTTCACCTACAATAAACCAAAACAACCACTCAAAGTATCACTAAATTCAAGAGGCTTATAAATCAATTAAAATGCAATTAAAATTAGCTTAAACCTCATGATTTAACATTAATTTCATGGTGGTTGCTTGATTTAGAGAAGTTATGCATTTTCACTCCAAATCACTTACTTAGGATGCAAGAAAGTGCATAAATGCTAACAAAACAAGTGAAATTAGCTTGAAAAATGGGTATATGATGACTTGTCATCATTATGTCCAGGACTTTTTCTTCTTCCGAGATTGATGGATTCTGCAGAATTTCTTGGATGAGGCTTCTATTGTTGCCCCCTGGTTTGGTGCTGGCTAGTTTTGACAGTGCGTCAGCTCGGGCATTCTGTTCTCGGGGTGTGTGACAGATCTCATATTCTCCGAGTTGTCCGAGTTGTTCCCTGGTTTTGTCCAAGTACTTTTTCATGGTGGGATCTTTGGCTTGGTAGCTTCCTGCTATTTGCGAAGTGACTACCTGTGAGTCGCTGAAGACGATAAGCTTTTGAGCTCCAACCTCCCTAGCCAGCTTCAAACTAGCTAGTAGTGCCTTATATTCCTCTTGGTTATTTGAGGTAGGGAATCCGAATTTAAGGAAAAGTTTGATTTGGGTTCTTTGGTCGCTTTCAATTATCACACCCGCCCCGCTTCTAGTTTTATTTGAGGAACCGTCCACGTAGAGGTTCAATTCTGTGGGGATTTCCAGTGTGTCTGTAAATTCTACAATGAAGTTGGCCAGGTATTGTGATTCAATGGATGTCCGAGCTTCGTATTGAAGATCGAATTCGGACAACTCAACTGCCCATTGCAAGATTTTGCCCGCCAGGTCTGTTTTTTGCAAAATCCCTTTTATGGGCTGGTTAGTCCGAACCCTAATTGTGTGGGCTTGGAGGTGTGGACGAAACCATCGAGATGTTAGTATGAGAGCATAGGCAAACTTTTCTATTTTTTGGTAGTTCAGCTCGGATCCTTGTAATGCTTTACTGATGAAGTATACGGGTTGTTGCCCACTGTTGTCTTCTTGGACTAGTGCTGAGGCTACTGCTCGACTTCCTACCACGAGGTACAATATGAGTGGTTCTCCTTCCCGTGGCCGAGTTAGATAGGTGGTTGTCCTAGGAGCTTTTTGAAATCTTGGAAGGCTCCCTCACACTCCTTTGTCCATTCAAACTTCTTTCCTTCCTGAGAGTGGCGTAGAAGGGAAGAGATCTTATTGCCGATCTGGCTAGAAATCTAGACAAGGCTGCCAACCTCCTGTTGAGTTGTTGTACCTCTTTGACACAAGTCGGACTCTTCATGTCAAGTATGGCCCGGCATTTATCTGGGTTTGCCTCGATTCCTCTCTGTGTGAGCATAAAACCCAAGAATTTGTCAGCTTCTACCGCGAAGGTGCATTTTGCGGGATTGAGTTGCATGCCATGCCGTCTTATAGTGTCGAATACTTAGGTCAGGTTGGACAATAGCATCTCTTTATTTTGTGTCTTTATTAGCATGTCGTCTACGTAGACTTTCATGATTTTTCCGATGTGATCCGAAAAGACCTTATTCATTAATCTCTGATAAGTAGCTCCTGCATTTTTAAGGCCAAAAGGCATGACGATGTAGCAGTAGTTTGCTTTTGGGGTTAAGAAGGAAGTTTTTTCTTGGTCTGGTGGATACATTGGGATTTGATTGTATCCCGAGTATGCGTCCATAAATGAGAGGTATTTATATCCGGAGGAGGCATCTACCAGAGCGTCAATACTTGGGAGTGGATAAGGATCTTTTGGGCAGGCTTTGTTGAGATCAGTGTAGTCGGTGCACATTTGCCACTTCCTGTTTAATTTTTTCACCAAGACGACATTGGCCAGCCATAATGGGTATTTGACTTCTCTTATAAACCCTGCCTCTATTAGAGCTTGTATCTGTTCTTCCACAACTTGGGAGCATTCTGGTTCGAGTTTTCTACGCCTCTGTTGTACTGGCTGAGATCCTAGGTAGACTGCTAGCTTGTGGCACATTAACTTAGGGTCTATGCCTGGCATGTCTGCGGCCTTCCATGCAAAGTGGTCGACGTTATCTCGTAAGAACTGTATGAGTGATTCTTTTATGTCTCCTTTTAGGATTGTACCGATATTGGTCATTTTGTTCGGGGTGTCCCCGATCTGGACTTTCTCTATTTCACCTTCAGGTTGTGGGCGGAGTTCTTCCCGCCTCTGTACTCCCCCGAGTTTGATTATGTGGAATTCTTCTCCTCTGCCTCTGAGGTTTAGACTTTCATGGCAACACCGGTGCACCATCTTCTAGTCTGCCTTTATTGTAGCTATCCCTTCTGCAGTTGGGAATTTCATGCATAGATGTGGAGTCGAGACTATTGCGCCGAGCTGATTCAATGTTGTCTGACCTATTAAGGCGTTGTAGGCTGAACTTACGTCGACCACGATGTAATCTATCTTGAGTTTTCTTGACTGGTTTCCTTTTCCAAAGGTTGTGTGTAGTGAGATGTATCCAACCGGTTGAACCGAGGTGTCTCCTAATCCGAACAGGCTGTTCGGATATGCTCTAAGTTCTTTGTGAAAAGGTCGGATAGTCTGACCTGAAGAGGTCAGTCGCTTTGTTGCCAAACATCCCTAGTCGGAAAGCCTTACCCAGGGTATGAACAGTACTTGACTTCTCTTATGAATCCTGCCTCTAGTAGAGCTTGTACCTTTTCTTCCACAGCTTGAGATCTTTCCGGTCCGAGCTTCCTACGCCTCTGCTATACTGGCCGAGATCCTGGGTATACTGCCAGTTTATGGCACATTAGCTTGGGGTCTATGCCCGGCATGTCTACGGCTTTCCATGCGAAGAGGTCCACATTATCCTTTAAGAACTGAATCAGAGGTTCATTTACATCGCCGTTTAAGGTTGCCCCAATATTTTTTGTTTTGTCTAGGGTGTCTTCGATCTGAACTTCATCAATCTCGCCCTCATGTTGAGGACGAAGTTCTTCCCGATCTCGAATTCCACCAAGCTCGATAGTGTGGATTTCTTCTCCTTTTCCCCTGAGGTTCAGACTTTCGTTGTAACAGCGTCGTGCTATCTTCTGGTCTCCTTTTATCATAGAGATCCCCTATGGAATTGGGAACTTCATGCATAGATGTGGAGTCAAAACTACTGCGACGAGTTGATTCAGTATTGTCCGACCTATCAGGCCGTTATAGGCTGAGCTCACGTCAACTACGATGTAATCTATGCTGAGTGTCCTTGATCGGGTTCCCTTTCCAAAGGTTGTGTGTAGTAAGATATATCCAAGCGGTTGGATTGGAGTGTCTCCTAGTCCAAACAAGTTGTTCGGATATGCTCTGAGCTCTTTTTCTTGTAGGCCGAGTTTATCGAAGGCGGATTTAAACAAGATATCCGCCGAGCCTCCTTGGTCCACCAGTGTGCGGTGAAGATTAGCATTGGCCAATATGATAGTAATGACCATGGGATCGTCATGTCCCGGGATGACACCTGCCGCGTCTTCTTGGCTGAAAGTAATAGTAGGGAGGTCGGGTGGTCCTTCTCCTCCTTCAACATGATATATTTCTTTGAGGTGCCTTTTGCGAGATAATTTGGAGATACCTTGATGACAAGTCATCATATACCCATTTTCAAGCTAATTTCACTTGTTTCACTAGTCTTTATGCACTTTCTTGCATCTTAAGTAAGTAATTTGGAATGAAAATGCATGACTTCTTTAAATCAAACAACCACCATTTTGAGATACTTTGATTGGTTGTTTTGGTTTCTTATAGGTGAAGAAAGGAAGAAAAGAAGAAAAACGTGGCTTAAGAAGTGTGGCCAAGGAAGAAAAAGGTGTGGTAAAAGAAGGAAAAGTGTGGCGCAACATTGATGAAGGAAGCCACACTGCTCTCCACAAGAGCACACTGCTCTCCAGGAGAGCAGCATAATGAACTAAGTTTCCAAAATATCACTGCCCTGCCCTCCATAAGAGCGGAGCACAACTCTATGCCAAGGAACAAAGGAAGGAAAAATTCTGCCCTGCCCTCCTCAAGAGCAATTTCGGGCTCCTCTTGAAGAAAATCCAAGAAAAATCAATTCCAAGTGCCACTCATGGGTTTCGAACCCATGATCCAAGGGAAGGAAAGAGTGCTCCTTTTAAGGAAAATAAGCCAAAAATTGGCCAAAATGCTCCCAGCAAGAATCGAACACGGAGGCTTCACTAACAAAGCAAGGAAGCTACGCTCTTAGCACCACTTGAGCGCTACCCTGATGGTGTCCAAGACTTGGCACGCGAAATATTTCAAGAGAGGCAATGCGCACCATGAAAACATTGCCCTGCCCTCCACAAGGGCAGGGCAGCATCCTGATGTCCCACACTCATCACGCACGCAATATGCATCCCCATGCAAGACTTCACTGCTCTGCTCTCCACAAGAGCAGAGCAGCCTCCTAGAAGCTAATTTCTCATGGGCTAAAAATTGAATTAAAAGTCCAACTTAATTCATTTTTTCACCAAATCAAAAGCCCATCCAAATTCCAAAATCCAAGAATAGAAAGTGTATAAATAGAAGCTAGTTTGATGTATTAGGGACCTTTTTTTTACCTTTAAACTTTTACATTTTTAGACTTCAATTTTCAATTTTATTTTTGAGCTTTGAATTGAGATCTTAGAGAATCAGGAAGGAGAATTGATCTCTCTTCTTCCTTGTTCTTGCTTGAGCACTCTTTACTTTTCTTGCTTTAAATCTTGGGTGGAGAATTGAAGAATTTCTGTTTCAATCTCACCTTGAGATCTCTTGTTTAATTTTCTGCATAATTGAATTTCAAGTTCCATATACTGCTTCATCTTCTACTCTTTCTACAATTCACTTTTTCTTAATTCTTTTGCAATTGTTCTTGTTGGATCAAGGAAGGATTTGAGATCTAGACTTGTTATCTAGTCTCTTCTACTCCTAAGATCTTGAATCCAATTTTAAATTGCTGCAAATTAAGCACCAGCCATTCTTTGTTTACTATTCGAAGAAAGTTTATTTTCTGTTGAGATCTAATTCCAATCAATCAATCCTCTACTCTTCTGTTTATTGCAATTTACTTTTGCCTATTTAAATTCTGCAATCCCAACTCCCAATCCCTTTTATGATTCAAGTAATTTACGTTTCTTGCACTTTAAGCTTCAGTTATTTACATTTCTTGCAATCTAAGTTTCTGCAATTTTAAATTACTTGCTCTTTAAGATTCAGTATTTTACTTCTGGCTCTCTTTAATTTTATGCAATTTTTCCTTCCCTCTTTACATTTCAAGCAATTTAGTTTCTGTCAATCATAAATCACTCAACCATTACTTGATTCGCTTGACTAAATCAACCACTAAACTAAAATTGCTCAATCCTTGAATCCCTGTGGGATCGACCTCACTCCCGTGAGTTTTATTACTTGATGCGACCCGGTACACTTGCCGGTGAGTTTTGTGTTGGATCGTTTTCCACACATCAAGTTTTTGGCGCCGTTGCCGGGGATTGATTAGATTGACAATGATTAAGTGAAGTGGAGATCTATATTAATCACTTTTTCTTTTCTATTTCTTTAATTTTTAACTAACCCACTAACTGTTTGAATTTTTGCTTAAGCTAACTGGTGGACGAAATTGTAATCACTATTCTTTGATTTGCATTTATTGTAGAATTGTGGAACTTAGGATTTTTGGCACGAGTGGACACAACTCCGTTCAACTAACCAGCAAGTGTACTGGGTCGTCCAAGTAATAAACCTTACGTGAGTAAGGGTCGATCCCACAGATATTGTTGGTATGAAGCAAGCTATGGTCACCTTGTAAATCTCAGTTAAGCAGATTAAAGGGGAATTGTGATTATTGGAATAAATAATAAATAAAAAGGAATAATAAAAGGGATAGAACACTTATGCAGATTCATTGATAGGAATTTCAGATAAGTGAATGGAGATGCTGTATGGCTCAAGGACGCCTGCTCTCCTACTGCTTCTATTCAATCCTTCTTAATCCTTTCCATGGCAAGCTTTGTATAGGGGTTCACCATCAGCGGTGGCTACTTTCAATCCTCTTGGGAAAATATCCTATGCGGCTGTCACTCGCACAGCTAATCATCTGGAGGCATCACCCATGGTTGATGGCTACATCCTATCCTCGCAGTGAAAACTAATGCTCACGCACTCTGTCACAGTACGGCTAATCACTGGTTGGTTCCCGCGCATACTGGAATAGAATCCCTTGATTCTTTTGCGTCTGTCACTAACGCCCAGCACTTGCAAGTTTGAAGCACGTCACAGTCATTCATTACCGGAATCCTACTCGGAATACCACAGACAAGGTTAGACTTTCCGGATTCCCAGGATCCTACTCGGAACACCACAAACAAGGTTGGACTTTCCGGATCCTCATAAATGCCGCCATCTATCTAGCTTATACCTCGAAGATTCTGTTGGGGAATCTAAGAGATACGCATTCAAGCTCTGTTGCATGTAGAACGGAAGTGGTTGTCAATCACGCGCGTTCATAAGAGAGAATGATGATGAGGGTTATCTAACTCAACACATTCATCATGTTCTTGGGTACGAATGAATATCTTGGAATAAGAATAAGAGAGATTTGAATAAAAGAAGATAGAATTGCATTAACACTTGAGGTACAACAGAGCTCCACACCCTTAATCTATGGTGTGCAGAAACTCCACCGTTGAAAATACATAAGCAAAGGGTTCAGGCATGGCCGAATGGCCAGCCCCCAAAACGTGATCAATAGCCTCTTAGGATGAAGAATAAAACAAAACTGAGACCAAAGATGTATAATACAATAGATAAATTTCCTATATATACTAGACTAGCTCCTAGGGTTTACATGAGTAAGTAATTGATGCATAAATCCACTTCCGGGGCCCACTTGGTGTGTGTTTGGGCTGAGCTTGATCAATCCACGAGCTGAGGCATCTCTTGGAGTTGAACTCCGAGTTATGACGTGTTTTGGGCGTTCAACTCCGGATCATGACGTTTTTCTGGCGTTTAACTCCAGACAGCTGCTTGTACTTGGCGTTCAACGCCAAGTTACGTCATCATTCTTCGAATAAAGCATAGACTATTATATATTGCTGGAAAGCCCTGGATGTCTACTTTCCAACGCCGTTGAGAGCGCGCCATTTGGAGTTCTGTAGCTCCAGAAAATCCATTTCGAGTGCAGGGAGGTCAGAATCCAACAGCATCAGCAGTCCTTTTGTCAGCCTTTTTCAGAGTTTTGCTCAAATCCCTCAATTTCAGTCAGAATTTACCTGAAATCACAGAAAAACACACAAACTCATAGCAAAGTCCAGAAATGTGAATTTAACATAAAAACTAAGGAAAACATCCCTAAAAGTAGCTCAAACTTACTAAAAACTACCTAAAAACAATGCCAAAAAGCGTATAAATTATCCGCTCATCACAACACCAAACTTAAATTGTTGCTTGTCCCCAAGCAACTGAAAATCAAATAGGATAAAAAGAAGAGAATATACTATAAATTCCAGAATATCAATGAATATTAATTTAATTAGATGAGCGGGACTTGTAGCTTTTTGCTTCTGAACAGTTTTGGCATCTCACTTTTTCCTTTGAAGTTTAGAATGATTGGCTTCTCTAGGAACTTAGAATTTCAGATAGTGTTATTGACTTTCCTAGTTAAGCATGTTGATTCTTGAACACAGCTACTTATGAGTCTTGGCTGTGGCCCTAAGCACTTTGTTTTCCAGTATTACCACCGGATACATAAATGCCACAGACACATAACTGGGTGAACCTTTTCAGATTGTGACTCAGCTTTGCTAGAGTCCCCAGTTAGTGGTGTCCAGAGCTCTTAAGCACACTCTTTTGCTTTGGATCACGACTTTAACCACTCAGTCTCAAGCTTTTCACTTGGACCTTCATGACACAAGCACATGGTTAGGGACAGCTTGATTTAGCCGCTTAGGCCTGGATTTTATTTCCTTGGGCCCTCCTATCCATTGATGCTCAAAGCCTTGGATCCTTTTTACCCTTGCCTTTTGGTTTTAAGGGCTTATTGGCTTTTTCTACTGCTCCTTCTTTTTTTTTCTAATTTTTTTTTTCGCCATTTTTTTTCTCTTTTTTTTTCGCAAGCTTTTGCTATTGACTGCTTTTTCTTGCTTCAAGAATCAATTTCATGAATTTTTTTTCAGATCATCAATAACATTTCTCATTGTTCATCATTCTTTCAAGAGCCAACAATTTTAACATTCATAAACAACAAGATCAAAAATATGCACTGTTCAAGCATTCATTCAGAAAACAAAAATTATTGCCACCACATCAATATAATTAAATTAAATTCAAGGATAAATTCGAAATTCATGTACTTCTTGTTCTTTTGAATTAAAACATTTTTCTTTTAAGAGAGGTGAAGGACTAATGGATTTTATTCATAGCTTTAAGGCATGGTTACACACTAATGATCATGAAATAAAGACACAAAACATAGATAAACACAATAATTAAAAACCGAAAATAGAAAGAAATAAAGAACAAGGAATGAATCCACCTGAGTGAGGGTGGCGCCTTCTTGAAGGTCCAATGGTGCTCTTTGAGCTCCTCTATGTCTCTTCCTTGCTTCTGTTGAATGATTCCTAGTAATTTTGGTGTTCTTCCCCTTAGTTGCTTCCAATATTTGTGTGGAGGACAACTTATCCCCTGAGGTATCTCAGGGATCTCTTGATTTGCAGCCACATGTTCTACCACTGAGCTATGACGGCTTATATTTTTGGCTTTCCATCTCCCATGACTCAGAGGTGGAAGCTTTTTGTCTTCCCTTTGAGGTTTCTCTGGCTTTAGGTGCCATTAATGGTAATGGAAAAGCAAAAAAAGCTATGCTTTTACCACACCAAACTTAAAATATTGCTCGCCCTCGAGCAAGAAAAGAAAAGAATAGTAGAAGAAGAAGAAAATGGAGGAGAGTGAGGGGAGATGGATTCGGCTATATGGGTTGGATTGGGTGGGAAAGAATTTTGAATCTTGAAGGTGAGTGGGGTTTATGGGAAAGAGTGAGTGGTGAATGAAAAATAGAAGGGATGACCATGAATGGAGAGAGAGAGGGCGAGGTAGGTGGGGATCCTGTGAGGTCCACAGATCCTGAGGTGTCAAGGAATTCCATCCCTGCACCAAATAGGCATGTAAAATGCCTTGGTGCACCATTCTGGCGTTCAAACGCCCATTGGTGCATGTTCTGGGCGTTCAACGCCCATGTAATGCATGTTTCTGGCGTTGAACGCCAGTTTCATGCTTGTTCCTGGCGTTCAGCGCCAGTTTGTCCTCTCTGTGCACCATCCTGGCGTTTAACGCCAGGTTGTTGCTTGTTTTGGGCGTTCAGCGCCAGAATGGTGCTCTGTTCTGGCGTTGAACGCCGGCCAGATGCACCTTACTGGCGTTGAACGCCAGTCTGCGCTACCTCCAGGGTGAAAATTTTTTCTTCTGTTTTTGACTCTGTTTTTAATTTTTTTGATTTTTTTCGTGACTCCTCATGATCATGTACCTAATAAAACACAAAAATAACAAGGAAACAAAATAAAATAAAATTAGATAAATAAAATTGGGTTGCCTCCCAACAAGCGCTTCTTTAATGTCAATAGCTTGACAGTGGCTCTCCTGGAGCCACCTGGTGATCAGGTCAATTTAGTGTGTAGTCCCAACACCAAACTTAGAGTTTGGATATGGGGTTTGAACACCAAACTTAGAGTTTGGTTGTGGCCTCACAACACCAAACTTAGAGTTTGACTGTGTGGGCTCTTCTTGACTCTGAACTGAGAGAAGCTCTTCATGCTTACTCTCTTTTGTCACAGAGGGATGGCCATGTGCCTGAAACACAAGGTAGTCCCCATTCAATTGAAGGACTAACTCACCTCTGTTGACATCTATCACAGCTCCTGCTGTGGCTAGGAAAGGTCTTCCTAGGATGATGCATTCATCATCTTCCTTCCTAGTGTCTAGGATTATGAAATTAGTAGGGATGTAAAGGCCTTCACCCTTTACTAGCACGTCCTCTACTGTCCCATAGGCTTGTCTTATTGACTTATCTGCCAATTGTAATGAGAACAAGGCAGGTTGTACCTCAATGATCCCTAGCTTCTCCATTACAGAGAGTGGCATGAGATTTATCCCTGACCCCAGATCACATAGAGCTTTTTCAAAGCTCATGGTGCCAATGGTACAAGGTATTAAGAACTTGCCCGGATCTTGTTTCTTTTGAGGTAGAGTTTTCTGAATCCAAGTGTCTAGTTCACTAATGAGCAAGGGAGATTCACTTTCCCAAGTCTCATTACCAAACAACTTGGCATTCAGCTTCATGATAGCTCCTAAATATTGAGCAACTTGCTTTCCAGTAACATCTTCATTCTCTTCAGAGGATGAATATTCTTCAGAGCTCATGAATGGCAGAAGAAGATTTAAAGGAATCTCTATGGTCTCTAGGTGAGCCTCAGATTCCTCAGGATCCTTAATAGGAAACTCCTTCTTGCTTGAGGAACGTCCCAGGAGGTCTTCCTCACTAGGATTTTCGTCCTTTTCCTTCTTTGTGCATTCGGCCATATTGACTATGTCAATGGCCTTGCACTCTCCTTTTGGATTTTCTTCTGTATTGCTTGGGAGAACACTGGGAGGAGTTTCAATAACTTTCTTACTCAGCTGGCCCACTTGTGCCTCCAGATTTCTAATGGAGGATCTTGTTTCATTCATGAAACTAAAAGTGGCCTTTGACAGATCAGAGACTATATTGGCTAAATTAGAAGTGTTTTGTTCAGAATTCTCTGTCTGTTGCTGAGAAGATGATGGATATGGCTTGCTATTGCCCAGCCTATTACGTCCACCATTGTTAAAACCTTGTTGAGGTTTTTGTTGATCCTTCCAGGAGAAATTTGGATGATTTCTCCATGATGAGTTATAGGTGTTTCCATAAGGTTCACCCATGTAATTAACCTCTGCCATGGCAGGGTTCTCAGGATCATAAGCTTCTTCAGAAGCTGCCTCTCTAGTACTGTTGGATGCATGTTGCAATCCATTCAGATTTTGAGAGATTATGTTGACCTGTTGAGTCAACATTTTGTTCTGAGCCAATATGGCATTCAGAGCATCAATTTCAAGAACTCCTTTCTTCTGAGGTACCCTATTATTCACGGAATTCCTCTCAGAGGTATACATGAACTGGTTGTTTGCAACCATGTCGATGAGTTCTTGAGCCTCCTCAGGCGTTTTCTTCAGGTGAATAGATCCACCTGCAGAATGGTCCAATGACATTTTCAAAAATTCAGAGAGACCATAATAGAATATATCTAATATGGTCCATTCTGAAAACATGTCAGATGGACATCTTTTGGTCAGCTGCTTGTATCTTTCCCAAGCTTCATAGAGGGATTCACCATCTTTTTGTTTGAAGGTTTGAACATCCACTCTCAGCTTGCTCAGCTTTTGAGGAGGAAAGAATTTATCTAAGAAGGCAGTGACCAGCTTATCCCATGAGTCCAAGCTATCCTTAGGTTGTGAATCCAACCATATTCTAGCTCTGTCTCTTACAGCAAAAGGGAAAAGCATGAGTCTGTAGACTTCAGGATCAACTCCATTCGTCTTTACAGTCTCACAGATCTGCAAGAACTCAGTTAAAAACTGATAGGGATCTTCAGATGGAAGTCCATAAAACTTGCAGTTTTGTTGCATTAAAGCAACTAGTTGAGGCTTAAGCTCAAAGTTATTGGCTCCAATGGCAGGAATGGAGATGCTTCTTCCATCAAACTTGGACGTTGGCTTTGTGAAGTCACCAAGCATTCTCCTTGCATTATTATCATTATTATTTGCGGCTGCCATGTCTTTCTCCTGTTCGAAAATTTCTGAAAGGTTGTTTCTAGATTGTTGTAATTTAGCTTCTCTTAATTTTCTCTTCAGAGTCCTTTCAGGTTCTGGATCTATTTCAACAAGAGTGCCTTTTTCCCTGTTCCTGCTCATATGAAGGAGAAGAGAACAAGAAAAGAAAGAGGAATCCTCTATGTCACAGTATAGAGATTCTTTTATGTTAGTAGAAGAAGAAAGGGGTATAAGAAAGAGGAAGGATGAATTCGGATTTTTGGATGAAGAGAGGTGAAGAGAAGTGTTAGTAATTAAATAGAAGAAGAGAAGAGGAGGGAGAATTCGAAAATAATTTTGGAAAAGAGGTTAGTAATTTTCGAAAATTCAAAATAAAATATGATTGAAATTAAAATTTAAAACAATTAATTAATTAAAAAGAATTTTTGAAAAAGAGAGAGATATTTTCAAAAATTAGAGAGGGAAAAGTAGTTAGGTGGTTTTGAAAAAGATAAGAAACAAACAAAAAGTTAGTTAGTTGATTGAAAAAGATTTGAAGTCAAAATTTAAAAAAAGATAAGAAGATAAGAAGTTAGATAGGATATTTTGAAATCAAATTTTTGAAAAAGATAAAATTTTTGAAAAAGATAAGATAAAAGATAAGATAAAAAAATTTAATAAAAAGATATTTTTGAAAAAGATTTAATTTTTAAGATGACTTGACTAACAAGAAACTACAAGATAAGATTCTAGAACTTAAAGATTGAACCTTTCTTAACAAGAAAGTAACAAACTTCAAATTTTTGAACCAATCACATTAATTATTAGTGGATTTTCGAAAATTAGATGTAAAGATAAGAAAAAGATTTTTGAAAAATAAATTTTTTTTTTAAATTTTCGAAAAATAGAAAAAAAATGAAAAAGATGTGATTTTTGAAAAAGATTTTGAAAAGATAAGATTTTTTTAAAATTGAAATTTTGACTTGACTTGTAAGAAACAACTAATTTTGAAAATTTTTGACCAAGTCAACCCAAAATTTCGAAAATTTGGAGGGAATTAAGGAAAAGATATTTTTTTTGATTTTTAAATTTTTTAATTATGTGAGAGAAAAACAACAAAAATACTCAATGCATGAAATTTTTAGATCAAAACAATGAATGCATGCAAGAATGCTATGAATGTCAACATGAACACCAAGAACACTTTGAAGATCATGATGAACATCAAGAACACAATTTTGAAAAATTTTTGATGCAAAGAAAACATGCAAGACACCAAACTTAGAAATCATTAATGCATGGAAAATATGAATGCAAAAATGCACATGAAAAACAACAAACAACACAAAACAAGAAAACATCAAGATCAAACAAGAGGACTTATCAAGAACAACTTGAAGATCATGAAGAACACTATGAATGCATGGGATTTTCGAAAAAAATGCAAGAAAAATTTTTAAAGCATGCAATTGACACCAAACTTAAAAATTGACTCAAGACTCAAACAAGAAACACAAAATATTTTTGATTTTTATGATTTTCTAATTTTTTTTGGATTTTTTATTAATTTTTTCGAAAATAATGTTAGGAAAAACGAAAAATAAAAGAAAAAAATTTTGAAAAAGATTTTTGAAAAGAAAATTTACCTAATCTGAGCAACAAGATGAGCCGTCAGTTGTCCATACTCGAACAATCCCCGGCAACGGCGCCAAAAACTTGGTGGACGAAATTGTGATCCATGTTCTAATTATTTTGAGACGAAGGCTTCTAAGGGGCAGCAGCTGAATTCACAACTCCGTTCAACTAACCAGCAAGTGTACTGGGTCGTCCAAGTAATAAACCTTACGCGAGTAAGGGTCGATCCCACAGAGATTGTTGGTATGAAGCAAGCTATGGTCACCTTGTAAATCTCAGTTAAGCAGATTAAAGGGTAATTATGATTATTGGAATAAATAATAAATAAAAAGGAATGATAAAAGGGATAGAACACTTATGCAGATTCATTGGTGGGAATTTCAGATAAGCGGATGGAGGTGCTGTAGAGCCCAAGGACGCCTGCTCTCCTACTGCTTCTACTCAATCCTTCTTACTCCTTTCCATGGCAAGCTTTGTATAGGGGTTCACCATCAGTGGTGGCTACTTTCAATCCTCTCGGGAAAATATCCTATGCGGCTGTCACTCGCACAGCTAATCATCTGGAGGCATCACCCATGGTTGATGGCTACATCCTATCCTCGCAGTGAAAACTAATGCTCACGCACTCTGTCACAGTACGGCTAATCACTGGTTGGTTCCCGCGCCTACTGGAATAGAATCCCTTGATTCTTTTGCGTCTGTCACTAACGCCCAGCACTTGCAAGTTTGAAGCACGTCACAGTCATTCATTACCGGAATCCTACTCGGAATACCACAGACAAGGTTAGACTTTCCGGATTCCCAGGATCCTACTCGGAACACCACAGACAAGGTTGGACTTTCCGGATCCTCATAAATGCCGCCATCTATCTAGCTTATACCACGAAGATTCTGTTGGGGAATCTAAGAGATACGCATTCAAGCTCTGTTGCATGTAGAACGGAAGTGGTTGTCAATCACGCGCGTTCATAAGAGAGAATGATGATGAGGGTTATCTAACTCAACACATTCATCATGTTCTTGGGTACGAATGAATATCTTGGAATAAGAATAAGAGAGATTTGAATAAAAGAAGATAGAATTGCATTAACACTTGAGGTACAACAGAGCTCCACACCCTTAATCTATGGTGTGCAGAAACTCCACCGTTGAAAATACATAAGCAAAGGGTTCAGGCATGGCCGAATGGCCAGCCCCCAAAACGTGATCAATAGCCTCTTAGGATGAAGAATAAAACAAAACTGAGACCAAAGATGTCTAATACAATAGATAAATGTCCTATATATACTAGACTAGCTCCTCGGGTTTACATGAGTAAGTAATTGATGCATAAATCCACTTCCGGGGCCCACTTGGTGTGTGTTTGGGCTGAGCTTGATCAATCCACGAGCTGAGGCATCTCTTGGAGTTGAACTCCGAGTTATGACGTGTTTTGGGCGTTCAACTCCGGATCATGACGTTTTTCTGGCGTTTAACTCCAGACAGCTGCTTGTACTTGGCGTTCAACGCCAAGTTACGTCGTCATTCTTCGAATAAAGCATGGACTATTATACATTGCTGGAAAGCCCTGGATGTCTACTTTCCAACGCCGTTGAGAGCACGCCATTTGGAGTTCTGTAGCTCCAGAAAATCTATTTCGAGTGCAGGGAGGTCAGAATCCAACAGCATCAGCAGCCCTTTTGTCAGCCTTTTTCAGAGTTTTGCTCAAATCCCTCAATTTCAGTCAGAATTTACCTGAAATCACAGAAAAACACACAAACTCATAGTAAAGTCCAGAAATGTGAATTTAACATAAAAACTAAGGAAAACATCCCTAAAAGTAGCTCAAACTTACTAAAAACTACCTAAAAACAATGCCAAAAAGCGTATAAATTATCCGCTCATCACTAACTAAAACTTCACTCTAGCAATAGATTGAAGTATCATTGGTTTTGTGTGTATCTTGTGTTTTGTTTGTATGACAGATATAAGAAGAGCTACACCCACCTTTCATGAACAAAACGAACGAACCCTCAGGAGATTAAGAAGAGCTGAAAGGGGGAAAAACATTGTTGGAGAGGAGGAGTCAGAAGAAGAATTTCAAGACATGGAGGAACATTCAACCAATCCACCAGGAGGAGCAGCCAATGACAACAACAATCCTCCATAGAGGAGAGTTTTGGCCTCATACACATTTGCGAATCCAAGGCATTGTGGAAGCAGCATTTTAACTCCAAATGTTAATGCAAATAATTTTGAACTAAAGCCACAACTTATCACTTTAGTTCAAAATAATTGCTCATATGGAGGAGGACCACTTGAAGACCCCAATCAATACTTGTCTACTTTCCTAAGGATTTGTGACACTGTCAAAACTAATGGAGTGCATCCTGATAGCTACAAGCTACTGCTCTTTCCATTTTCTCTCAGAGATAAAGCTACCCAATGGTTGGAGTCTTTTCCAAGAGACAGCATCAACAATTGGGATGATTTGATAACCAAGTTCCTTGCCAAATTCTACCCACCTCAAAGGATCATTAGATTAAAGACTGAGGTACAAACATTCACACAAATGGAGGCTGAACCCATCTATGAGGCATGGAAGAGATACAAGGCTCTGATCAGGAAATATCCACCTGAAATGTTCACTGAGTGGGATAAGTTGCAGAATTTCTATGAAGGCCTAACATTGAAATCCCAGGAAGCACTTGATCATTCAGCTGGAGGCTCGTTACAACTCATGAAAAACTGCAGAGGAAGCTCAAAATCTCATTGACATGGTGGCTAACAACCAGTATTTCTTTGCTCATCAAAGGCAATGCCAACCATCACAAAGGAGAGGAGTGATGGAGTTGGAAGGAGTGGATTCAATCCTAGCTCAGAACAAAATGATGCAGCAGCAAATTCAATAACAGTTTGAGCAAATGGCCAAAAGGATTGATAGCCTTCAAGTTGCAGCAGTTAATACAAGCTAACCATCAACCACATGGGGGCAAAATGAAGAAACTCAAGAGGAGCAACAGCAAGAGCAAGTCCAGTATATGCACAACCAAAGTTCTGGGTCAAATGAGGTCTATGGTGACACTTACAACCCCTCTTGGAAGAATCACCCAAATCTCAGGTGGGGGGACAATCACAATCAAACCAAGCAGTCATGGCAAAGGAACTCCACTCAAAACAATTGGAAAAACACAAACCACAACAACCAAGCCTCCAATCAAAACACATACAGAAAACCACAAAACAACTACCCCAACTCCAACCATCACCCATCCAATACCCAATCCACTAACCAAAATACCTACCCTCAACCCTCAACATCCCACAGTCAACCAATCTCACAAGACTCCCAGAGGATCACTAATCTGGAGATGCTCATGGAAAAGTGGATAAAGCAACAAAAGATGACAACAAGGAACCAGGAAGCCTCATTGAAGAACATGGAGAGGCAAATTGGACAAATCTCTAAACAGATCACCATTGAAAGACCATCAAGCTCTCTACCAAGTGACACTATTCCTAATCCAAGAGAGAAATGCAAAGCGATACAACTAAGGAGTGGAAAGATCCTGGTGAAAAATGAAGAAGCAACCAAAAAGCCATGAGAAGGCGACGAGAAACAAGCTGAAGGAGAAAAAGCCAATGATGAAGATACAACAGCAAGCAAGCAGCCTCAGAATCAACCTCAAGAAAAAGAAAACAGACCACAAAATCTGAAGAAAGAAAAGAAGACCATGGAAGAACCAAACCCAAGACAACATCAAGTGGAGAAGAGCTTAACACCTCCACTGCCTTATCCCCAAAAATTCCACAAAGAGACTAAGGACCAATACTTCTCTAAATTTCTTGAGACTTTCAAGAAGTTAGAGATCAACATTCCCTTGGCTGAGGCATTGGAACAAATGCCCTTGTATGCCAAATTCTTAAAAGAACTCATCAACAAGAAAAGGAGTTGGAATGAGAAAGAGACTGTACTGCTCACTGAAGAATGCAATGCACTAATCAGGAAGGGGCTCCTTCCCAAACTTGAAGATCCAGGAAGTTTCTTCCTACCTTGCACCACTGGAAATCTATTCATCGACAAGGGGATGTGTGACTTAGGAGCAAGCATAAATCTGATTCCATCCTCTTTAGTAAAGAAGCTTGGCACAGGAAAAGTGAAGCCAACACAAATGTCCTTAGAACTGATGGATCAATCAGGGGTACATCCCAAAGGAGTGATTGAAAACCTTTTAGTTAAGGTCGACAAGTTCATTTTTCCTACAGACTTTGTGATCCTGGATTCAGCAGAAAAAGAGAATGACTCCATAATACTTGGTCGACCATTTTTAGCCACTGCTAGAGCCATCATAGATGTAGGGGAGGGAGAGCTAACCCTCAGGATGTATGAGGAAAGCATCACCCTGAAGGTGTTCCCAGAACCACAAACTGATGAAGAGACAAGCAAAACAAGTAGTGACTGTTTTCCAGGGCAAACAATCATCAACACAGTAGAACAGAAGGATGAGCAGGTGCAAGGAGGAGAAGGAATTCAAAAAGAAGCTGGGATAATAAACAAGAAGGGAAATGTCACAACTAAAGCCACTTTTAAGGAAGAAAGACTGACAAGGAAAAGGAAGAAAAATAAGAAGAAAGTTTACAAAGGCTGGAAGAATAAAAAAATCCCAACTGAAGTATTTTCCAAAGGTGACAAGGTGCAATTAGTATATCAACAGTTGGGAGCAGAAGACCACTACACTGTTAACCAAGTACTCTCTCTCGAGCACATTGAAATAGAGCATCAAGGCACACAAAGGAGGCTGACAGTGAGAGGGGACAAGCTCCGACATTCCAACCATCAACCACCCTAAGGGTGGATCAATGTCAAGCTAGTGACAATAAAAAAGCGCTTGTTGGGAGGCAACCCAACCTGAGGTAGTTTTCTTTTCTAGCTTATTTCAATAAAAAGGTTGAATAATTGGTCTGTAGTGCAAGGAGCTAAGTTTGGTGTTTCACACCAAAACAAGTTAAGGGAGAATGAATGATTTTAAGTTTGGTGTTCCACCAAAATCTATCTAAAAGCATACTCTCACCTTATGCAGAATGCTAACTCCAGGCAATTAGACAATTCATTCAACCATCTAGTTATTTTCTAGTTTTTTTTTTTAAATTTTATAACCTTTAGCGAAGACACAAGGTTTCACATATGGTTAACTTGTTGCATCTGAGGCAGTGGCAAGGAATTAAGTTTGGTGTTCCCACACCAAAATAAATCCAAGAGACACACTCAATTTATGCATACTAACCATTCATTTAAGGGCTTGAGAAGCAAGCAACTTTTGAGAATTATGCAGGAAATTAGACAACATTTGAAGACAAATGGCATTATGACTCAAAAGGGACACAACGGAAGGAAGAACCAAAGGGCTGCAACTTCAAAGGTTGTATCTAAACTTAATCTTTGCTGTTGTGAATTGTTTTGATTTGGGAACTCTTATATGTCTTGCTAAAGTGTTTTATTTGGTTGCAAGTGGAATTGTTTGTTAAGAATGCTTATTTGCATAAGTGCTTGTCATTCATCACTTAGCTTGAATTCTGTTTTGTTTCCCATATGCTTGAATAAAAGAGAAATATTTGAATTAGAAAGTAAATATCCAATGTTGCATAAGTTAGAATGGAAGTTAGTGGTGGTATATGTTTAATTCAATTGTTAGCTCATAGAATAATTGCTGCATAATGACATGTTACTTGAAGCTTAAGCGAGTTTGCTGCTATGAACCTTCGATTAATAAAAGTCCCTTGAAAATAAAACAAAATCAAAAGAAAAGGAAAAAGAAAAGGCCAAAAGATGGCAAAGAAACAAAGAATAAGGCTAGGCACCAATAGCTTGGACCTTAGGACACATGCCTGTGGTGTTCTTGTACTAGGATATGCTTGGACAAGTAAATTCTAAGGGGTATTTCAAAACCTGGCCACTTAGAGTAACTGATTTGGGATGGCCAATTGAAAGTCCACAATAAAGAGCAACCTAGTTACAAAGCATTTAGTTATCCAAAGAGATGCTGGGCATCAATGATCCTAGGAGGAAATGGTGAGCCATGTGTCTGTGGTGAAGAAATGTTGAGCCAAAAATAAAGCCAAAGGCTGCTGCAACATTTGCCACCAAGCCTTCAATAAATAATAAGCTCTCTAATGCAAAAGAAAGAAGAAAAAGCTAACAAGGGAAATAAATAAAAAGTAAGGTATTATAGCAGCAACCTTGGTGAACCTTTTAGGAGACATTGTTTGTTATGACAGCAAATAATAAATGAACTACTATTGATCTGCATGAAACTCCATGAACCAAGTTCTAGTATATGCCTAATAAGGATATGTATGCTCTTCTTTTTCATTTCATTTCCTCTTAGTTTTGATGCTTGCTTGGGGACAAGCAAGATTTAAGTTTGGTGTTGTGATGACAAGTCATCATATACCCATTTTTCCAACTAATTTCACTTGTTTCACTAGTCTTTATGCACTTTCTTGCATCTTAAGTAAGTAATTTGGAATGAAAATGCATGACTTCTTTAAATCAAACAACCACCATTTAATTGATGCTAAATCATGAGGTTTGAGCTAAAATTAATTGATTTTTTTATGATTTATAAACCTTGTGAATTTGGAGATACTTTGATTGGTTGTTTTGGTTTCTTGTAGGTGAAGAAAGGAAGAAAAGAAGAAAAACGTGGCTTAAGAATTGTGTCCAAAGGAAGAAAAAGGTGTGGTAAAAGAAGGAAAAGTGTGGAGCAACATTGATGAAGGAAGCCACACTGCTCTCCACAAGAGCACACTGCTCTCCAGGAGAGCAGCATAATGAACTAAGCTTCCAAAACATCACTGCCCTGCCCTCCATAAGAGCGGAGCACAACTCTATGCCAAGGAACAAAGGAAGGAAAAATTCTGCCCTGCCCTCCTCAAGAGCAATTTCGGGCTCCTCTTGAAGAAAATCCAAGAAAAATCAACTCTAAGTGCCACTCATGGGTTTCGAACCCATGACCCAAGGGAAGGAAGGAGTGCTCCTTGTAAGGAAAATAAGCCAAAAATTGGCCAAAATGCTCCCAGCAAGTCTTGAACACGGAGGCTTCACTAACAAAGCAAGGAAGCTACGCTCTTAGCACCACTTGAGAGCTACACTGATGGTGTCCAAGACTTGGCACGCAAAATATTTCAAGAGAGGCAAGGCGTACCATGAAAACATTGCCCTGCCCTCCACAAGGGCAGGGCAGCATCCTGATGTCCCACACTCAGCACGCACGCAATATGCATCCCCATGCAAGACTTCACTGCTCTGCTCTCCACAAGAGCAGAGCAGCCTCCTGGAAGCTAATTTCTCATGGGCTGAAAATTGAATTAAAAGTCCAACTTAATTCATTTTTTCACCAAATCAAAAGCCCATCCAAATTCCAAAATCCAAGAATAGAAAGTGTATAAATAGAAGCTAGTTTGATGTATTAGGGACCTTTTTTTTTACCTTTAAACTTTTACATTTTTAGACTTCAATTTTCAATTTTATTTTTGAGCTTTGAATTGAGATCTTAGAGAATCGGGAAGGAGAATTGATCTCTCTTCTTCCTTGTTCTTGCTTGAGCACTCTTTACTTTTCTTGCTTTAAATCTTGGGTGGAGAATTGAAGAATTTCTATTTCAATCTCACCTTGAGATCTCTTGTTTTATTTTCTGCATAATTGAATTTCAAGTTCCATATACTGCTTCATCTTATACTCTTTCTACAATTCACTTTTTCTTACTTCTTTTGCAATTGTTCTTGTTGGATCAAGGAAGGATTTGAGATCTAGAGTTGTTATCTAGTCTCTTCTACTCCTAAGATCTTGAATCCAATTTTAAATTGCTGCAAATTAAGCACCAGCCAATCTTTGTTTACTCTTCGAAGAAAGTTTATTTTCTGTTGAGATCTAATTCCAATCAATCAATCCTCTACTCTTCTGTTTATTGCAATTTACTTTTGCCTATTTAAATTCTACAATCCCAACTCCCAATCCCTTTTATGATTCAAGTAATTTACCTTTCTTGCACTTTAAGCTTCAGTTATTTACATTTCTTGTAATCTAGGTTTCTGCAATTTTAAATTACTTTCTCTTTAAGATTCAGTATTTTACTTCTGGCTCTCTTTAATTTTCTGCAATTTTTCCTCCCCTCTTTACATTTCAAGCAATTTAGTTTCTGTCAATCATAAATCACTCAACCATTACTTGATTCGCTTGACTAAATCAACCACTAAACTAACATTGCTCAATCCTTCAATCCTTGTGGGATCGACCTCACTCCTGTGAGTTTTATTACTTGATGCGACCCGGTACACTTGCCAGTGAGTTTTGTGTTGGATCGTTTTCCACACATCTTACCTCCTCCTGCGAATCCTCCATTTATCATGTGAACGTGCCTCTCCGGGGTGTGATGTGGTCGGTCAGCTCGTTCGACCTCTTCGTCCTTTCGTTTTTTCTGTGTTCATCCGTCTTATTGGCTAAATACCGATCTAGTCTCCCTTTTCTTACAAATTTTTCTATGACATTCTTCAAGTCGAAGCACTCGTTGGTAGGATGTCCATAGATTCGGTGGTATTCATAGTATTCCGTCCGATTTCCTCCTCCTTTTTTGCTTTTGATTGGACGAGGTGGTGGAATCTTCTCGGTGTGGCATACTTCTCGGTAAACCTCCACGAGAGACACTCGAAGAGGCGTGTGATTGTGGTATTTTTTAGGCTTTTCTCCGTGTTGATCTTCTTTTTTCTTGAACTCTTTATCTTTTTCCCTAGAAGAATAAGAGAATCTAGGTTTTGCGGTCTCTCCTAGCCGAGAATTTTCTTCCATGTTGATATACTTATCTGCTTGTTCTTACACCTCATTCAAAGATGTTGGGTGCTTCTTTGATATGAAGTGACTAAAAGGTCCTTCTCGTAGGCCATTGATAAGGCCCATGATGGCTGCTTCTGTTGGTAGGCTTTGTATGTCCAGGCATGCTTTGTTGAATCTTTTCATGTAGTTGCGAAGGCTCTCCCAATCTCCTTGCTTGATGCCTAATAAGCTCGGAGCGTGTTTGGCTTTATCTCTCTGGATAGAAAATCTGGCGAGGAATTTCTTGGCTAAGTCGTCAAAGCTTGTCATGGACCTAGGAGGCAAACTGTCGAACCTCTTAATTGCCGCCTTTGTTAGAGTAGTTGGGAAGGCTTTGCAACGAATGGCGTCCGAGGCGTCGGTAAGATACATTCTACTTCTGAAGTTGCTGAGATGATGGCTTGGATGGGAGGTACCGTCGTATGGGGTCATGTCAGGAGCTTGAAAATCCTTTGGAACTTTAGTTTTCTTGATTTCTTTGGTGCAGGGATCTTGATATTTGTGGGAGTTGTCATTGCTATCAATTTGAATGGTTTTGGTTTTTAGGTCGGCTTCGAGTTTTAGGAGCTTGTCCTCTAACTCTCAGCGACGCCTAGTTTCTCTTCGAAGGTTCCTCTCGACTTTCCGTTGATGCTCGACCTCTTTTTCAAGTTGTTTGAGGCGATCCTGCTGAGCTTGTAGAGCCTATAGAATTTCTGTGTTTAAGGGTTGCTTATCTCCCCCGTTTTGAAGTTCGTCTTTGGAGGTGGCGTCCGTGTTTTTATGCGGTGTCCTATTTTCTAGATCAGAATCGTGGTCATTGTAAAGGTTATCTGCCATGATGATGGGATGACTTCCAGGTCTCCGGCAACGGCGCTAATTTTCCGAGGGTTTACCTGAAACTGTAGGTCGATCTCGGAGGAGATCTGCGGTAGTAGTCGGTATTGCTGTGTCCAACCTGTTTAGAGCTGGTGGTCAGAGCTGTCGTGTCCGACTTGTTGGATCTGATGAAGCTGCTGATCCTTCATCACCAGAGGGTGGTGGTACCTGCAAAAGACTCTGATGCTGAAGTTAGCATGGGCTTTACGCAGGTTTTTAGTATAATCAGAGTATGAGTTATACCTGAGTGCTCCAGTGTATTTATAAAAGTGTGGAGTGAGCTTTTTTGGAGATAAGATAGTTATCATATCTTATCTTTTGGCGAAGTCATCTTATCTTTAAGGGGAACCGCCTTTTATCCTTTTAGGCTTTAGCTGCCTTTAGATTTGGGCTGGGTTTCTTTTGTTCGGGCCCTTTTTGGGCTTCTCTGGCAGTTTGGCTGAGCTCTTTGAGAAGAGGTCAGGTAATCCTGACCTGAAGAGGTTGGTCGACTTGACGTCAATCGGCCCGGGTCATACAGCTCGACCTAGGATATGAACAACTGTAGATTTCCTTCTTTTCCTGGGCTTACTTTGTTATTGCCTCCAAAGAGTGCCCCTTGTCCTTGCTGTAGGTCCTGGGGTTTTCCCTTTCACTGCTGTATCTAACATCTAACATTCGTATGCTTTTGTCCGAGTTATATCCATACTTGTCCGAGCTATTTGATTAGTAACCCATTTTTCCTTTTTCTCACTGTAGGACTAGTTGGCCCATGTCTTCTCGCAAAAATATTGTCGAGATGTCTACTAAGGTCCCGGAGGGCATGTTTTATTGGCTTGATTCTCTTATCTTAATGTGTGTCAGTGTGGTTGATTCCGAGTACTGTGTGCAACTTATAATGCATCATAGGATTTGTAAGAGTAGAGATCAAGAGAATAATTACAAGTTGGTAGCGCTTGATCCTGATGAGAGAGTTTGTTTTCCTTCTCTGACCCAGGGGGAACGTCCCTTCCTTTATGCATATGATTACTTTTTTAGCCAACTGAACATTACCAATCCTTTTACTTCCTTTGAGACCGACTTGTTGTGGTCCTAATAATGTAGCTCCATCCCAACTCCATCCGAACTCATGGGGTTACATAAAGATCTTTCAATTGTTGTGTCAGGAACTGGATATCCGGCCTTCTCAAACTCTCTTTCTTTATCTTTTTGTTTTGACAAAGCCTGGGGTAGCTAAGAAGAAGGCTTCCTGGATTTCTTTCCAAGCCGCCCAAGGAAAGAATGTTTTTTCTATGTACGACGAGTCTTTTAGAGATTTCAAAAACTATTATTTCAAGGTTCGAGCTTTTGAAGAAGCTCGGCCTTTTTTCTTGGAACAAAATAATGAACCTGCCTTCCCCTTATGCTGGCAAAAGAATGTGGTAGTGTCTAGGTATTCGTGGGAAATGTCGGATGATGTCGAGCAAGCCTTTGTGCATGTGTTAGAGGATAATTGGGGGGTATTCCAAGGGTTACCTGAAACTATAGGTCGATCTCGGATGAGATCTTCTGTGTTGGTCGGAGCCGACGTGTCCGGCAGGTGTACGGCGGCCGGAGCTGGTGTGTCCGACTTGTTGGACTTGGTGGTGGTGCTGATCCTTCGTCCCCGGAGGGTGGGGGGTACCTGCAAGGGACTCCGATGCTTAAGTTAGCAAGGGTATTAAGCAGGTATTGAGTAGAATCAGAGTATGAGTTATACCTGGGTGCTCTAATGTATTTATAATGGTGAGATGTGGCTTCCTGTGGATAAGATAAGTTAGTTATCTTATCTTATCTTTATCTTATCTTTAAGTGAGGTCATTTTTAAGGGAACCACCTTTATCTCTATGGGCTTGGGCTGCCCTTGGATTTGGGACGTGTTCCTCTATTTGGGCCCTTTGTTTGGGCTTTTCTGTGACTTTGGCCGAGCTCTTTGAGAAGAGGTCGGGTTGTCCTGGCCTGAAGAGGTCTGTCGCTTTGTCTGTAGAACATCCCGGGTCGGACAGCTCGACCCAGGGTATGAACAGTGCCCCTGCTTGAGCTCGGTCTTCTTTTTTGAGGCCGAGTCCTTGACTTCGGTCCTTTTTTAACGAAGCCGAACTCAAGCATTTTGTCGATTCCTTTGTAGTAGCTTTTGAATGTAGAACGTTTTCTCTAAAAATGCGCGCTTTTGTATTAGTACTTTTTTGGGAACGCAAACGGTTTTAACATCCGCATTTAATTGGCATTAATTGCCACATTCTCTTTTGGCTTTTATTTTGAATCTCTTAATCAAAAAACGGTTTCTCTTCTTCACTTCTTCTCCGTAACTCCTTCCTTTACTCTCTCATTTTCTGTTTCTTGCCCAGAGTTTGTAGTTTCTTCTTTGGGACGTCTGTTCTGCTACTGCGTTTTCGGAAGAGGGTTGTTTCCACATTTTTTTCCTTCTGTCTTTGCGTTCTTCCTCTTCAAGTGGGTGGCTTTGTTGCTTCTGCTTTTCAGCTTTCTTCGAGGTTTCCTTCTATTCTCCAGGTTGGTCTCATTTCGTGTTTCCTCGTTTATTTCTGATTTTGCGATGGGGTTTTCCTTTTGATCTTCCTTTTGGAGAAAGTTTGGACCTTTCTGTTTTTATCGTGCTTTGACTTGTTGCATGCTCTGGTTTTTTCTCTTTTTCAGTGCGAATCTTTTGTTTGCTCTTTTTTTTGCATGTTGCCGCCGTTTCTGTTTGTGCCTTTGGTTGATGATTTTTGCTTGATTTTGAAAAGTTTATGCCTTTGCTGTTTTTCCATTTTGGCCTTTTTTGGTGTTTTGACAAACTATAGCAGTAGTGCTGGTAAACTGTAGAAACAATACTTTTTCTGATAAACTGTAGAAGGATGGACCTTTTGCGTTTTTTGCTTCCTTTGTTTTCTTCTTTGGATTTTATTTTTGATGAGTGCCGAGATGTAGACTGTATAAATGATTTGAAGACCTTTCTTGTTTACTGCCTCTAAGGGATGCTCCAAGACTTTTTATCTTGAGTCTTGGGGTTTTTCCCATTTTGGTTTATCCGCCTGTCGAGATGTTTTGACCCATGTCAGAGATGTTTTTAAGTAATCCACTCTTCTTTTCTTTTTGTAGGATTTAGTTGGCCTCATGTCTTCCCGAAATAACGTTGTAGAGATGCCTTCCCCGGTTCCTGCGGGTATGGCTGATTGGGTGGACTCCATGGTTCTCCTGTGTGTCTCGCTGGCTGATTCTGAGTTTTGTACTCAGCTTAGGCAGTTTCATAGTGTCTGTAGCAATTCTGGTGATGAGAAGAACTATGAACTTGTCCCTCCTTCTTCTAACGAGAGAGTCTGTTTTTCAACTCAGGTTGTTGATGGTCGCCCTTTCTTTTATGCTTATGACTTTTTCTTTGGTCAGCTAGGTATCACCCTTCCCTTTTCTTGTAATGTTGCCCCTTCTCAACTTCACCCCAACTCCTGGGGTTTCATAAAAATTTTTCAATTGTTGTGCAATGGCTTTGGTATTCCTGCTTCCCAATCTCTTTTCTTCTATTTGTTTGTCTTGACTAAGCCTGGAGTAGTAAAAAAGAAGGCAGCTTGGGTCTCCTTTCATTCCACTCAGGGAAAGAAAGTTTTTTCCATGTTTGACGAGTCATTCCGCGATTTTAAAAACTATTTTTTCAAGGTCCGAGCTATTAAAGGAACTTGCCCCTTTTTTTTGGATGAAAATGATGAGCATGCCTTTCCCCTGGAATGGCAAAAAGATGCGAGGGTCTCCAGGTATTCTTGGGACATGTTGGATGAGGCTGAGCAGGCCTTTCTGACTGTTTTGAAAGAGCGCTGGGGTCAACCTCCCCATCTTGATACAAAGAGATTTCTAACCAATCCTTCTCTTCTTCAAACTGAATTGGGTATCTTGTGTTTTCTTGGCTATCTGTTTGTGTTACTTGTAGCTGTATTTCCGACTTGTTTGATTTGTAGCTTGACTTCTGTTTTATTAGCAGAGGCAATGAAGAATAACGAATCTATGAAAGCTTTTAAGAGGGCGCAGAAGGCGACTGCTGCCAGGAATATTGCTACCAAGGCGGTTGGGGAGGGGTCCTCCCAAGTGCCCGAGAAGTCATCAGTGCCGAGTTCCCCCGGGGTGAGGAAGGTGATCCCAACACCTCGGGTCCGCTTGGTGGACCCTCAACCTACTTCTGCCGCTCCATCTGCTGCCACTCCAAGTAAGAAACAAAAGACGGTTGAGCCCTTTGATCTCAATGCCCCTGACTTCAATGTCATTGAGTTTATAGATCAACAAATTGGGCCCTATGGTACCCTCTTAATGGACGACATGTCCATTCTCCATCATTTTGAATTTATGGCTCGGAATCACGTACAGATGGCGTATATGGCGGCCGCTATACACCGGACTGCTCAAAGTCTCCCTCTTCATGCCACCAAGGCATTTATGGAGGAGGCAAAGCAGGAGTTTGACCGGATAAAGGGGCTGAAGGAAGAGCTTGAATTAAAGGTGACCAAGTTAGAGAAGGATCTAGAAAATGAGAAGGCGAGTTCTCTTTCACTGGCGGCTTCTTTGAGGTTGGCCGAGGACACAGCCCTGATGCATAAGGAGAGTTATGTTACGACTTATCGGGAGGTGATGCGCCTGAGGGAGGAGTTGAACAATGCCCGGGAGGATTATTTTGAGCTTCAAGGTCATCTCGTGGGTAGGCGTGTCATGATCGGGGAAGCTCTCGTCTATCAAGCTCGGTCAGTCTGTAGTAGCCCTTCCCTAGTGCTTCAATGACTCGGTAGGGTCCTTTCCAGTTTGCTGCCAGCTTTCCTTCTCCGGGTCGAGTTGTTCCAATGTCATTTCTGATTAGGATGAGATCATTCTCTGTAAAACTTCTCGGCACTACCTTTTGATTATATCTGGAAGCCATTCGTCGCTTTAGAGCTTCTTCTCTGATCCGAGCTCTTTCTTGGATTTTGGGTAACAAGTCGAGCTCTTCTCTCTGAAGTTGGGAGTTTGCTTGTTCATTGTAGTGGACTACTCGGGGAGATCTTTCTTCGATTTCTATTGGAATCATTGCCTCCGCTCCGTATGCCAGTCAGAATGGTGATTCGTTTGTAGTAGAATGGGGGGTTGTTCCATACGCCCATAGGACTTGTGGAAGTTCCTCGGCCCAAGCTCCCTTTGCTTCTTGTAGCCTCCACTTTAGTCCGGCCAATATAACTTTGTTGGCCGCTTCGGCTTGTCCATTGGCTTGAGGATGTTCGACGGAGGTGAACTGGTGTTTTATGTTCAAGTCGGCCATCAATTTTCTGAAGCCCGCCGCTGTAAATTGGGTACCGTTGTCCGTGGTGATGGAGTATGGTACCCCGAACCTCATAATAATGTTTCTATGTAGGAATTTTCGACTTCTTTGAGCGGTGGCGTTGGCTAGGGGTTCTGGCTCGATCCATTTTGTGAAATAGTCTACTCCTACTATGAGGAATTTTACTTGTCCCGATCCCTGTGGGAAGGGTCCGAGAAGGTCGAGTCCCCATTTCGCAAATGGCCAGGGTGAGGTCACGCTGATGAGCTTTTCTGGTGGGGCAATGTGAAAGTTGGCATGCTTCTGGCATGGTGGGCATGTCCTCACAAATTCTGTAGCCTCCTTTTGTAGAGTTGGCCAATAGAATCCCACCCGGAGTATCTTTTTGGTGAGAGCTTGCGCTCCGAGATGATTACCACAAATGCCGCTGTGCACTTCCTCCAAGACTTCCTTTGTGTTAGAAGTCGGTACGCATTTTAGTAAAGGTGTTGATATCCCTCTTTTGTATAGTGTATTGTTTATGATAGTGTAGTATTGTGCCTCCCTTTTCAGCCTCTTTGCCTCCTTTTCATCTGTAGGGAGTGCTTCTATTTTGAGGTAGTTTATTATGGGGGTCATCCATTCTTGATCCCGACCTATTATGGCTAGGACTTTTTCTTCTTCCGCTATTGACGGGTTCTGTAGTATCTCCTGGATGAGGCTTCTGTTGTTGCCCCCTGGTTTGGTGCTGGCTAATTTTGAAAGTGCGTCAGCTCGGGCATTTTGCTCACGAGGTATGTGGTAGATCCTATATTCCCCGAGTTGTCCGAGCTGTTCTTTGGTTTTATCCAAATATTTTTTCATGGTCGGATCTTTGGCTAGGTAGCTTCCTGTTATTTATGAAGTTATGACTTGTGAGTCACTGTAGATGTTGAGTTTTCGAGCTCCAACCTCCCTAGCCATCTTCAAACCAGCTAATAGTGCTTCGTATTCTGCCTGGTTGTTTGAGGCCGGGAATCCGAATTTGAGGGAGAGCTCAAGTTGGGTTCCTTGGTTGCTTTCGATTATCACACCCGCACCGCTTTCTGTTTTATTCGAGGATCCATCTACGTATATGTTCTACTCTATGGGGATTTTCGGGGTATTTATGAATTCTGCGATGAAGTCGGCCAGGTGTTGTGATTTGATGGCTGTCCGCGCCTCGTATTGGAGGTCGAACTCAGACAACTCGATTGCCCATTGTAGGATTCTTCCTGCTAGATCTATTTTCTGCAATATCCCTTTTATGGTTGGTTGGTCCGAACTTTAATGCTATGCGCTTGGAAATATGGGCGAAGCTGCCGGGATGTGAGGATCAGAGCGTAGGCAAACTTTTCTATTTTCTGGTAGTTCAGCTCAGATCCCTGTAGCGCTTTGCTAATGAAGTAGACGGGTTTATGACCATGTTCGTCTTCTCTGACTAGTGCTGAGGCTATTGCCCGGCTCTCTACTGCGAGATATAATATGAGTGGTTCTCCTTCTCGTGGCCGAGATAGGATAGGTGGCCGTCTAAGAACTCTTTGAAGTCTCGGAAGGCTTGCTCGCATTCTGTCGTCTATTCGAACTATTTTCCCTTTCTTAAAGTAGCATAGAAGGGAAGAGATCTTATCACAGCTCCTGCTAAGAATCGGGATAGAGCGGCCAGCCTCCCGTTGAGTTGTTGTACTTCTTTGACACAAGGTGGGCTCTTCATGTTGAGTATGGCTTGACACTTTTCTGGATTTGCTTCAATCCCCCTTTGTGTGAGCATGAAGCCCAAGAATTTGCCTGTTTCTATTGCAAAGGTGCATTTTGCGGCATTGAGCCGCATGTCGTGTTTCCTGATAGTGTAAAACACTTGAGCCAGGTCGGATAATAATGTATCTTCGCTTTGTGTCTTTATCAACATGTCGTCTACAAAAACTTCCATGGTTTTCCCGATGTGATATGAGAAAACTTTATTCATTAGCCTTTGATAAGTAGCTCCTGCGTTCTTGAGACCGAAAGGCATCACGATGTAACAGTAGTTTGCTTTCGGCGTTAGGAACGAGGTCTTTTCTTGATCTGGCGGATACATGGGGATTTGGTTATACCCTGAATACGCGTCCATGAACGAGAGATACTTATATCCTGATGAAGCATCTACAAGAGTGTCGATGCTTGGGAGTGGGTAAGGGTCTTTTGGGCAGGCTTTGTTGAGGTCGGTGTAGTCGGTGCACATTCGCCACTTCCCATTTGACTTTTTCACCAAGACAACGTTTGCTAGCCATAGTGGGTATTTGACTTCCCTTATGAACCCGGCCTCTAGTAGCGCCTGTACTTGTTCTTCTACAGCTTGAGCTCGTTCTGGTCCGAGTTTTCTTCGTCTTTGTTGTACCGGCCGGGATCCCGGGTAAACTGCCAATTTGTGGCTCATTAGTTCGGGATCAATGCCTGGCATGTCGGCAGCTTTCCATGCAAAGAGATCAACATTATCTCGTAGGAACCGTATTAGTGATTCCTTTGTGTCTCCTTTCAGGATCGTGCCAATATTAGTTGTTTTATCCGAGGTGTCTCCGATCTGGACTCTTTCTACTTCTCCTTCGGGTCGTGGTCGGAATTCTTCTCGCCTCTTAACTCCATCGAGCTCGATTGTGTGGAACTCTCCTCCTTCACCTCGGAGGTTTAGGCTTTCGTTATAACAGCGACGTGCTATCTTTTGATCTGCCTTTATTGTAGCTATCCCTTCCGCAGTTGGGAATTTCATACATAGATGTGGAGTTGAAACTATTGCGCCGAGTTGATTTAACGTTGTTTGACCTATTAAGGCATTGTAGGCTGAGCTTACGTCGACCACGATGTAGTCTATCTTGAGTGTTCTGGATTGGTTCCCCTTTCCGAAGGTTGTATGCAGCGATACGTATCCCAGCGGTTGAACTGGGGCATCTCCTAGTCCGAACAGGCTGTTCGGGTACGCTCTTAGCTCTTTTTCTTCTAGACCGAGTTTGTCGAAGGCAGTTTTGAATAAGATGTCGGCAGAGCTTCCCTGGTCAATTAGTGTACAGTGAAGGTTGGCATTTGCCAGTATGATTGTAATGACCATGGGGTCGTCATGTCCCGAGATGATTCCGGATGCATCTTCCTTGATAAACGTGATTGCGGGGATGTCTGGGGCTTCCTTTTTTCCTTCGACGTGGTACACCTCTTTGAGGTGTCGCTTGTGAGATGATTTGGAGATTCCTCCTCCAGCAAATCCGTCGTGTATTACGTGAACGTGTCTTTCCGGTGTGCGAGGTGATCGTTCAGATCGTCCAACATCCTCATCCCTTCTTCTTTTTCTTGGTTCATCATCCTGATTAGCCAAAAATCGATCTAGTTTTCCTTCTCTTACTAGTTTTTCTATGACGTTTTTCATATCGAAGCATTCATTGGTGGAATGCCCTCGAAGTCGGTGATATTCATAGTATTCATTCTGATTTCCTCCTCCTCTTTTGCCTTTAAGTGGCCGAGCTGGAGGGTTTTTCTCTGTATGGCAGACTTCTTTGTAAACATCTACCAAGGATACCCTAAGAGGAGTATAGTTATGATATTTTTTATTTTCTCTCCGGAGCGATCCTCCTTTTTCTTGGATTCTTTATCTCGGTAGGCAGAATCGAACCTTGAGGCTTCGCCATGTCGAGAATTTTCCTCCATGTTGATGTATTTCTGTGCCCGTTCTTGTACTTCGTCTAAGGATGTCGGGTATCTCTTTGACATAGATTGGCTAAATGGTCCTTCTCGTAGGCCATTTATGAGGCCCATAATGGCAGCTTCTGTTGGAAGACTTTGTATGTCCATACATGTTTTGTTGAATCTTTCCATGTAGTTGCGAAGGCTCTCCCGATCTCCTTGCTTGATCCCTAGTAGGCTAGGTGCGTGTTTGGCTTTGTCCTTTTGTATGGAGAATCGGGCCAGGAACTTCTTGGCCAGGTCGTCAAAACTCGAGATGGATTTTGGAGGTAGGTTGTCGAACCATTTAATGGCTGTCTTGGTGAGAGTTGTTGGAAAGGCTTTGCAGCGAACTGCATCTGAGGCATCAGTGAGGTACATTCTACTTCTGAAGTTACTGAGATAATGGTTGGGGTCCGAGGTGCCGTCATATAGAGTCATATCCGGAAGCTTGAAATCTTTAGGAATTTTGGTTTTCATAATTTCTCTGGTGAATGGATCTTGATCTTTCTGAGAGCTATCCTCTATGGATGGTCGAGTAGCTTTAGTTTTGAGATCAGCTTCGAGTTTTATAAGCTTATCTTCTAATTCTCGGCGCCGCCTTATCTCCCGGCGTAGATCTTCTTCTTTTTCACGTCGATGTTGGGTTTCTTTCTCAAGTTGCTCCAATCGATTTTGAAGTGCTTCTATTACTCTTGGATTTGATGAATTTTTGTCTCCATTAGTTTCTGGAGTATCTTTGAGTATCGTGTCCGCGTTTTTGTGCGGCGTTCTGTCTTCCAAACCTGAATCGTGGTCGTTGTCATGGTCATCCGCCATGTTAATGGGATGACTTCCAGGTTCCCCGGCAACGGCGCCAATGTTCCGAGGGTTACCTGAAACTGTAGGTCGATCTCGGATGAGATCTTCTGTGTTGGTCGAAGCCGACGTGTCCGGCAGGTGTACGGCGGCCGGAGCTGGTGTTTCTGACTTGTTGGACTTGGTGGTGGTGCTGATCCTTCGTCCCCGGAGGGTGGGGGGTACCTGTAAGGGACTCCGATGCTTGAGTTAGCAAGGGTATTAAGCAGGTATTGAGTAGAATCAGAGTATGAGTTATACCTGGGTGCTCCAGTGTATTTATAATGGTGAGATGTGGCCTCCTGTGGATAAGATAAGTTAGTTATCTTATCCTATCTTTAAGTGAGGTCATCTTTAAGGGAACCACCTTTATCTCTATGGGCTTGGGCTGCCCTTGGATTTGGGACGTGTTCCTCTATTTGGGCCCTTTGTCTGGGCTTTTCTGTGACTTTGGCCGAGCTCTTTGAGAAGAGGTCGGGTTGTCCTGGCCTGAAGAGGTCGGTCACTTTGTCTGTAGAACATCCCGAGTCGGACAGCTCGACCCAGGGTATGAACAGCGGGAATCTCCTCATCTCGACACGAAGAAATTCTTATGGGATCCCTCCCTTCTCCGAGCTGAATTGGGTAGTTACCGATTTCCTTGTTAGCTTTTCTTCCTATTTTACTAATTTGTTTTGTCAGTCCATCCCTTTCTTATTTGCAATTCTGGTTTTTGCTGTGTTTTCAAAGATGCTAAAGACTACAGATTCCATGAAGGCCTTTAAGAAGGCCAGGAAAGTTACAGCTGCTCAGAACATCTCGGCAGCAGGGGAAGGATCTTCTTAAGTCCCCCCTATAAAGCCGACCTCGTGCGTTTCTGGGCTAAGAAAGGTTATCCCTACGCCTCAGGTCCATTTGTTTGATCCTACCCAATCAACTTCTGGTGCTACCTCTTCATCTACTGCCGGCCGTCCACAAAAAACACAGAAAACTATTGAACCCTTTGATTTGGATGCCCCCGACTTTGATGTTGTGGGGTTTATTGACAATCAAATCACTCCTTGTGGCCAACTTTCTATGAATGATGCGTCCATTCTTCACCATCTAGATTTTATTACCCGAAGTAGTGTTAAGATGGCACACATAGGAGCAGCCTTATTCCGGACCGCTCAGAATATTCCAGTTCATGCAACGAAGGCCTTTATGGAAGATGCAAAGTCGGAGTTTGATAGGATCAATGGTTTGAAGGAAGAACTTGGTGCGAAGGTGGCAAAGTTGGAGATAGATTTGGAAAATAAGAACACCAGGGCTACTGCTGCCGTGGCTGCTGCAACTCTGGCCGAGGAGATTGCGCAGAAGCATAAGGAGAGCTATGTCCGTACTTATGGCGAGCTACTGGAGGCCATGGAGAGGTTGGATTCTGCTCAAGCTGATTATACCGAGCTCCAGGGCCATCTCGTGGGCAGTGTGACTGATGCTTATAAAAACCTGAAGGCTCAGGTTTGAGTTCTTTCTCCCGAGCTTGACCTGACTCTCTTCAGTTTGGACAATACTGTGGAGAATGGTAAAATCGTCCCTGCCCCCGATGAAGATGATGAAGAAGGTCCTCCCCCTGAGCCGCCAGTCAAAGGTTCTGCTGTTGTGACTTCTTCCACTCCAGCTACTGAAGTCAGCCACCCTGAGTCCGATCCTGACATGCAAATCCTAACTCGGGAGGATGGGACCGTAGATGCGATTCCCACAAAGATCATTCTTCCCTCACCGACTCAGGATGCCGCTTCTGAGGAGAATTTGGACCCTTGATGACTCTTCTTTGATGTATTTTGTATAGCCCGGTCTATGGGCTTTAGAACTCTGGTTTCTGTAATTATGGTTTTGATCTTGACACTTTTGGTTGCTTCTCTCAGCAACTATATTTAGGCAAATACTATTTGAACTCTTTAGGTCGCCTTTCAGGTAGCCTTCTAAGTTTTTAACGCTTTCTATTATAACGTCTCGTCTGATGTGTTGACTTTATGTTTCTGGATTTTAAGGAATCATTAGAGTGTTGGAGTTTTGCTATCCGACTTCTTTTTTGATTGCCTTTTTTCCTGCACAAATCGAAGTGACATTTTAAGGTTAACTTTGCTCAACTATTCTTTTTGTATTCTCATAAAACACTTTTAAACTGATTTAGGTGAGGTCGTGGCTTTTTGGGTCGAGTTGTGTCCCTTCTAACGCACATCCTTTGTTGGTCTGACGTTAGGATTTTTGCTAGTAAAGAATTTTATAAAGTCGCATTGTAAGTATAGATTCTAAACCAACATAAATCCCTTCGTACAAACGTTTTGGTTGTCACAAGTAACAAACCCCTAAATAAATTGATAACCGAAGTATTTAAACCTCGGGTCGTCTTCTCAAGGAATTGCAGGGAGGTATGTTCTTATTATTGGCTATGAAAAAGGTAAAATTGGGGGTTTTGAGAGTGATGAACGAGTATGATAAATGACAAGTAAAATAAATAAATAACTGTAAATCAAACTCTTGGCAAGGTATGAGAATTTGGAAGTCCTATCCTAGTTATCCTTATCAATTGTGATGAGAATTGAATTTTTCTCCCACTATGTTAACCTCTAACTATGAAGGTAAGTTAAGTGGATGAATTAATTCGAATCCTCAAGTCCCAGTCTTTCCTTAGGAAAAGTTAGAGTTATTGGATCTCGAATTAATTCTTGAAGAATTCCAATTTTCAGTCAACAATGAGTTTGATAACTCAAGAGTTACCAATTAATCAATCAAAGCCAAAAGGGAATAAATTCTACTTGAATGAAAATAATTTGGATAGAGCACCAGCATCAATAACATAAATTAGAGAAAACAATCATAAGTCTAAAATACCTCAAATTATATAAGCCAAATTGGCAACATCAGATAATCAACCAAAATGATAAATAAAAGTGGAAATTAAATAAAAGAAACATTGAACCTGTAATTGAAGAAGATGAAAATATTCCTAAGTTCTTTAAGAGGAATCCTAATCCTAATCCTAAGAGAGAGGAGAGAGCCTCTCTCACTAAAAACTACATCTAAATCCTAAAAAGTGAATTATGAAAGCATGATGATGAATGGATGCATTCCCCCACTTTATAGCCTCTAATCTGTGTTTTATGGGCCAAAAACTGGGTCAAAAATAGCCCAGAAATCGCCCCCTGCGTATTCTGGTACGTTCAGGTCGCCGGTAAGTGACGCGGAGGCGTCGCCCACGCGGCCGCGCGGATTGAAGTTTGCAGATGCGACGCGTCCGCGTGACCCCTAGCGTCAGATCAACTATGGCATATTATATATTAAATCGAAGCTCCAGACGTTAGCTTTTCAACGTAATTGAAACTGCATCATTTGGACCTCTGTAGCTAAAGTTATAGCCGTTTGAGTGCGAAGAGGTCAGGCTAGACAACTTAGCAGTTTCTCCAACTTCTTGTATTCCTTCCATTTTTGCATTCTTCCTTTCCATCCTCTGAGCCATTCTTGCCCTATAATATCTGAAAACACTTAACACACATATCAAGGCATCTAATGTTAATAAGAGAGGATTAAACATAGGGAACTTAAGGCCAAAGAAGCATGTTTTCAATCAAAGCACATAATTAGGAAGGCAAATGTAAAACCATGCAAATAATATGAATAAGTGGGTAAAGAGTTGATAAATTTCACTCAATTAAGCACAAGATAAACCATAAAATAGTGGTTTATCATGGTCCGACTTCTTTTGTTGATCCTTCTCGAGTTATTTTTAGTAATCCATTTTTAATCAGGGCTGGCCAGGCCTCTTTCTATGGATTTACTTTTTATAACTTTGTCGCTTTGATCAGTCTGGTCCGACTTCTTCTAGTCGATCCTTTCTAAGTTATTTTTAGTAATCCATTTTTTCTCAGACCTCGTCCTGCCTCTTTATGTGGATTACTTTTTATAACTTTTTGTCGCTTTTGGTCGATTGGTCCGACTTCTTCATGTCGGTCCCCTCCAAGTTATTTTTAGTAATCCATTTTTTCTCAGACCTTGTCAGGCCTCTTTCTATGGATTACTTTTTATAACTTCTTGCATTAATATGTTTTTATCGCTTTTTGATCTTACCGATTTTGTAGAAATCGGGTAGTGAGTTTGGTTCTCACTTGGCCGACCTTGTCGAAGTCGGACGGTGAATTTAGTTTTCACTTTGCCGACCTATGTCGAAATTCGGACGATGAATTTGATTTTCATCGTGGTCAGGCGGTGAATTTGTTTTCACCTTGCCGACCTGTAGATTTGTGATCGGGTGATGAATTTTTGTGTTCAGATTAATGTGTCTTGGTAGAGAGGCTTTGTAGAGAATCTGGAGAGTTATATTCAAATAGAAAAACAGACATGCAGCGGATAATTTATGGGTGCTTACTGATGAGCGGATAATTTATACGCTTTTTGGCATTGTTTTTAGGTAGTTTTTAGTATGATCTAGTTACTTTTAAGGATATTTTCATTAGTTTTTATGCTAAATTCACATTTCTGGACTTTACTATGAGTTTATGTGTTTTTCTGTGATTTCATGTATTTTCTGGCTGAAATTGAGGGACCTGAACAAAACTCTGATAAGAAGGCTGACAAAGGACTGCTGATGCTGTTGGATTCTGACCTCCCTGCACTCGAAATAAATTTTCAGGAGCTACAGAACTCCCAATAGCGCGCTTTCAACCGTGTTGGAAAGTAGACATCCAGAGCTTTCCAGCAATATATAATAGTCCATACTTTATTTGAGATTAGATGACGCAAACTGGCGCTCAACGCCAGTTCCACGCTGCATTCTGGAGTCAAACGCCAGAAACACGTCACAAACCAGAATTGAACGCCAAAAACATGTTACAACTTGGCGTTCAACTCCAAAAGAAGCCTCAGCTCATGTAAAGCTCAAGCTCAGCCCAAGCACACACCAAGTGAGCCCCGAAAGTGGATTTCCGCATCAATTACTTATTTTTGTAAACCCTAGTAGCTAGTCTAGTATAAATAGAACTTTTTACTATTGTATTCAGAGTCTTTGACTATATAGTCTTTTGACCATTCGGTCTTTTGATCATTCATGGGGGCTGGCCATTCGGCCATGCCTGGACCATCACTTATGTATTTTCAACAGTTGAGTTTCTACACACCATAGATTAAGGGTGTGGAGCTCTGCTGTACCTCAAGTTTTAATCCAATTACTACTGTTTTCTATTCAATTCAATTTATTCCCATTCTAAGATACCATTCGTACTTCAACCTGATAGATGTGATGATCCGTTACACTCATCATCATCCATCCTTACGAATGCGTGCCTGACAACCACTTCCGTTCTACAAGCGAGAGCTAGAGTGTGTATCTATTGGATTCCTGATGTACGACGCATGGTTGCCCCTCGCCTGACAACCGAGCCTTCCATTCCGTGAGATCAGAGTCTTCGTGGTATAAGCTAGAATTGATGGCGGCATTCATGAGAATCCGAAAAGTCTAAACCTTGATTGTGGTATTCCGAGTAGGATTCTGGGATTGAATGACTGTGACGAGCTTCAAACTCGCGATTGTTGGGCGTGATGACAAACGCAAAAGAATCAAGGGATTCTATTCTGACATGATTGAGAACCGACAGATGATTAGCCGTGCCGTGACAGAGCATTTGGACCTTTTTCACTGAGAAGATGGGATGTAGCCATTGACAATGGTGATGCCCTACATCCAGCTTGCCATGGAAAGGAGTAAGAAGGATTGGATGAAAGCAGTAGGAAAGCAGAGATTCAGAAGGAACACAGCATCTCCAAACACTTATCTAAAATTCCCACCATTGAATTACATGAGTAACTCTATCTTTATTTTCTTTTTATTTATTATTAATATTTGAAAACTCCATAACCAATTATTATCTGCCTGACTGAGTTTTACAAGGTGACCATAGCTTGCTTCATACCAACAATCTCTGTGGGATCGACCCTTACTCACGTAAGGTTTATTACTTGGACGACCCAGTGCACTTGCTGGTTAGTTGTGCGGAGTTGTGACAAAGTGTGATTCACGTTTGAGAGCACAAAGTCTTTGGAGCCATTGTTGATGATCACAATTTCGCCTATCAAGTTTTTGGTGCCGTTGTTGGGGATTGTTCGAGTTTGGACAACTAACGGTTCATCTTGTTGCTCAGATTAGGTAATTTTCTTTTTATTTTCTTTTCAAAATGTTTTCAGAAAAAAAAATTTTAAAAATAAATCATTCTATGGCTTCAGAATTTTTAAGAATGGATTCTAGAGTTTCATGAAGCATGTTAAATCCTAGCTGGCTGTAAAGCCATATCCAAATCCTTTTGGAATGAGACTTCAACTAATCACCTCAATGCATGTAATGCCATCCTAAAGCTGGCTGGCTATGAAGCCATGTCTAACCCTTGGATTGTAGCTTTAGGCTAACATTGAAAAATTCCTGGAATTCTTATTAAAAATTTTGAGTTTCTTGTTTTCTTTTTCCTATATGTTTTTCGAAAAAAATAAAAGAAAATACAAAAAAAAATCATAAAATCATAAAAACAAAAATATTTTGTGTTTCTTGTTTGAGTCTTAAGTCAATTTTTAAGTTTGGTGTCAATTGCATGTTCATCTTTTTCATGCATTTTTCTTGTTCTTGGTAAGTCTTCTTTTTTGATCTTGATGTTTTCTTGTTTTGTGTCTTTTATTGTTTTTCATGTGCATTTTTGCATTCATAGTGTCTAAGCATTAAAGAATTCTAAGTTTTGTGTCTTGCATGTTTTCTTTACATAAAACATTTTTCACAAATATGTTCTTGATGTTTATCATGATCTTCAAAGTGTTCTTGGTGTTCATCTTGACATTCATAGTGTTCTTGCATGCATTAAGTGTTTTGATCCAAAATTTTCATGTTTTGGGTTATGTTTGTGTTTTTCTCTCTCCTCATTAAAAAAATTAAAAAATCAAAAAAATATCTTTTCCTTAATTTGCTCATAATTTTCGAAAATTTGAGTTGACTTAGCCAAAAATTTTTATAACTTAGCTATTTCTTATAAGTCAAGTCAAATTTTCAATTTTAAAAATCTTATCTCTTCAAAGCTTTTTCAAAAATCAAATCTTTTTCATTTTTTTCTATTATTTTCGAAATTTTTTTTAAGAGTGATTTAAAAATCTTTTTCTTATCTTTATTTCAAAAATTGAAACTTTACTAACAAGTAATGTGATTGATTCAAAAATTTGAAGTTTGTTACTTTCTTGTTAAGAAAGGTTCAATCTTTAAATTCTAGAATCATATCTTTTAGTTTCTTTCTAGTCAAGTAATCAATTTTAATTTTAAAAATTAAATCTTTTTCAAAATATCTTTTTCTTAAAAATCATATATTTTTATCATATCCTTTTAAATCATATCTTTTTCAAAAATTTGATTTCAAAATATCTTATCTAACTTCTTATCTTCTTATCTTTTCAAAATTGATTTTAATATCCTTTTCAACTAACTAATTAACTTTTTGTTTGTTTCTTATCTTTTTCAAAACCATCTAACTACTTTTCCCTCTTTAATTTTTGAAAATCACTTCCCTCTTTTTCGAAATTCTCTTAATTAATTAATTGTTTCAAATTTTAATTTTAATTTTATTTCACCTTTAATTTTTGAAAAATCATTAACTCCTTTTCAAAAATTATTTTCGAAAACTTCTCTCTCTCATCTTATTCTATTTATTTATTCATTCACTAACACTTCTCTCCATCTCAAATCTCTGCTCCTATCCTCACCATTGTGTTTGGATTCTTCATTCTTCTTCACTCTTATTCCCTTTCTTCTTCTACTAACATAAAGGAATCTCTATACTGTGACATAGAGGATTCCTCTTCCTTTTCTGTTCTCTTCTTTCTCATATGAGTAGGAACAAGGAAAAAGGCATTCTTGTTGAAGCTGATCCTGAACCTGAAAGGACTCTGAAGAGGAAACTAAGAGAAGCTAAATTACAACAATCCAGAGACAACCTTACTGAAATTTTCGAACAAGAAAAGGAGATGGCAGCCGAACCCAACAATAATAATGCAAGGAGGATGCTTGGTGATTATACTACACCTACTTTCAAGTTTGATGGAAGAAGCATCTCAATTCCTGCCATTGGAGCAAACAATTTTGAGCTAAAACCTCAACTAGTTGCTCTAATGCAACAGAACTGCAAGTTTCATGGACTTCCATCAAAAGATCCCTATCAGTTTTTAACTGAGTTCTTGCAGATCTGTGAGACTGTTAAGACTAATGGAGTAGATCCTGAAGTCTACAGGCTCATGCTTTTCCCTTTTGCTGTAAGAGACAGAGCTAGAACATGGTTGGACTCACAACCTAAAGATAGCCTGGACTTTTGGGATAAGCTGGTCATGGCCTTCTTGGTTAAGTTCTTTCCTTCTCAAAAGCTGAGCAAGCTTAGAGTGGATGTTCAGACCTTCAAGCAAAAAGATGGTGAATCCCTCTATGAAGCTTGGGAAAGATACAAGCAGATGACCAAAAGGTGTCCTTCTGACATGTTTTCAGAGTGGACCATGATAGATATATTCTATTATAGTCTATCTGAGTTCTCTAAGATGACACTGGACCATTCTGCAGGTGGATCCATTCACCTAAAGAAAACGCCTGCAGAAGCTCATGAACTTATTAAAATGGTTGCAAATAACCAATTCATGTACACTTTTGAGAGGAATTCCGTGAATAATGGGACGCCTCAGAGGAAGAGAGTTCTTGAAATTGATGCTCTGAATGCCATATTGGCTCAGAACAAAATATTGACTCAGCAAGTTAACATGATTTCTCAAAGTCTGAATGGATGGCAAAATGCATCCAACGGTACTAAAGAGGCATCTTCTGAAGAAGAAGCTTATGATCCTGAGAACCCTACAATAGCAAAGGTAAATTACATGGGTGAACCTTATGGAAACACCTATAATTCATCATGGAGAAATCACCCAAATTTCTCATGGAAGGATCAACAAAAGCCTCAATAAGGCTTTAATAATGGTGGAAGAAATAGGTTCAGCAATAGCAAACCTTTTCCATCATCTACACAGTAACAGACAGAGAATTCTGAGCAGAGCACCTCTAACTTAGCAAACATAGTCTCTGATCTGTCTAAGGCCACTTTAAGTTTCATGAGTGAAACAAGGTCCTCTATTAGAAGTTTGGAGGCACAAGTGGGCCAGCTGAGTAAGAAAGTCACTGAAACTCCTCCTAGTACTCTCCCAAGCAATACTGAAGAGAATCCAAAAAGAGAGTGCAAGGCCATTGACATAGTCAACGTGGCTGAACCTAGAGAGGAAGGAGAGGACATGAATCCCAAGGAGGAAGACCTCATGGGACGTCTCTCAAGCAAGAAGGAGTTCCCTATTGAGGACCTAAAGGAATCTGAGTCTCATATAGAGACCATAGAGATTCCATTAAACCTCCTTCTGCCATTCATGAGCTTTGAAGACTATTCTTCCTCTGAAGAGGATGAAGATGTAACTGGAGAGCAAGTTGCTCAATATCTAAGAGCTATCATGAAGCTGAATGCCAAGTTGTTTGGTAATGAGACTTGGGAAGGTGAACCTCCCTTGTTCATTAGTGAACTAGATACATGGGTTTAGCAAACTTTACCTCAAAAGAGACAAGATCCTGGTAAATTCTTAATACCCTATACCATAGGCACTATGACCTTTGACAAGGCTTTGTGCGACCTAGGGTCAGGCATAAATCTTATGCCACTCTCTGTAATGGAGAAGCTAGGGATCATTGAGGTACAGCCTGCCATATTCTCATTACAAATGGCAGACAAGTCAGTAAGACAAGCTTATGGATTGGTAGAGGACGTGTTAGTGAAGGTTGAAGGCCTTTACATCCCTACTGATTTCATAATCTTAGACACTATGAAGGAGGAGGATAAATGCATCATCCTTGGAAGACCTTTCCTAGCCACAGCAGGAGCTGTGATAGATGTTAACAGAGGAGAATTAGTCCTTCAATTGAATGGGGACTATCTTGTAGTTTAAAACCCAAGGTTATCCTTCTGTAAACATAGAAAAGAGATACGATAAGCTTATCTTAATACAGAGTCAAACAAAGCCCCCACAATCAAACTCTAAATTTGGTGTTGAGAGGCCACAACCAAACTCTAAGTTTGGTGTTGAGAAGCCCCCACAATCAAACTCTAAGTTTGCTGTTCGGAGGCCCTCATCATGCTCTGAACATCTGTGAGGCTCCATGAGAGCCCACTGTCAAGCTAGTGACATTAAAGAAGTGCTTATTGGGAGGCAACCCAATTTTTATTTATCTAATTTTATATTTTATTTTATTGTTTTTTGTGTTTTATTAGGTTCATGATCATGTGGAGTCACGAAAAAAATACTAAAATTAAAAACAGAATAAAAAATAGCAGAAGAAAAATCACACCCTTGAGGAAGGACTTACTGGCGTTTAAACACCAGTAAGAAGCATCTGGCTGGCATTCAATGCCAGAACAGAGCATGGATCTAGCATTGAACACCAGAAACAAGAAACATTCTGGCGTTTAAACGCCAGGAATACACCTTGAGGAAAGCTGGCACTGAATGCTAGAAACAAGCATGGAACTGGCGTTCAACACCAGAAACATGCTGTAGATGGGCGTTGAACACCCAAAACAAGCATCAATCTGGCGTTCAAACGCCATAATTGCATGCAAATACGTTTTACACGCCTCATTGGTGCAGGGATGTAAATCCTTGACACCTCAGGATCTATGGACCCCATAGGATCATCTCAGGATCTGTGGATCCCAAAGGATCCTCACCTACCTCAACTTACCTTCTCTCCTCTTCACACAATCCAATAACACTCTTCCCCAAAAACCCCTCACCAATCAACTCAATCTCTCTTCCCCATCACCTATTCACCACTCAAATCCCTCTACCCTTCCCCATAAATCCGACCTACCTTCAAAATTCAAAATCTCTTTCCCACCCAAACCCAGCCTAAATGATCGACCTACCCCATCTCCCTTCACTATATAAACCCCTCCATTCTTCTTCATTTTTACACAACACAACCCTCTCTTCTCCCTCTTGGCCGAATACACCTCTCCCCCTCTCCTCCTTTTTTTCTTCTTCATCTTCTTCTTTTCTTTCTTCTTTTGCTCGAGGAAGAACAAACATTCTAAGTTTGGTGTGGTAAAAGCATAGCTTTTTTTTCCATAACCACCGATGGCACCTAAGGCTGGAGAAACCTCTAGAAAAGGGAAAGGAAAGACAAAAACTTCCACCTCCGAGTCATGGGAGATGGAGAGATTCATCTCAAAAGCCCACCAAGACCACTTCTATGAAGTTGTGGCCAAGAAGAAGGTGATTCCTGAGGTCCCTTTCAAGCTCAAGAAAAATGAGTATCCGAAAATCTGACATGAGATCCAAAGAAGAGGTTGGGAAGTTCTAACCAACCCCATTCAACAAGTCGGAATCCTAATGGTTTAAGAGTTCTATGCCAATGCATGGATCACTAGGAACCATGATCAAAGTATTAACCCGAACCCAAAGAATTATCTTACAATAGGTTCGGGAGAAATACTTAGATTTTAGTCCAGAAAATGTGAGGTTGGCATTCAACTTGCCCATAATGCAAGGAGATCAACGCCCCTACACTAGAAAGGTCAACATTGATCAAAGGTTGGACCAAGTTCTCATGGACATATGTGTGGAAGGAGCTGAATAGAAAAGAGACTCAAGAGGCAAGCCGGTTCAATTGAGAAGACTGGACCTTAAGCCTGTGGCTAGAGGATGGTTTGAGTTCATCCGACGCTCCATCATCCCTACTAGCAACCGATCCGAAGTTATTGTGGATCGGGCCATCATGATTCACAACATCATGAATGGAGAGGAAGTAGAAGTTCATGAAGTCATCTCCCTTGAATTCTACAAAATAGCCGAAAAGCCCTCCACTATGGCAAGGCTAGGTTTTCCTCATCTTATTTGCCATCTATATTACTCAGCTGGAGTTATCATAGAATGAGACATCTCCATTGAGGAGGATAAGCCTGTTAATAGGAAAATGATGGAGCAAACAAGAGAGCTCACTCATGGATCCCAAGAGACGCATGAGGAAGCTCATCACCAAGAAATCCCGGAGATGCCTCAAGGGATGCACTTTCCTCCCAACAACTATTGGGAACAACTCAACACTTCTCTAGAAGATTTGAGTTACAATAAGGATAAATTAAGGGTGGAACATCAAGAGCACTCCATCATTCTCCATGAGATTAGAGAAGATCAAAGAGCAATGAGGGAGGAGCAACAAAGGCAAGGAAGAGACATACAAGAGCTCAAGGACATCATTGGTCCTTCAAGAAGAAGACGCCACTAAGGTGGACTCACTCCTTGTTCTTATTTCACTATTTTTCAGTTTTTATGCTATAAGTTTATCTATGTTTGTTTCTTCATTACATGATCACTAGTGTCTAGTGTCTATGTCTTAAGCTATGAATAATTCCATGAATCCGTCACCTTTCTTAAATGAAAAATGTTTTTAATTCAAAAGAACAAGAAGTACATGAATTTCAAAAATTGTCCTTGAATTTAGTTTAATTATATTGATGTGGTGACAATACTTTTTGCTTTCTGAATGAATGCTTGAACAATGCATATTTTTGATCTTGTTGTTTATGAATGTTAAAATTATTGGCTCTTGAAAGAATGATGAAAAAGAGAAATGTTATTAATTATCTGAAAAATCATAAAATTGATTCTTGAAGCAAGAAAAAGCAGTGAAGAATAAAGCTTGCGAAAGAAAAAAAAATATATATATATATATGAAAGAAAAAAAAAGCAAGCAGAAAAAAGCCAAAAGCCCTTAAAACCAAAAGGCAAGGGTAAAAAGGATCCAAGGCTTTGAGCATCAATGGATAGGAGGGCCCAAGGAAATAAAATCCAGGCCTAAGCGGCTAAATCAAGCTATCCCTAACCATGTGCTTGTGGCATGAAGGTCCAAGTGAAAAGCTTGAGACTGAGTGGTTAAAGTCATGATCCAAAGCAAAAAGAGTGTGCTTAAGAGCTCTGGACACCTCTAATTGGGGACTCTAGCAAAGCTGAGTCACAATCTAAAAAGGTTCACCCAATCATGTGTCTGTGGCATTTATGTATCCGGTGGTAATACTGGAAAACAAAGTGCTTAAGGCCACGGCCAAGACTCATAAAAGTAGCTGTGTTCAAGAATCAACATACTTAACTAGGAGAATCAATTAACACTATCTGAACTCTGAGTTCCTATAGAAGCCAATCATTCTGAACCTCAAAGGAAAAAGTGAGATGCCAAAACTGTTCAGAAGAAAAAAGCTACAAGTCCCGCTCATCTAATTAGAACTAATATTCATTGATATTTTGGGATTTATAGTATATTCTCTTCTTTTTATCCTAATTGATTTTCAGTTGCTTGGGGACAAGCAACAATTTAAGTTTGGTGTTGTGATGAGCGGATAATTTATACGCTTTTTGGCATTGTTTTTAGGTAGTTTTTAATATGATCTAGTTACTTTTAGGGATGTTTTCATTAGTTTTTATGCTAAATTCACATTTCTGGACTTTACTATGAGTTTGTGTGTTTTTCTGTGATTTCAGGTATTTTCTGGCTGAAATTGAGGGACCTGAGCAAAACTCTGATAAGAAGGCTGACAAAGGACTGCTAATGCTGTTGGATTCTGACCTCCCTGCACTCAAAATGGATTTTCTGGAGCTACAGAACACTAAATGGGGCGCTCTCAACGGCGTTGGAAAGTAGACATCCAGAGCTTTCCAGCAATATATAATGGTCTATACTTTATTTGAGATTAAATGACGTAAACTGGCGCTCAATGCCAGTTCCATGCTGCATTCTAGAGTCAAACGCCAGAAACACGTCACAAACCAAAATTGAACGCCAAAAACACGTTACAACTTGGCGTTCAACTCCAAAAGAAGCCTCAGCTCGTGTAAAGCTCAAGCTCAGCCCAAGCACACACCAAGTGGGCCCCGGAAGTAGATTTCTGCATCAATTACTTATTTCAGTAAATCCTAGTAGCTAGTCTAGTATAAATAGAACTTTTTACTATTGTATTCAGAGTCTTTGACTATCTAGTCTTTTGACCATTCGGTCTTTTGATCATTCATGGGGGCTGGCCATTCGGCCATGCTTGGACCATCACTTATGTATTTTCAACGGTGGAGTTTCTACACACCATAGATTAAGGGTGTGGAGCTCTGCTGTACCTCAAGTTTTAATGCAATTACTACTATTTTCTATATAATTCAATTTATTCCCATTCTAAGATACCATTCGTACTTCAACCTGATGGATGTGATGATCCGTGACACTCATCATCATCCGTCCTTATGAACGCGTGCCTGACAACCACTTCCGTTCTACAAGCGAGAGCTAGAGTGTGTATCTATTGGATTCCTGATGCACGACGCATGGTTGCCCCTTGCCTGACAACCGAGCCTTCCATTCCGTGAGATCAGAGTCCTCGTGGTATAAGCTAGAATTGATGGCAGCATTCATGAGAATCCGAAAAGTCTAAACCTTGTCTGTGGTATTACGAGTAGGATTCTGGGATTGAATGACTGTGACGAGCTTCAAACTCGCGATTGTTGGGCGTGATGACAAACGCAAAAGAATCAAGGGATTCTATTCCGACATAATCGAGAACCGACAGAGCATTTGGACCTATTTCACTGAGAGGATGGGATGTATCCATTGACAACGGTGATGCCCTACATACAGCTTGCCATGGAAAGGAGTAAGAAGGATTGGATGAAAGCAGTAGAAAAGCAGAGATTCAGAAGGAACACAGCATCTCCATACCTTTATCTGAAATTCCCACCATTGAATTACATGAGTAACTCTATCTTTATTTTCTGTTTATTTGTTATTAATATTCGAAAACTCTATAACCAATTATTATCCGCCTGACTGAGATTTACAAGGTGACCATAGCTTGCTTCATACCAACAATCTCCGTGGGATCGACCCTTACTCACGTAAGGTTTATTACCTGGACGACCCAGTGCACTTGCTGGTTAGTTGTGTGGAGTTGTGACAAAGTGTGATTCACGTTTGAGAGCACCAAGTCTTTTGAGCCATTATTGATGATCACAATTTCGCCTATCACTTACCCTTTTAAGTCAAGTAATTTTGCAGAACTTGGCTTGGTGCCTCGTTAAAAAACTTTTTCAGGAAAAAGAGTGCACCTTGTCCTAAGATCTTTTGTTACCTCCTAACTATAATACCTTCTTAGGTTGCAGGCGTGCCATGACCTTGGTAGCTCTCGCCCCTCGAGTTTGGACATCCTGTAGTAGCCATTTCCTAGTACCTTTGTAACTCGGTAGGGTCCTTTCCAGTTAGCTGCTAGCTTTCCATCTATTGGTCGACCTATTCTGATGTCATTTCGAAATAGGATGAGATCGTTGTTGGCAAAACTTCGCCGAACTAATTTCTGATTGTATCTTGAGGCCATTCGACGTTTTAATGTTTCCTCCCTGATCCGAGCCCTCTCTCGGATTTCTAAAAGTAGGTCGAGCTCTTCCCTTTGATTTTGGGAGTTAACCTCTTCGTTGTAGTGGATCATTCTGAGGGATCCTTATTGGTGGACGAAATTGTTATTCATGTGTTATTCCATTTTGCAAAATTTATTACTTTCCATTCCCTGGCAATGGCGCCAAAAACATGATGCCAATACCATGGTTCACAACTCCGTTCAACTTAACCAGCAAGTGTACTGGGTCATCCAAGTAATACCTTACGTGAGTAAGGGTCGATCCCACAGAGATTGTTGGTATGAAGCAAGCTATGGTCACCTTGTAAATCTCAGTTAGGCAGATTAAATGTTTATGGGTTTCGAAATTAATAATAAAAAGAAAATAAAAGGGATAGAAATACTTATGTAAATCAATAGTGGAAATTTCAGATAAGTGTATGGAGATGCTGTGCTCCTCTTGAATCTCTACTTTCCTATTACATTCATCCAATCCTTCTTACTCCTTTCCATGGCAAGCTGTATGTAGGGCATCACCATTGTCAGTGGCTACATCCCATCCTCTCAGTGAAAATGTTCCTATGCTCTGTCACATCACGGCTAATCAGCTGTTGGTTCTCGATCATGTTGGAATAGGATCCATTGATCCTTTTGCGCTTGTCATCACGCCCAGCAATCGCGAGTTTGAAGCTCGTCACAGTCATTCAATCCCAGAATCCTACTCGGAATACCACAGACAAGGTTTAGACTTTCTGGATCCTCATGAATGCCGCCATCTATCTAGCTTATACCACGAAGATTCTGTTGGGGAATCTAAGAGATATGCGCCCGGCCTAGAGTAGAACGGAAGTGGTTGTCAATCACGCATGTTCATAGGTGAGAATGATGATGAGTGTCACGGATCATCACATTCATCAAATTTAAGTGTAGCGTATATCTTGGAATAAGAATAAAAGAGAATTGAATAGAAAGTAATAGTAATTGTATTGAAACTTGAGGTACAGCAGAGCTCCACACCCTTAATCTATGGTGTGCAGAAACTCCACTGTTGAAAATACATAAGTGAAAGGTTCATGCATGGCCGAATGGCCAGCCCCCAAAACGTGATCACAGGATTCAAATTACAATCCCCATATGAGATTATGATAGTAAAAAGTTCTATTTATAATAAACTAGCTCCTAGTGTTTACATGAGTAAGTAATTGATGCATAAATCCACTTCCGGGGCCCACTTGGTGTATGTTTGGGCTGAGCTTGATCTATCCATGAGCTGAGGCTTTTATTGGAGTTGAACTCCAAGTTATGACGTGTTTTGGGCGTTCAACTCCGGATCATGACGTGTTTCTGGCGTTTAACTCCAGACAGCAGCATGTATTTGGCGTTCAACGCCATGTTACATCGTCAATTTCCGAATAAAGTATGGACTATTATATATTGCTGGAAAGCTTTGGATGTATACTTTCCAACGCTGTTGAGAACGCGCCATTTGGAGTTCTGTGGCTCCAGAAAATCCATTTCGAGTGCAGGGAGGTCAGATTCCAACAGCATCAGCAGTCCTTTTGTCAGCCTTTTTTCAGAGTTTTACTCAAGTCCCTCAATTTCAGCCAGAAATTACCTGAAATCACAGAAAAACACACAAACACATAGTAAAATCCTGAAATGTGAATTTAACATAAAAACTAATGAAAACATCCCAAAAAGTAGCTTGAACTTACTAAAAACTACCTAAAAATAATGCCAAAAAGCGTATAAATTATCCGCTCATCACAACACCAAACTTAAATTGTTGCTTGTCCCCAAGCAACCGAAAATCAATTAGGATAAAAAGAAGAGAATATACTATAAATTCCAGAATATCAATGAATATTAATTATAATTAGATGAGCGGGACTTGTAGCTTTTTGCTTCTGAACAGTTTTGGCATCTCACTTTTTCCTTTGAAGTTCTGAATGATTGGCTTCTTTAGGAACTTAGAATTTTGGATAGTGTTATTGACTTTCCTAGTTAAGCATGTTGATTCTTGAACACAGCTACTTATGAGTCTTGGCCGTGGCCCTAAGCACTTTGTTTTCCAGTATTACCACCGGATACATAAATGCCACAGACACATAACTGGGTGAACCTTTTCAGATTGTGACTCAGCTTTACTAGAATCCCCAGTTAGTGGTGTCCAGAGCTCTTAAGCACACTCTTTTGCTTTGGATCACGACTTTAACCACTCAGTCTCAAGCTTTTCACTTGGACCTTCATGACACAAGCACATGGTTAGAGACAGCTTGGTTTAGCCGCTTAGGCCTGGACTTTTTTTCCTTGGGCCCTCCTATCCATTGATGCTCAAAGCCTTGGATCCTTTTTACCCTTGCCTTTTGGTTTTAAGGGCTATTGGCTTTTTCTGCTTGCTTTTTCTTTTTCTTTCTATTTTTTTTTCGCCATTTTTTTTTCGCAAGCCTTTTCTTTTTCACTGCTTTTTCTTGCTTTAAGAATCAATTTTATGATTTTTCAGTTCATCAATAACATTTCTCTTTGTTCATCATTCTTTCAAGAGCCAACAATTTTAACATTCATAAACAACAAGATCAAAAGACATATGCACTGTTCAAGCATTCATTCAGAAAACAAAAAGTATTGTCACCACATTAATATAATTAAACTAAATTCAAGGATAAATTCAAAATTCATGTACTTCTTGTTCTTTTGAATTAAAACATTTTTCATTTAAGAGAGGTGAAGGATTAATGGATTTTATTCATAGCTTTAAGACATGGTTACTACATACTAATGATCATGAAATAAAGACACAAAACATAGATAAACACAACATTAAAAACCAAAAACAGAAAGAAATAAAGAACAAGGAATGAATCCACCTTTAGTGGTGTCTTCTTCTTGAAGGACCAATGATGTTCTTAAGCTCTTCTATGTCCCTTCCTTGCCTTTGTTGCTCCTCCCTCATTGCTCTTTGATCTTCTCTTATTTCTTGGAGAATGATGGAGTGCTCATGATGTTCCACCCTTAATTGTTCAACATTGTGGCTCAAATCTTCTAAGGAAGTGTTGAGTTGTTCCCAATAGTTGTTGGGAGGAAAGTGCATCCCTTGAGGCATCTCAGGGATTTCTTGATGATGAGCTTCCTCATGCATCTCTTGAGAACCGTGAAGGATCTCTCTTGCTTGCTTCATCCTCTTCTTGGTGATGGGCTTATCCTCTTCAATGAGGATGTCTCCTTCTATGATAACCCCAGCTGAGTAACATAGATGGCAAATAAGGTGAGGAAAAGCTAGCCGTGCCTTATTGGAGGGCTTGTCGGCTATTTTGTAGATTTCATTGGAGATGACCTCATGAACTTATACTTCCTCTCCAATCATGATGCTATGAATCATGATGGCCCGATCCACAGTAACTTCAGATCGGTTGCTAGTAGGAATGATGGACCGTTGAATGAACTCCAACCATCCTCTAGCCACAGGCTTGAGGTCCAGTCTTCTTAGTTGGACTGGCTTGCCTTTGGAGTCTCTCTTCCATTGAGCTCCTTCCACACATATGTCCATAAGGACTTGGTCCAACCTTTGATTAAAGTTGACCCTTCTAGTGTAGGGGCGTTCATCTCCTTGCATCATGGGCAAGTGGAATGCCAACCTCACATTTTCCGGACTAAAATCTAAGTATTTCCCCCGAACCATTGTGAGATAATTCTTTGGACTCGGGTTCATACTTTGATCATGGTTCCTAGTGATCCATGCATTGGCATAGAACTCTTGAACCATTAAGATTCCGACTTGTTGCATGGGATTGGTTAGGACTTCCCAACCTCTTCTTCGGATTTCATGTCGGATCTCCGGATACTCATTTTTCTTGAGATTGAAAGGGACCTCAGGGATCACCTTCTTCTTTGCCACAACATCATAGAAGTGGTCTTGATGGCTCTTGGAGATGAATCTTTCCATCTCCCATGACTCGGAGGTGGAAGCTTTTGTCTTCCCTTTTCCTTTTCTAGAGGATTCTCTGGCCTTAGGTGCCATTGATAGTAATGGAAAAACAAAAAGCTTTATTCTTTTACCACACCAAACTTAAAATATTGCTCGCCCTCGAGTAAGAGAAGAAAGAAGAGAAGAAGAAGAAGAAGAGAATATGGTAGAGAGGGGGAGAGGTAGGTTCGGCCAAGGTAAGGAAGAGGGGGTTGTGTTGTGTGAAAATGAAGTAGAATGGATGGGTATATATAGGGAGAGGGGGGAGTGTATGTTCGGCCATTTAGGGTGGGAATGGGTGGGAAAATGTTTTTGAATTTTGAAGGTAGGTGGGGTTTATGGGGAAGAGTGGGTGGATGTGAGTGGTGAAGGGGGTGATTGGGAAGAAGAATTGAGGTGATTGGTGAAGAGTGTTGGGAAGTGTGACATGGGGAAGAGTAATCGCAAAACTAGGATTAGGAGGTAAGGTGGGAATATGGTAGGTGGGGATCTGTGGGGTCCACAGATCCTGAGGTGATCCTGTGGGGTCCACAGGTCCTGAGGTGTCAAGGAATTCCATCCCTGCACCAAATAGGCATGTAAAATGCCTTTGCACACCATTCTGGCGTTTAAACGCCGTGTGGTGCACATTCTGGGCGTTCAACGCCCATGTAAAGCATGTTTCTGGCGTTGAACGCCAGTTTCATGCTTGTTACTGGCGTTCAGCGCCAGTTTTTCTTCTCTAAGCACATTCCTGGCGTTCAGCGCCAGAATGTTGCTTGTTTCTGGCGTTCAGCGCCAGAATGATGCTCTGTTCTGGCGTTGAACGCCGGCCAGATGCATCTTACTGGCGTTGAACGCCAGCCTGTGCTTCCTCCAGGGTGTGATTTTTTTTCTTCTGCTGTTTTTTATTCTGTTTTTAATTTTTATGATTTTTTCGTGACTCCTCATGATCATGTACCTAATAAAACACAAAATAACAATAAAATAAAAATTAGATAAATAAAATTGGGTTGCCTCCCAACAAGCGCTTCTTTAATGTCAATAGCTTGACAGTGGCTCTCATGGAGCCACAAGGTGATCAGGTCAATGTTGTATAGTCCCAACACCAAACTTAGAGTTTGGATATGGGGTCTTAACACCAAACTTAGAGTTTGGTTGTGCCATCCCAACACCAAACTTAGTGTTTGATTGTGGGGGCTCTTCCTGACTCTGAACTGAGAGAAGTTCTTCATGCTTGCTCTCTTTTGTCACAGAGGGATGGCCATGTGCCTTAAACACAAGGTAGTCCCCATTCAATTGAAGGACTAATTCACCTCTGTTGACATCTATCACAGCTCCTGCTGTGGCTAGGAAAGGTCTTCCAAGGATGATGCAATCATCCTCTTCTTTCCTAGTGTCTAAGATTATGAAATCAGCAGGGATGTAAAGGCCTTCAACCTTTACTAACACGTCCTCTACTATTCCATAAGCTTGTCTTAATGACTTGTCTGCTAATTGTAAAGAGAACAAGGCAGGTTGTACCTCAATGATCCCCAGCTTCTCCATTACAGAGAGTGGCATAAGATTTATCGCTGACCCTAGATCACATAGAGCTTTTTCAAAGTTCATGGTGCCTATGGTACAAGGTGTTAAGAGCTTGCCAGGATCTTGTTTCTTTTGAGGTAAAGTTTGCTGAATCCAGGTATCTAGTTCATTAATGAGCAAGGGAGGTTCACTTTCCCAAGTCTCATTACCAAACAATTTGGCATTCAGCTTCATGATAGCTCCTAAATATTGAGCAACTTGCTCTCCAGTCACATCTTCATCCTCTTCAGAGGAAGAATAGTCTTCAGAGCTCATAAATGGCAGAAGGAGATTTAATGGAATCTCTATGGTCTCTATATGAGCCTCAGATTCCTTTGGATCCCTAATAGGAAACTCCTTCTTGTTTGAGGGACGTCCCAGGAGGTCTTCCTCACTAGGATTTTCGTCCTCCTCCTCCCTTGTGCATTCGGCCACATTGATTATATCAATGGCCTTGCACTCTCCTTTTGGATTCTCTTCTGTATTGCTTGGGAGAATACTGGCAGGAGTTTCAATGACTTTCTTACTCAGCTGGCCCACTTGTGCCTCCAGATTTCTGATGAAGGATCTTGTTTCACTCATGAAACTGAAAGTGGCCTTTGACAGATCAGAGACTATATTGGCTAAATTAGAAGTGTTTTGTTCAGAATTCTCTGTCTGTTGCTGAGAAGATGATGAATATGGCTTGCTATTGCTCAGCCTGTTGCGTCCACCATTGCTAAAGCCTTGTTGAGGCTTTTGTTGATCCTTCCATGAGAAATTTGGATGATTTCTCCATGATGAGTTATAGGTATTTCCATAAGGTTCACCCATGTAATTAACCTCTGCCATGGCAGGGTTCTCAGGATCATAAGCTTCTTCAGAAGCTGCCTCTTTAGTAGTATTGGATGCATGTTGCCATCCATTCAGATTTTGAGAGATCATGTTGACCTGTTGAGTCAACACTTTGTTCTGAGCCAATATGGCATTCAGAGCATCAATTTCAAGAACTCCTTTCTTCTGAGGTATCCCATTATTCACTGAATTCCTCTCAGAAGTGTACATGAATTGGTTGTTTGCAACCATATCAATGAGTTCTTGAGCCTCTTTAGGCGTTTTCTTTAGGTGAATAGATCCACCTGCAGAATGGTCCAATGACATTTTCGAAAATTCAGATAGACCATAATAGAATATATCTAATATGGTCAATTCTGAAAACATGTCAGATGGACATCTTTTGGTCAGCTGCTTGTATCTTTCCCAAGCTTCATAGAGGGATTCACCATCTTTTTGTTTGAAGGTTTGAACATCCACTCTCAGCTTGCTCAGCTTTTGAGGAGGAAATAATTTATCCAAGAAGGCTGTGACCAGCTTATCCCAGGAGTCCAGGCTATCCTTAGGTTGTGAATCCAACCATATTCTAGCTCTGTCTCTTACAGCAAAAGGGAAAAGCATGAGTCTGTAGACTTTAGGGTCAACTCCATTCGTCTTCACAGTCTCACAGATCTGCAAGAACTCAGTTAAAAACTGATAAGGATCTTCAGATGGAAGTCCATAAAACTTGCAGTTTTGTTGCATTAAGGCAACTAGTTGAGGTTTAAGCTCAAAATTATTGGCTCCAATGGCAGGAATGGAGATGCTTCTTCCATCAAACATGGACGTTGGCTTTGTGAAGTCACCAAGCATTCTCCTTGCATTATTATTATTTTCGGCTGCCATCTCCTTCTATTGTTCGAAAATTTCTGAAAGGTTGTTTCTGGATTGTTGTAATTTAGTTTCTCTTAATTTTCTCTTCAGAGTCCTTTCAGGTTCTGGATCAATTTCAACAAGAGTGCCTTTTTCCCTGTTCCTGCTCATATCAAAGAGAAGAAAACAAGAAAAGAAAGAGGAATCCTCTATGTCACAGTATAGAGATTCCTTTATGTTAGTAGAAAAAGAAGGGGGTAGAAGAAATAAAAGTGAAGAATCCAAACACAAGGGATATAATGGGTTCGGATTTTAGATGAAGAGAGGTGAAGAGAGATGTTAGTAAATAAATAATAAAATAGAAGAAGAAAAGAGGAAGAGAATTCGAAAATAATTTTGAAAAAGGGGTTAGTGATTTTTCGAAAATTAGAGATAAAATGTAATTAAAATTAAAACATGAAACATTTTGTTAATTAAAAAGAATTTTTGAAAAAGAGAGAGATATTTCGAAAATTGAAGGGGGAAAAGTAGTTAGGTGGTTTTGAAAAAGATAAGAAACAAACAAGAAGTTAGTTAGTTGATTGAAAAAGATATTAAAATCAAATTTGAAAAAGATAAGAAGATAAGAAGTTAGATAAGATATTTTGAAATCAAATTTTGAAAAAGATAAAATTTTTGAAAAAGATAAAATAGAAGATAAAAAGATTTAATTCAAAAATTTTGAAATTATTTACTTCACTAACAAGAAACTACAAGTTAAAATTCTAGAACTTAAAGATTGAACCTTTCTTAACAAGAAAGTAACAAACTTCAAATTTTTGAACCAATCACATTAATTGTTAGCTAATTTTCAAAAGTTAGATGTAAAGATAGGAAAAAGGTTTTGAAAATATTTTGAAAAAGATTTTTGAAGTTTTTCGAAAAATAGAAAAAAATAAAAAAGATATAATTTTTGAAAAAGATTTTGAAAAGATAAGATTTTTAAAATTTGAAATTTTGACTTGACTTGTAAGAAATAACTAATTTTAAAAATTTTTTTGACCAAGTCAACCCAAAATTTCGAAAATTTGGAGGGAAATAAGGAAAAGATATTTTTTTGATTTTTGAATTTTTTAATTATGAGAGAGAAAAACAACAAAAATACTCAATGCATGAAATTTTTAGATCAAAACAATGAATGCACGCAAGAATGCTATGAATGTCAAGATGAATACCAAGAACACTTTGAAGATCATGATGAACATCAAGAACATAATTTTGAAAAATTTTTGATGCAAAGAAAAGATGCAAGACACCAAACTTAGAAATCTTTAATGCATGGACTCTAACAAATGAAAAATGCATATGAAAAACAACAAACAACACAAAACAAGAAAACATCAAGATCAAACAAGAGGACTTATCAAGAACAACTTGAAGATCATGAAGAACACTATGAATGCATGGAATTTTCGAAAAATGCAAGAAAAAAATTTTTTTTAAAGCATGCAATTGACACCAAACTTAAAAATTGACTTAAGACTCAAACAAGAAACATAAAATATTCTTTATTTTTATGATTTTCTAATTTTTTTTGGATTTTTATTAATTTTTTTCGAAAATATTTTTGGAAAAACGAAAAATAAAAGAAAGATTTTTGAAAAAGATTTTTGAAAAGAAAATTACCTAATCTGAGCAACAAGATGAACCGTCAGTTGTCCAAACTCGAACAATCCCCGGCAACGGTGCCAAAAACTTGGTGGACGAAATTGTTATTCATGTGTTATTCCATTTTGCAAAATTTATTGCTTTTCATTCCCTGGCAATGGCGCCAAAAACATGATGCCAATACCATGGTTCACAACTCCGTTCAACTTAACCAGCAAGTGTACTGGGTCATCCAAGTAATACCTTACGTGAGTAAGGGTCGATCCCACGGAGATTGTTGGTATGAAGCAAGCTATGGTCACCTTGTAAATCTCAGTTAGGCAGATTAAATGTTTATGGGTTTCGAAATTAATAATAAAAAGAAAATAAAAGGGATAGAAATACTTATGTAAATCAATAGTGGAAATTTCATATAAGTGTATGGAGATGCTGTGCTCCTCTTGAATCTCTACTTTCCTATTACATTCATCCAATCCTTCTTACTCCTTTCCATGGCAAGCTGTATGTAGGGCATCACCATTGTCAGTGGCTACATCCCATCCTCTCAGTGAAAACGTTCCTATGCTCTGTCACAGCAAGGCTAATCAGCGGTTGGTTCTCGATCATGTTGGAATAGGATCCATTGATCCTTCTGCGCTTGTCATCACGCCCAGCAATCGCGAGTTTGAAGCTTGTCACAGTCATTCAATCCCAGAATCCTACTCGGAATACCACAGACAAGGTTTAGACTTTCCGGATCCTCATGAATGCCGCCATCTATCTAGCTTATACCACGAAGATTCTGTTGGGGAATCTAAGAGATATGCGCCCGGCCTAGAGTAGAACGGAAGTGGTTGTCAATCACGCGTGTTCATAGGTGAGAATGATGATGAGTGTCACGGATCATCACATTCATCAAAGTTAAGTGTAGCGTATATCTTGGAATAAGAATAAAAGAGAATTGAATAGAAAGTAATAGTAATTGTATTGAAACTTGAGGTACAGCAGAGCTCCACACCCTTAATCTATGGTGTGCAGAAATTCCACTGTTGAAAATACATAAGTAAAAGGTTCAGGCATGGCCGAATGGCCAGCCCCCAAAACGTGATCACAGTATTCAAATTACAATCCCCAGATGAGATTATGATAGTAAAAAGTTCTATTTATAATAAACTAGCTCCTAGGGTTTACATGAGTAAGTAATTGATGCATAAATCCACTTCCGGGGCCCACTTGGTGTATGTTTGGGCTGAGCTTGATCTATCCACGAGCTGAGGCTTTTATTGGAGTTGAACTCCAAGTTATGACGTGTTTTGGGCGTTCAACTCCGGATCATGACGTGTTTCTGGCGTTTAACTCCAGACAGCAGCATGTACTTGGCGTTCAACGCCAAGTTACGTCGTCAATTTCTGAATAAAGTATGGACTATTATATATTGCTAGAAAGCTCTGGATGTCTACTATTATATATATGGAGTTCTGTAGCTCCAGAAAATCCATTTCGAGTGCAGGGAGGTCAGATTCCAACAGCATCAGCAGTCCTTTTGTCAGCCTTTTTTCAGATTTTTACTCAAGCCCCTTAATTTCAGCCAGAAATTACCTGAAATCACAGAAAAACACACAAACTCATAGTAAAGTCCAGAAATGTGAATTTAACATAAAAACTAATGAAAACATCCCTAAAAGTAGCTTGAACTTACTAAAAACTACCTAAAAACAATGCCAAAAAGCGTATAAATTATCCGCTCATCACTTATCCGATCTATACTGGGATCATTGCCTCCATTCCATAAGCCAATCGAAAGGGTGATTCCCTCGTTGTAGAGTGTGGAGTTGTTCGATATGCCCATAGGACTTGTGGGAGCTCTTCAGTCCAAGCTCCCTTTGCGTTCTGTAGTCTCCGTTTTAACCCGGCTAGTATGACTTTGTTGGCAGCTTCTGCTTGTCCATTAGCCTGGGGGTGTTCTACAGATGTGAATTGGTGCTTTATTTTGAATTCAGCTACCAACTTCCTAAAACCAGCATCTATGAATTGTGTGCTATTGTCTGTGGTGATGGAATGGGAAACCCCAAACCTTGTAAAAATATTTCTGTATAAGAATTTTTGACTTTTTTGAGCAGTGGCATTAGCTAAGGGCTCTGCCTCAATCCATTTTGTAAAGTAATCTACCCCTACAATAAGGAACTTGACTTGTCCTGATCTTTGGGGAAAGGGTCCTAGGAGGTCGAGTCCCCATCTTGCGAATGGCCAAGGTGATGTTATGCTGATGAGTTCCTCTGGTGGGGCGATGTGGAAGTTAGCATGCTTTTGGCATGGTGGGCATGTCTTAACGAACTCGGTTTCTTCTTTCTGCAAGGTAGCCTAAAGGAACCCGGCTCGGAGTACTTTTTTGGAGAGAGCTCGTGCTCCGAGGTGATTGCCACACATGCCGCTGTGTACTTCTTCCAAAACCTCCTTTGTGTTGGAGGTCGGAACACATTTTAACAAGGGTGTTAAAATCCCTCTCCTGTATAGGATGTTGTTTATGATGGTGTAGTATTGTGCCTCCCGTTTTAACCTCTTCGCAACCTTAATGTCATTAGGAAGTATCTCTGATTTGAGGTAGTTGATTATGGAGGTCATCCATCCTTGATCCTGACCTGGTATGGCTAGGACCTTTTCTTCCTCCGAAATTGATGGGCTCTGCAATATTTCCTGGACGAGGCTTCTATTATTGCCCCTTGGTTTGGTGCTAGATAATTTTGAGAGTGCGTCAGCTCGGGCATTCTGTTCCTGAGGTATATGGCAGACCACATATTCCCTGAGTTGTCCGAGCTGTTCATTGGTTTTATCCAAGTACTTTTTCATGGTAGGATCCTTAGCTTGGTAGCTCCCCGCTATTTGTGAAGTGACTACTTGTGAATCGCTGAAGATGATAAGCTTTTGAACTCCAACCTTCTTAGCCAGCCTTAAACCGGCTAGTAATGCCTCGAATTCAGCCTGATTGTTCGAAGGAGGGAATTCGAATTTTAAGGAAAGTTTGATTTAAGTTCCCTGATCGCTTTCTATTATCACAACTGTGCCACTCCCAGTTTTGTTTGAAGAGCCGTCTATGTAGAGATTCCATTTTGTAGGAGTTCCCGGGGTGTCAGTGTACTCATCAATGAAATCGGCTAAATACTGAGACTTGATGGCCGTCTGAGCTTTATATTGAAGATCAAACTCAGATAGCTTGATTGCCCACTTCATAATTCTTCCAGCTAAGTCTATCTTTTGTAGAATGCCTTTTATGGGCTGGTTGGTCCGGACCTTGATGGTGTGATCTTGAAAATATGGGTGAAGTCGTCGAGATGTTAGTATGAGAGTGTACGCAAACTTTTCTATCTTTTGATAGTTTAGTTTGGCCCCTTGAAGGGCTTTGTTGATGAAGTAGATGGGCTGTTGCTCACTCCTATCTTCTCTAACTAGTGCTGAGACTATTGCCCGACTTTCCACTGCAAGGTATAATATGAGTGTTTCTCCTTCCCGTGGCCGGGTGAGAATGGGTGGTTGTCCCAAGAACCTTTTGAAATTCTGGAAGGCTTGCTCGCACTCCGGTGTCCATTCAAACCTCTTTCCCTTCCTTAGTGCGACGTAAAAGAGGAGAGATCTTATGGCCGATCGGCTAGAAACCTGGACAAGGCTGCCAGTCTTCCATTGAGTTGTTGTACTTCTTTGACGCAGGTCGGACTTTTCATGTCGAGTATAGCCTGGCATTTATCCGAATTCACCTCAATTCCTCGTTGTGTTAGCATGAAACCGAGGAATTTTCCAGCTTCTACTGCAAAGGTGCACTTTGCAGGGTTAAGTCGCATGCCATGCTTTCTTATGGCATCGAACACTTGGGCAAGGTCGGACAATAATGACTTCTAACTTTGTGTTTTTACCAACATGTTGTCCACATATACCTCAATGAGTTTCCCGATATGGTCTGTGAAAACCTTGTTCATTAATCTTTGGTAGGTAGCTTCTGCGTTTTTGAGTTCAAATTGCATGACCACATAATAGTAGTTTGCTTTTGTGGTTAGGAATGAGGTCTTTTCATGGTCAGGTGGATACATTGGGATTTGATTATATCCTGAATAAGCATCCATGAAAGAGAGGTATTTGTATCCAGAGGAGGCGTCCACCAGAGTGTCTATGCTTGGGAGTGGATAGGGATCCTTTGGATAGGCTTTATTGAGGTTGGTGTAATCAGTGCACATCCGCCATTTCCCATTTGACTTTTTCACCAAGACAATGTTGGCTAGCCATAGTTGGTACTTGACTTCTCTTATGAATCCTACCTCTAGTAGAGCTTGTACCTGTTCTTCCACAGCTTGGGATCTTTTCGGCTCAAGCTTCCTACGCTTTTGCTGAACTAGCCGAGATCCTGGGTATACTTCCAGTTTATGGCACATTAGCTTCGGGTCTATGCCCGGCATGTCAGCGGCCTTCCATGCGAAGAGGTCGACATTATCCCTTAAGAACTGTATCAGGGGCTCGTTTACATCTTTCTTTAGGGATGCCCCAATATTTGTTGTTTTGTCTAGGGCATCTCCGATCTGGACTTTTTCTATCTCGCCCTCAGGTTGTGGACAAAGTTCTTCCCGACCTCGAACTCCCCCAAGTTCAATAGTGTTGATTTCTTCTCCTTTGTCTTTAAGGTTCAGACTTTCGTTGTAACAGTGTCGCACAATGTAGTATACGTTGAGTGTCCTTGATCAGGTTCCCTTTCCGAATGTTGTGTGTAGTGAAATATATCCAAGCGGTCGCACAATGTAGTATATGTTGAGTGTCCTTGATTGGCTCTGAGTTCTTTTTCCTGTAGACCGAGTTTATCGAAGGCGGATTTAGACAAGATATCTGCCAAGCTTCCTTGGTGCACCAGTGTACGGTGGAGATTAGCGTTGGCCAATATGATAGTAATAACCATGGGATCGTCATGTCACAGGATGATGCCTGCCGCATCTTCTTGGGTGAAAGTAATCGTAGGAAGGTCGGGTGATCCTCCTCCTCCTTCGACATGGTGTACTTCTTTAAGGTGCCTTTTGCGAGATGACTTTGAGATCTCCCTCATGCGAATCCTCCGTTTGTCGTATGAGCGTGCCTCTCCGGGGTGTGAAGTGGTCGTTCAGCTCATCCGACCTTCTCTTCCCTTCTTCTTTTTCTGGGCTCATCCAATTTGTTGGCTAAATATCGATCTAGTCATCCTTCTCTTACCAATTTCTCTATGACATTTTTTAAGTCGAAGCACTCGTTGGTAGGATGTCCATAGATTCGGTGGTATTCACAATATTATCTCCGATTTCACCCTCATTTTTTGCTTTTGATTGGATGAGGTAGGGGAATCTTTTCGGTATGTCACACTTCTCGGTAAGCATCCACAAGAGACACCCGGAGAGGGGTGTAATTATGGTATTTCTTAGGCTTCTCTCCGTGTCGATCATCTTTTTTCTTAGACTCTTTATCCTTATCCCAGGAGGAGTAAGAGAATCTGGGTTTTGAGGTCTCTCCAAGCCGAGAATTTTCTTCCATGTTGATATACTTCTCCGTCCTTTCTTGAACCTCGTTTAGAGATGTTGGGTACTTCTTGGATATTGAGTGGCTGAAAGGTCCTTCTCTTAGGCCGTTGATGAGTCCCATGATGGCTGCTTCTGTTGGAAGACTTTGTATGTCAAGGCATGCTTTGTTGAATCATTCCATGTAGCTGCGAAGGCTCTCGTGATCTCCTTGCTTGATCCCTAATAGGCTTGGGGCATGTTTTGCTTTGTCGTTCTGGATGGAGAATCTGGCAAGGAACTTTTTGGCTAAGTCATCAAAACTTGTGAAGGATCTAGGAGGCAAACTGTCGAACCACTTAATTGTTGTCTTTGTTAGGGTAGTCGGGAAGGCTTTGCATCGAATAGTGTCCGAGGCGTCGATGAGATACATTCTGCTTCTGAAGTTGCTGAGATGATGGCTTGGATCGAAGGTACCGTCGTATGGAGTCATGTCGGGAGCTTTAAAATCCTTCGGAACTTTAGTTTTCATGATCTCTTTGGTGAAGGGATCTTGATCCTTGTGGGAGCTATCTTCATGACTGGATCGAGTGGTTTTGGTTTTAAAGTCGGCTTCGAGCTTTAGGAGCTTGTCCTCTAGCTCTCGACGTCGTCTTGTTTCTTTCGGAGGTCTCTTTCAGCTTTCCGTTGATGTTCGGCCTCTTTTTCGAGCTGTTTGAGGCGATCCTGCTGAGCTTGTAGAGCCTCTAGAATTTTTGTGTTCGGAGAATGCTTGTCTCCCTTTTATTGTGGTGTATCTTTTGGTGTGGTGTCCGCGTTCTTATGCGGCATCCTATTTTCTATATCAGAATTGTGGCCGTTGTCAAGGTTATCCACCATGATGATGGGATGACTTCCAAGATCCCCGGCAACGGTGCCAATGTTACGAGGGTTACCTGTGGTGGTATTTTTGTGGAAAAACGAATTTCCAAAACACCTAAAACTCACCGGCAAGTGTACCGGGTCGTATCAAGTAGTAAAATTCACTTAGAGTGAGGTCGATCCCATAGGGATTGATGGATCAAGCAACTTTAGTGGGTGATTAGTTTAGTGAAGCTAACTTTGAGTGAATTATGTGAAATATGCCCAACAGAAAGTAAATTGCAAGGAATTTAAAAGATGCAGAAAGTAAAATTGCAAGTAACTTAAAGAACAAGAAAGTAAAATAGTTGAAACTTAAATTGCAAGAAATATAAATTGCATTAAATGTAAAGGGAAGTGGGTGCTGGAAATTAAAGAAAGCAATAGATCAAGCAACTGGAAATTTAAATTGCAGGAAAGTATATTGAGAGCAATGTAAACAGATAAGCAAAATTGAAGTGAATCAAAACTTAGAGCAATTGCAGAGGAATTAAAATCGTGCAGGAAATGTAAATGAGAATTACAGCAAGCTAAATGTGAACATAAATGTGAAATTGCAGAATGCAGGAGAGGAAATTGAAGAGAAATGAAATAGAAAGTAAAAATGCTTGAAGGATTGAAAGCGGACAATGACTGCTGCTAAATTGCAGCAATTTAAAATAATGTTGAAGATCTCAGGGGTGGAGGAGACTAGAAAACAAGTCTAGATCTCAAGTCCTTCCTTGATCCAACAAGAGAAAAGTTGCAGAGAATTAAAAGAACAGATCGCAGAAGAAGAAGATTTAAAATAGCAAATGAAAATTGAAGTATGCAGTAAAAGAACAAGAGAGAATTCAAGGTGAGGTTTAAGAAGAATTTCTTCAATTCTCCACCCAAAATTCAAAAATAGAAAATGAAAACTAAGAGAGAGAACTTTCTAATGGAGCTGCCCTCCAATATTCTCTCATGGGGGCTCTCCTTTACAAAGATGAAAATGATGCCTTATATAGGCTTTACAAAGTGAAAATGAAATTAAAACAAATTTTAATTAAAATGAAAATCCTAATCTAATTGATCCTTGTGCCTTTGAGTGATGATAATGGGCTTAGCTTGCTTTGGATTTGAGGAAGAGTGGGTCTAGATGGCCTTGGTTTAATTGGTGAAGAGTTGAGTTCAAAAGGAATTTTAATTGAATTTTGGCCCATGGGTGTTGCTCCCAGGGTAATGCTCAGCTCTCCCCAAGAGCGCAGCATTCAATTTGTGTCCCTGGCCATGTCAATTTTGATGTGTGACAATGCTTGGCAAAACAAAGGAGTAGCGCAGCTGAGCATTGGAGCTTCCAAGGGAGGTCCTTGGTTCGAAACTTTAAGGAAGCATTTGGAGAAAAGATTTTCCTTGAAATTTTATGAAGAGAGCACGACAATGCTCTCCAAGTGAGCTGAGCATTGGAAGCGCCTCTTTGCCTTGGAGTGAGGCTCCCTCTTCGAATCTTGGTGGTTGCACTTTGGTCTATTTTTGCTTATTTTTGGACCTTAAAGATGCATTTCACTCGTGCCTCAATTTCATGCCAAATATGGATTGCCATACATCGTTGGAAAGCTCTGAATGTCAGCTTTCCAACACAACTGGAAGCACATCAATCGGACATCTGTAGCTCAAGATATAGCCCTTTGAAGGAGGCAATGTCATGTTGTGAGCGCCCAGATTTTAACTTAGACAAAATTTTGCTTCCAAGTTGAAAATGCATTAGGATAATGCTCCACTCTTGGCAAGAGCGCAGCATTGTGTGTGCTAGTTGCCTATTCTCCTTTAATTTGGTCATGGGTCACGCTATTAAAAGCGTGGCCTAAGGCTCCAAAGTGCGCTCCAACTTCAAAGTGTGTCCCAAAGCTCTTTTTTCTCCTTTTTAGCTTATTTTGTGCTTTTTGCTTCTTTTTTTTCTTATTTCCTACAAAATTTATAAAATCAAAAGATCAAGGAAATATACCATTTAAGTACAAAAGCATTCATTATTCAAGCACAAATCATCAATTTCTTGTATGAAAAAGCATAGAAAAACATGACATGTTTACATGTCATCACAACACCAAACTTAAACCTTGCTTGTCCCCAAGCAAGAAAAGAATCATGCAATAAAGATTGACAATCCAAGGTAAGAAGAATAGCAACTCAATGTTCATGGTTAGCTAGTTTTCTAAGCATGCTACAATCACAAAAGATATGTAAATGATTGATGCTTCTATCTAGCTCAATTTATGAAATCTTTTTCATATATTTCTTCCTTGAAATAAGCTTTTGATTTTTCTTATTAGCTTCTCCTTTTGGGTGCTTTGCCCCCATGAGTTAATAACAAAGCTACGATTCTAAATGCTTTGTTTTCAAGTATTACCACTTGATACATAAGCACCACAAGCATTTGAATTAGAGGACTTCATTAAGTTTATTTTTCTTTTCTTTTCTTGATTCTCTAATCATTGATGCTCAGAAGCTTGAGCTTTAAGGGAGTGCTTTTGCACTTGAGCCTAGCCTTGACTTCTAAGTGTTTTGTTTTCAAGCATTTGGCTTGATACATAAACACCACAAGTACTTAACAAATAAATTTCCATTGGTACTCAGAGCCTTCAGCTTTCTCATTCTTTCCCTTTTTCTTTTCTTGCTTTAATTGTATTTGCTTCTTCAAGGTTTTCATGATTTTCAAAAGATTTCACAAAATGTCATAGATGAAAACTTCAATTAAATAGAATCCAATGCAATTGAGCAACAATTAATCATACTAGCTTTCCAATACTTGTATGCACATGCTAAAATCTTCTTTAATTCCTTGTTTGTTTATGATCATGATGCTTTATCGCTTTTAAACTCACAAAACACAAGTTGGTAGTCATAATGCCACAGCAACATGTTACAAATCAAAATTCAAGCTATGCTTAGTCATACTACACATCCAAACAGAGAGATAAAAACAATCATGCAATTTAGAGTGCTGGAAACAAATGAGAAGAAAAGGAACTCTACAACCTTGTAGTTCATCTTCATTATTGTTGTCCTTTTTCCTCTATTCTTCCTCTTTTCCTTGCCAAACTCAAACTGCTTGCTCATCCTCAAGCAACAATTAGAACAATGGCTATGGGGCTAAGATGGATCATGAATGTCTTACACAATGAAATGTTAGCAATACATGTGTTTAAGCAAGCAAAATTAAAGATAACAATCAAGGAACAAGAGACAGAGACATTTTGATTGCAAACATAAGAAGGTGAGCACAATACATTGCATAAAAGATAAGTGGCACACCAAACTTAGTGTGACACTTTCACTTGGAATTAATGCAAGTATGTTGTAAGAATTGGAACCAAATTTTGTTGCATAGCAACACCAAACTTAGAATGCAATCATATGTCAATTTATTTGAATTAAAACTAAGTAGGTGAAACTGTTATTTGTTAAGTACAATCACCAAGCCAAGAATCTGTCATGAATAAAGCTCTCTTGGTAATGTATTAACAAACACAGTAAATAAGAAAACTAAAATGAAAGCATTTAAAAACAAAAAAATGACTAAAAAAGTAGAATGAAACAGTGTCAAATTAAAAGAAAAGAAAAAAATAAAACTACAGAGGCATTATGATTATGCAGATAAGTAGTATTGCTTGAATGAATTGCATAGAAAATAAGTGGCACACCAAACTTAGAATCTTGGTGTGTCACTTTCATTTTTGATTTGATGCAATCATCCAAAAATATTGAAAACAATTTGTTGCAAGGCAACACCAAACTTAGAATGTAACCATATGCCAATTTATTGAATTTAAACAAAAGAAAGAACAAAAACAAAGCAGAGAAGAGAAATTATACCTACGGTTGACGTGTTGTTCACTTTCTTCCTCTTCTTCCAGTTTGTTAAGAGGAATGTCCTCAAGGGAGGAGAAGATTCAGCTACTGTCCTTTGTCTTGGCCTTTCCTCAGCAAGCTTCCTTTTGCAAATGGCTTGATTGATCTTGCTTGCTGGCTTAGGGACAGAATTGGTGCTCTTGCTAGTTGCCTTCACTTCTTTGGATTCAAGACTTAGTGGTTGTGTGATTGTTGGAGTGATTTCTTCATTAAGAGCTTCTTGCAATGGTGGTTTCGTGAGCTCTTCCTCTGTGCACTTCTCCACTTCACTTGGGTGTGAATTCTCTTGAATGACTTCCTCACTTTTTTGTTCCTCCACTCCTTTCTTTGCACTCAACATTTGACTTAATAGTTCTTTTATGGAGGAGATTTGTTGTTCTTCCCAAGATTTTTTCATCTCCTCTTCATATTTTTCGATCACAGATTCAAGGGAAGTTTGTGAGGGTTGTGAATGTTCATGTTCCTTTGTCACCTCAAGTGCAGTTTTATTTTCAACCACCTCATTCTTCATTGGAAGTTCACTTGATGCAATAGCCTCCTCATCTTGTTCTTCCACTTTCTCCTTTGCATCCACCAATTATTCTTCATTTTACTTGCTTAGTAGTTCTAAGCGATTCTCTGTGTCCTCTAATTGCTCATCCGTCTCCTGAAAAAGGATTTCTCGTTCTCTCCAGGCTTGTTGTTGTTCCTCCATAATTCTGTTGAACATGGACTCAAGCTTTGAGAATCTTTGGCTTGTGGAAGTTTGTGCTGAGACATATTTAGGTGATGAAGAATTGTCAAATGTAGAACTGGAAGGTGAGGTTGGACACTCTCTCATGTGACTTGATTGCTCAGAATTTGTAGTTTTTTGGTGATACTCCCAGCCACCATTGGAATAATGACTTGCATCATTTTGTGGTGGAGGAAAATATCCCATATGATTCTCTTGCTCATCTTGAGGTTCTGAAGCAAATCTCCATGGATTGGAGTGCTCAGAATTTGTATCTTCTTGGTGATATTCCCAACCATCATTAGAATAATGACTTGAATCATATTGTGATGGTGGGCAATATCCCATGAAGTTTGTTTGATTAAAAGATGAGGTGAACTCCATTTGAATTTTGTAAAACACAACACCAATGAAAATTGAAATTACTCATATCAGATATGAGTTTTGCTTAGTGAGGCAAAAACACAAACACCTTGGTTTCAACTTTAAAATAGAGAACAAAAAAAAAGAAAATGCTTGATCTAGACTTCTCACCCACTTAATCATTGTTGATCTAATCAATCCCCGGCAACGGTGCCAAAAATTTGGTGGTATTTTTGTGGAAAAACGAATTTCCAAAACACTTAAAACTCACCGGCAAGTGTACCGGGTCGTATCAAGTAGTAAAACTCACTTAGAGTGAGGTCGATCCCACAGGGATTGATGGATCAAGCAACTTTAGTGGGTGATTAGTTTAGTCAAGCCAACATTGAGTGAATTATGTGAAATGTGCCCAACAGAAAGTAAATTGCAAGGAATTTAAAAGATGCAGAAAGTAAAATTGCAAGTAACTTAAAGAACAAGAAAGTAAAATAGCTGAAACTTAAATTACAAGAAATATAAATTGCATTAAATGTAAAGGGAAGTGGGTGCTAGAAATTAAAGAAAGCAATAGATCAAGCAACTGGAAATTTAAATTGCAGGAAAGTATATTGAGAGCAATGTAAACAGATAAGCAAAATTGAAGTGAATCAAAACTTAGAGCAATTGCAGAGGAATTAAAATTGTGCAGGAAATGTAAATGAGAATTGCAGCAAGCTAAATGTGAACATAAATGTGAAATTTCAGAATACAAGAGAGGAAATTGAAGAGGAATGAAACAGAAAGTAAAAATGCTTGAAGGATTGAAAGCGGATAATGACTGATGCTAAATTGCAGCAATTTAAAAGAATGTTGAAGATCTCAGGGGTGGAGGAGACTAGAAAACAAATCTAGATCTCAAGTCCTTCCTTGATCTAACAAGGGAAAAGTTGCAGAGAATTAAAAGAACAGATCGCAGAAGAAGAAGATTTAAAACAGCAAATGAAAATTGAATTATGCAGTAAAAGAATAAGAGAGAATTCAAGGTGAGGTTGAAAAAGAATTTCTTCAATTCTCCACCCAAAATTCAAAAATAGAAAATGAAAACTAAGAGAGAGAACTTTCTAATGGAGCTGCCCTCCAATATTCTCTCATGGGGGCTCTCCTTTACTAAGATGAAAATGATGCCTTATATAGGCTTTACAAAGTGAAAATGAAATTAAAACAAATTTCAATTAAAATGAAAATCCTAATCTAATTGATCCTTGGGCCTTTGAGTGATGATAATGGGCTTAGCTTGCTTTGGATTTGAGGAAGAGTGGGTCTAGATGGCCTTGGTTCAATTGGTGAATAGTTGAGTTCAAAAGGAATTTTAATTGAATTTTGGCCCATGGGTGTTGCTCCCAGGGCAATGCTCAGCTCTCCCCAAGAGTGCAGCATTCAATTTGTGTCCCTGGCCGTGTCAATTTTGGTGCGTGACAATGCTTGGCAAAACAAGGGAGTAGCGCTCAGCTCTCCAAGTGAGCTGAGCATTGGAACTTCGAAGGGAGGTCCTTGGTTCGAAACTTGAGGGACGCATTTGGAGAAAAGATTTTCCTTGAATTTTTATGAAGAGAGCACAACAATGCTCTCCAAGTGAGCTAAGCATTGGAAGCGCCTCTTTGCCTTGGAGTGAGGCTCCCTCTTCGAATCTTGGTGGTTGCACTTTGGTCTATTTTTGCTTGTTTTTGGCCCTTAAAGATGCATTTCACTCGTGCCACAATTTCATGCCAAATATGGATTGCCATACATCGTTGGAAAGCTCTGAATGTCAGCTTTCCAACACAACTAGAAGCACATCAATCGAACATCTGTAGCTCAAGTTATAGCCCTTTGAAGAAGGCAATGTCATGCTGTGAGCGCCCAGATTTTAACTTAGCCAAAATTTTGCTTCCAAGTTGAAAATGCATTAGGATAATGCTCCGCTCTTGGCAAGAGCGCAGCATTGTGTGTGCTGGTTGCCTATTCTCCTTTAATTTGGTCATGGGCCACGCTTTTAAAAGCGTGGCCTAAGGCTCCAAAGTGTGCTCCAACTTCAATGTATGTCCCAAAGCTCTTTTTTCTCCTTTTTAGCTTATTTTGTGCTTTTTGCTTCTTTTACTTCTTTTTGCCTACAAAATTTATAAGTACAAAAGCATTCATTATTCAAGCACAAATCATCAATTTCTTGTATGAAAAAGCATAGAAAAACATGACATGTTTACATGTCATCAACCTGAAACTGAAGGTCGATCTCGGATGAGATCTACTTTTATGGCCGGAGCTGTTGTGTCCGACTTGTTGGACTTGGCGGTGCTGCTGATCCTTCGTCACCGGAAGGTGGTGGTACCTATAAGCTACCCCGATGCTTAAGTTAGCAAGGGCTTCAGGCAGGTTTTTAGTAGAATCAGAGTATGAGTTATACCTGGGTGCTCCAGTGTATTTATAATAGTGTGGAGTGACCTTTCTAGAGATAAGATAATTATCTTATCTTATCTTTGAGTGAAGTCATCTTATCTTTAAGGGGAACTGCCTTTATCTTTCTAGGCTTTAGCTGCCTTTAGATTTGTGTTGGGTTCCTTTGTTTGGGCCTTCTTTGGGCTTCTTTGGTGATTTGGCCGAGCTCTTTAAGAAGAGGTCGTGAACTTCCGAACCTGAAGAGTAACCATTATCATCAACAGACCACGCAAAGCCATAAAAAAGACACAACCTTTTTACTACCAACAAATCATCATTGAAACTATAGCCTCTTCTACCAAACAGTTCAAACAAAAAGTATGTACAAAAGAAGACAGGAAACAGCAGCAAAGCAAAAACCCTACGGAAAGCAAGAACGCATTTTTCCCAAACAAAGAGCAAGGTAAAGGAAATCACAGCATTGATCAAAAATAAAAGACGCAAACTTTACCAAAAAGGATGGACCTTTCCAAAACAAGACTCAATAAGAACAAAAACTCTGTAGACATGCAAACCATCAAGAAAGAGAGAGAAGGTAGAGTTGCCAATGATGGGAAGAAATCAAATTCCAACACCTAAACTCACCGGCAAGTGTACCGGGTCGCATCAAGTAGTAATAACTCACTTAGAGTGAGGTCGATCCCACAGGGATTGATGGATCAAGCAACTTTAGTGGGTGATTAGTTTAGTCAAGATAACATTGCAGAAGAAATAAATTTGCAGAAAAAGTAAATCAGATCATGAACAGAAATATAAAATGCAGAACAAGTGCAGAAGAATTAAATTGCTTGAAAGTTAAATTGAAAGCAAATGGAACAAAAGATTTAATTTCAAGATCAATGTAAACTGACGTGTATAATTGCAGAAGAGGAAATTTGCAGAAGAAGTGAGAATAAAAAAGAAACAATTAAGATCCAATCATTAATTCATAAAGTCAAGAAATAGAAAAGAAATGGAACTCTGAGAGGAAGAACTTCAAAGAATTCTTCAATCAGAGTTCAAAAGCCCAAAATCATATCTCAATTCTCAAGTTCAAAAGAAAATTTAAAAGAAAAAGCTCTCTACTCCTACTCCTACTGCTCCCTAATGGAGCCAGCCTTCTTTACAAAAATGAAAATGATGCCTTATATAGGCTTTACAAAGTGAAAAATGAAATCGAAAACAAGTTACAATTAAAATCAAATTCCTAATCTAATTGATCCTTGTGCCTTTGAGTGATGTCAATTGGGCTGTCGTTGCTTTGGATTTGAAGAACAGTGGATCCAAAATGGCTTTTTAATTGAAATTGTGCCATGGTGCACCTCCCAGAGAACGGCTCAGTTGTGAAAGTTAACTGAGCACTCAATCCTTGCTTTTGGCCATGCAATTTGTTGCGCAACAAGCCTTCCTTAGTGCAGGCCCGATAAAGCTCGGTTGATCAAATGAACTGAGCGCTCCTTGCTTGTTGATGAGCCCCAGCTCAAACCTTGGTGGAAGCATTGTGGAGTAAATTCTTTGTGAATTAATTGAAGGTGGCGCCTTGCCTTGAGTGGAAGGCCTCAAGTTCGACTCCTTGCTAAACCATTTTGCTTATTTTCCTTGCAAGAAGTGTAGCGCTCCTTCCTTGCTTTCCTTGTGTCTCCCCCTTCGAATCTTGGTGAAGCCACTTTGGTTTATTTTTGCTTGTTTTTGGTCCTTAAAGATGCCTTTCACTTGTGCCTCAATTTCATGCCAAATATAGATTGCTATATATCGTTGGAAAGCTCTGAATGTCAGCTTTCCAATGCAACTAGAAGCACATCAATTGGACATTTGTAGCTCAAGTTATGGCCCTTTGAAGAAGGCATGGTCATGCTGTGAACGCCCAAGTTTAACTTAGCGAAAATTCTTGCTTCCATGCTGAATTTTTCACGATAAAGCTAAGTTCACTTAGTGAACTGAGCTTTGTGAGTGCTGATTGTCAAGCTTCCTTGATTTGGTCATGGGCCACGCTTTTAAAAGCTTGGCCTAAGGCTCCAAAGTGTGCTCCAACTTCAAAGTGTGCCCCAAAACTCTTTTTAGCTTATTTTGTGCTTCTTTGTTTCTTTTTCTTCTTAAATTCCTACAAAATTTATAAAATTAAAAGATCAAGGAAAGATACCATTTAAGCACAAAAGAATGCAATATTTGAGCACAAATCATAAATTTCTTGTATGAAAAAGCATAGAAAAACATGACATGATGACATGTCATCACAACACCAAACTTAAACCTTGCTTATCCCCAAGCAAGAAAAGAATCATGCAATAAAGATTGACAATCCAAGGTAGGAAGAATAGCAAGTTAATGTTCATGGTAAGCTAGTTTTCAATGCATGCTACAATCACAAAAGAAATGTAAATGATTGATGCTTCTCTCTAGCTCAATTTATGAAATCTTTTCCTTATAATTCTTCCTTGAAACAAGCTTTTGATTTTCTTATTAGCTTCTCCTTTTGGGTGCTTTGCGACATAAGTTGATAACAAAGCTACGATTCCAATTACTTTGTTTTCAAGTATTACTACTTGATACATAAGTACCACAAGCATTTGAATTAGAGGACTTCATTAAGCTCATTTTTTCTTTTCTTGACTCTCTAATCATTAATGCTCAGAACCTTGAGCTTTAAAGGAGTTCTTTTGCACTTTGAGCCTTGATAAACCCCATTTTGAGGGTTTATCTTGTATTGATTTAAGGGGTTTTGTCAATGATTCCACACGCTTTTCATATGAAAATACAAGACTTTGTGTTCCTTTCCTAATTTTTGCCTCATGGATGAAAACATGCTTATTTTGCACTAAACTAGATACATTTCTAATCTTCTCTTGGTGCCATTCGATGCCATGACCTATGTGTTAAGTGGTTTCAGAATATAGGGCAAGGATGAACTGGGAGAGAGAAGGAGAATGGGTGCAAAGGAAGGGAGCATGAGAAATTGAGCCTTGGGAACTTCAGCAAGGGCGCGTGCGCGTACTTGGCGCGCCCGCGTGGATTGCACAGCTAGAAGCCAAAGTCAGAAGCTAAGTTACGAGCCGGCACGTGTAGCGGCCAAGCCATGATCCCCATGGGCGCGCACGCGTACGTTACGCTTCCGCTCGCATTGCAAGATGCCCCAGTGGCACGCATGCGTGCTTTGTGCGTGCGCGCCGATGCTCGAATATGATTTTTTAAAGAGTCACGTGACCTGGGCGTGGAGACAGTTCGAGATCCCATCTTTGGGAAGTGCCTTGGCGGGAAGAGCTTAAGAAGACCAGGGGTTTTAGGGTTAAGGGACTTTTTGTTCATTTTAGATGGTCCTAGATATTTTTGCTAGTGGTAGTTACACTCTTGGGGTAGAGAGAGAGATTCCAAGCTCTCACTAGGGTTCAGCTTCTTCAACTTCTGAATTCTCAATCACTCTTTGGTGAGATCCATTGCAATTCTCAATTTACTTTGTTCATGTTATAGATCTTCTTCTCTAATCTCAATTAGTGCTTGTAATTGCTCAATTCTCATAGATCCTAGATTCAACTTTGTAGTTTTGGATTCTATCAATTTCTTGAGAAGTTCATTTTCATTGTTGTTCTTTGTTGATTGTTGCTAATTTCTTGTGTTGAAGCACTTTTAATTCTAACTTCTTCTCATTTTTACTATGCCTTTCATCCTTGCTCATCAATTGTTTGATAAAATGCCAATACTAGTTATGGAGTAAAAGTTTCTTACTTGGCATAGGGTTTGGACCATTAGAAAGAGTTGAATAGCTTATATCAATTGTTGATTTGGAATTAGAAATTGCTAATTGACTTGGAGTACACTAAAGCTAGATTTCCCTAGGGTAAAACTAGGACTTGTGACTCAAGTTAGTTACTCTCATTTGACTTTCCTCTATACCTATGGGTTAACTAAATGAAGCAAGGCCTAATTGTTATCATCATTGAGGAAGCTATAATGATAGAATTTCTAATGCCGACCCTAGGCCAAGTCTTCTAAAATTGCTTGTTTGTCATCTATTTTGCTAAACCCTCAAAGAATCATAACGAGGCTTTCTAATCAATAAGATGCATTCTCTAGCAATTCCAAGGGAGGACGACTCGGGAGACTAGTACTCTCGGTTATAGATTGTAGGATTGTTTGATGCGAAGTTTAAGTGTCGATTAGACTATACTCACGATCATATTCATCATTGAATTCTAAATCGACACGCTAAATTTCGTTTATCAAAATGGCGCCGTTGCCGGGGAATTTGCTTAGTGTGCCATGTTATTGTTTAGAATAGATATGTGCATATGTACATAGTTGCATTTCATTGTGATTCTTTGTTCAAGTGACTAACCCCTCATCGCTACCATGAGTTTTACTTCTTCTTCATTGCATGACGCGTTCACAACCGAATCCGAGCTTAGTCCCCTTTGATCCGGAAATAGAACAAACTTTGCTTCATATTAGACAGGCTCGGAAGCAGTTAAGTTTTGGGGAAGGTGAAAAGGTTTTCACCACCTCAACCACCTTACTAAAAGTGAACATTGAACCGTCACTCAAAGAAGGCAATAACCATTCTCCCATCAATATTACTAACAACTCTTCTTTTGTTTTAGGTACTAACACCATGGATGCTCCGAGGAGAGTTACTATCAAGGAAGCGGGTGCACCAGATTATGTCCTTCAACCCCTTCATGTAACTCACCCCAATATGAATGCAAACTTTGAACTCAAGACCGCTTTGATCAACCTCCTACCTAAATTCCATGGGCTTCCCGCACAAGACCCTATTCGACATCTGAAAGACTTTCATCGTATATGCTCAACAACTAGACGGGAAGGATCCGATGAAGTTGCTATATGGTTGTTTGCTTTCCCTTTCTCTCTTGAGGACAAGGCTAAAGAATGGTTCTACACTCTATGTAGTGAAGTCACCTCCGATTGGGATTTGCTTAGAAGAGGATTCTTGGATAAATTCTTGCCCCCGGAGAAGATGGATAGGCTAAGGAAGGAAATGTCATGTATTGTACAAGGTGAAACGGAACCACTATACGAGTATTGGGAACGGTTTCGTAAGCTACTAGACGCATGCCCTAATCACATGCTTGACACTCAAGTGTTGCTTGGATAAATATGTCAAGGGATACGAGAACAAGATAGAACTCTCTTGGACACCTCTAGCAATGGTTCTTTGTCTAAATATAAAACAGCGGAGGAGGCATGGCAACTTATCATTGACTTAGCCGAATCCAATCAACATATGAGACGAAGAGTCAACCGCCTAAAAACCGTGAATGAGGTATCAACTAGTAGCGAAACCACCGCTCTAACCAAATCCTTGAGTGAAATGACATCCATCTTGAGGCAATTCCAATTGAGCCAACAACAACCACAACAACCTTAACCATACCAACAACACTCTCCACCCCCTCAACAATACAATCAACAATTGGTCCCTCAGAAAGTGTGTGGCATTTGTTCTTGCTATTCCGACTACACGGATGAGTGCCCAAGCCTTCAAGAAGACAACACTTTGGTGGCTACTCACAACTTCTATGACCGCCCAAATCAAGGGTACTACCAAGGCGGTAATCCTAACCAAGGGCACCCTTATCAAGGAGGAAGCTACAATCAAGGGAGTGGAAATCACAATCGAAATTGGAGAGACAACCATCAACAAGGAAATAGGGACAACAACAACAATGGAGGAGGTCAAAGATGGAACAACAACTCACAAAACCGGCCACCATACAACCAACAAAATCCACCATACAACCAACAAAATCAACAAAGGAACTACCAAACATACCAACCACCACATCAAAGACTACCATCCAACCAATCACAAGCTCCTCAACTCACATATCTATCCGCCCCCTCTAACCAAGATGATATACTCTGGACCATCATCCAAGGCCAAAAGGAACTACAAAACACACTTGCTTCCGGTCTCACCGGCCTCACCTCTACACTACAAGCTCTTCTTGCACGCATGGACCCACTATCAAATCCCACTCTTCAACCCCCAATCCATAGTGTCATTCCCTCTCAACCTCAACCCAATCCTAAGGGAGGCATCAATGCCATCACCCTAAGATCCGGAACACAATTAAAAGAGAATGGAGCAAAGGATTCAAATCCCATCACAACCGCTCAAGAGGAGGAGAGAATAGATATAGAAGAGGTAGTGGAAGAGGAGACACCACAAGTCATAGTTGAGGATGAAGAAGCTCAACCCACAAAAGAGACCCCCAAGACTAAGAGAACCTTGGAAGAAGAACTTGCTCAACCACTCCCATTTCCAACACTTGCAAAGAAAGCTAGGAAGCGCGTAGAACTCGGCCCCAAAATGATAGAAATGTTCAAGAAAGTCGAGGTAACCATTCCCCTCTTTGATGCTATCCATCAAGTTCCTAGATATGCAAAATTCCTTAAAGATCTATGCATGAACAAGGATAGAATTCTTGAACTAGAAACCATCCCATTGGGGAGTTCTATTTCCGCTTTAATGGGAGCATTGCCCGAGAAGTGTGATGATCCGGGCCCTTGTATGGTCACTTGCACCGTCAATGGAGTTCAATTCATAGATTGTATGTGTGACCTCGGAGCATGTGTTAGCATCGTGCCTCTCTCCGTCTACCGGGTATTGAAGTTACCACCACTAAAAAGGTCGACGGCAAGATTTGTCCTAGCGGATAAAAGCATAATAACCGTGACGGGTGTTGCAGAAGATGTATTGGTGAATATCAAAGGGTTGGTATTTTCGATTGACTTCTATGTCCTTGAGATGCCATCAAATGAACCCGAGAGAGCATCATCTATCTTACTTGGAAGACCATTTTTGAGAACTTCTAGATTTAAGCTAGATGCCTACTCGGGAACCTACTCATTTGAGATAGACGGGAGAGTCGTGAGTTTTAGCCTAGAAGAAGCAATGAAGCATCCACCAGAGAATCACTCTCTATTCCGGTGTGACCCAATTGACAACATTGTTGCCGAAGTGCACCTTGCAAAGTTGGATGAGAAGTACATGATTGAAGAAGCAAATGAAGATCCAAGCAAATTAAACACCACACACCATACAAACCATCTGGAGATTCAAACTTCAAATCATGACAAAAAGATGGAATTGAAGCCACTACCACCCCACCTAAAGTACTCATATCTCGATGAAGCCCACAAGCTCCCAGTGATAATTGCAAAAGAGCTAACCCCTCAACAAGAAGAAAAGTTGCTAGATGTCTTGAGGAAAAATAAAAGGGCAATCGGGTGGAGTTTGGCAGATCTAGTGGGAATAAGCCCCCAAGTATGCGAGCACCGCATACTTCTTGAAGAAGGAGCAAGACCGGTCCGACAACCTCAAAGGAGACTTAATCCAACCAATCTTGAGGTTGTGAAAAAGGAGGTCACTCGGCTACTTGAAGCGGACATCATCTATCCCATCTCGGATAGCGAGTGGGTAAGCCCGGTCCAAGTAGTGCCAAAGAAATCCGGGGTGACCACAATCAAAAATGAAAGCGGTGAACTTATAGCAACAAGGGTGCAAAATTCATGCAGGATATGCATAGACTACCGAAGATTGAATGCGGCCACAAGAAAAGATCACTTTCCACTACCGTTCATTGATCAAATGCTTGATCGACTAGCCGGTAAATCATATTATTGCTTTCTTGATGGTTACTCCGGATACTTCCAAATACACATTGCTCTAGAAGACCAAGAAAAAACCACATTTACTTGCCCCTTTGGAACATATGCTTACAAGCGTATGCCATTTGGTCTATGCAACGCACCGGCAACGTTTCAAAGATGCATGATGAGCTTATTTGTGGACTTTCTAGAGCAATGTATGGAAGTTTTCATGGACGACTTTAGTGTGTACGGTGATTCATTTGATCATTGCTTAGGCAACCTTGAAAAAGTCTTAGAGAGATGCACCAAAACAAACCTTGTATTAAATTTTGAAAAATGTCATTTCATGGTCAAACAAGGCATTGTTTTGGGACACATTGTTTCAAAAGAAGGCATCTCCGTAGATCCGGCAAAAATAAATGTCATATCTAGTTTACCTTACCCCTCCTCCGAGAGGGAAGTCCGCTCTTTTCTTGGACATGTAGGATTCTACCGGAGATTCATCAAAGACTTTAGCAAGGTGGCTTTACCTCTCTCTAGACTACTACAAAAGGACACTAAATTTGAGCTGAGCAAAGAATGCATGGAAGCGTACGACAAGCTTAAAGTGGCATTACACAAGCTCCTATTGTGCGGGGACCAAATTGGACTCAACCGTTTGAAATCATGTGCGATGCCTCGAACTACGCGATAGGAGCCGCGTTAGCACAACGCGAGGGTAAGATTCCATATGTCATAGCTTATGCTTCCAAAACACTAGATGGAGCCCAATCCAACTACACTACTACCGAAAAGAAACTCCTAGCTATTGTTTTTTCTTTGGACAAGTTCCGAGCCTATCTTCTTGGTTCCAAGGTAGTAGTGTACTCGGATCACGCGGCATTAAAGTATTTGTTGGCCAAAAAGGAATCAAAACCGAGATTAATTCAATGGGTGCTTTTGTTACAAGAATTTGACTTGGAGATCAAGGATAGGAGTGGTTCCCAAAACTTAGTGGCGGACCATCTAAGTCGCCTCGAACAAACAAAAGGCGACACCACTCCTACCAATGACTCCTTTCCTCTAGATGGTTTACACTCAATCTCGGAAGTAGTTCCTTGGTATGCTCCAATAGCAAACTACTTAGTTTCACGCACCTTCCCTCCTAACCTCAACAAACATCAAAAGGATAAGCTGAAAAACAAATCCAAATACTATGTTTGGGACGATCCCTATTTATGGAGTTGTGGAGCGGACCAAATAGTGCGACGGTGCATACCTCAAACCGAATTCCAAGCAATCTTGAACGCTTGCCATTCTTCCGATGGCGGTGGCCACTACGGCCCCCAAAGAACGGCAAGAAAGGTCCTTGATTGCGGATTTTGGTGGCCAACCCTTCTCAAAGACTCTTCCCTCTATTGCAAATCTTGTCCCCAATGTATTCGGTTTGGAAATATTTTCAAGAAGGATGAAATCCCCCAACAAAATATGCTTTTTTGTGAAATTTTTTATGTATGGGGAATCGACTTCATGGGACCATTTCCAAATTCCAATGGCTTTCTCTACATTTTGTTAACCGTCGACTATGTGTCAAAATGGGTGGAGGCAATCCCCACCCGGACGGATGATGCTCATGTTGTTTATTCTTTTGTGAGGAACAATATCATTTGTCGTTTTGGTTCCCCAAGAGCAATCATAAGTGACCAAGGATCCCATTTTTGCAACAAAAAAAATGGACGGCCTCATGAGGAAGTATGGCATCACACACAAAGTCGACACGGCCTACCACCCTCAGACAAACGGCCAAGCTGAGGTTTCTAACCGGGAAATTAAACATGTGTTGGAAAAGATTGTGAAGCCAAATAGGAAGGATTGGAGCGCTAAGCTCTCCGATGCACTTTGGGCATATCGAACGGCTTAAAAAACACCCATTGGCATGAGCCCTTTTAGGATTGTATATGGTAAAGCATGCCATTTACCGGTAGAAATCGAACACAAAGCTTATTCGGCCATAAAGGAATGCAATCTGAGTTTGGGTGGAGCCGGAGTAGAGAGAAAGCTTCAATTGGCGGAATCGGAATGCTTGAGATTAGAAGCCTATGACAATTCTAGACTCTACAAGGAAAAGATGAAAGCCATTCATGACAAGAACATTAGGAGAAGGAAATTTAGACCCGGTGAGTTAGTCCTCCTTTACAACTCAAAGTTGAGATTACTACCCGGAAAACTTAGATCAAGATGGGATGGACCTTACCAAGTAGAGAAAGTAGAACCTTACGGGGTCTACCACTTGCGCCACCCATCAAGTCCGGACATTTTCAAGGTAAATGGGCACCGTCTCAAATTGTACCATGGTGAGCAAAGAAAGAACTCCAAGGAATTTGAAGTGTTCCTCTTGAGGGATGCATCTCTTGAACAAGAACTTTGAGCTAGTGAAAGTCCAACTTAAGGACGGTAAACAAAAGTGCTAGGTGGGAGACACCCCACCATGGTAAGATCTACCATTTGTACATAGCCATTGAATTCTTCTTTGATTGATACTCGCTCAATACTTGACTTCATGTTTGGTAGCTAGGTATTTGATGAAGTTGTAGCTAGGTTTGATTTCAAATTTTGTTTCATTTGTTGAGTTCGTTTGGTACTTTATCATGTTAAATCATCCTTCTATAGTGCTTAAGTGGAGGGTTGGAATGCTTGAAGTGGTCCAAGAACATGAAAACATCGAAAAAGCACCATTCCTCGCGTGCGCGCACCTGGCGCGGACGCGCCTATGAAGCATTTTCGACCATCCACGCGGGCGCGCGACGTGCACAGACGCATGGATTGCAAAAATTACCCCTCCATACATTTTCCAGAAAGTTGTGCCCACACTACTCCAGCACCATGCCTGAGGCATAGGCCAATCACGCGTGCGCGCACATGGCGCGTACGCACCCTTTTGACAGTCCGCGGATCGACGCGCTAGCGCACCTTGCGCGCGCGCGCTGATCGCCCCTGTGCACTCCTGGTGCATTTTCCAAAGAGTTGGGCCACTTTCGCGCCTGCACTGAGCCCCCAGCTCACCACCTCTGTCGCGTGCGCACACTAGGCGCCGACGCGTCAATACGCTCGCGACGCATGGGACGCGCCTGCGCCCATGCTGCGCACGCGTCCCTCGTCCTGCAGCAACCTCTAGGCCACTCTCCAGAGAGTTGAGCCAATCCCAGGCCCATCTCATGCCTGAGGCATAACCTCATTGCCGCGCGCGCCAACATCCCTGCAGCCAACTTCTGGCACCTCTTCCAGAAAGTTGTGCCGCCTCTGAGCCATCCTTGTGCTACCGGCACAAGCACATGGGCGCCTACGCGCATTGTGCGCGCGCGGGCCACTACCCTATCCTTTTTTCCTGCGCGGGCGCGCACCGTGTGCGCACGCATGGTTGTCCGACGTGAATATAACAGGGGAGCACACTTGCTCCCATCATTCTTCTCTTCCCTTTTATTCTTGCCTCCTCTACCATCCATCACCATTTTTTCCTTCCAAACACCCACCTCCGGCGACCACCACCTCTGGCGGTCCCTACACTACTCCCTCCATTCTCCATCATTCCACTCTACAACTTTCTCTCCTATACTCCCTTTCCATCTCTTTCAAGGTACTTTATTATGCTTCCCTCTTGCTCTACTTCTCTCTTTTGTTTCTTAGTTAGTTGATTTCATTCTCTTTTAAGTAGTCTTTCTCTTTCTTTTCTTTTTCTTCCCTTCCTCTTTTGAGCCCCTCACTTCTTAGTTTTTACTTCTTTTCCAATTAAGTTTTCATGGGCACTTGGGTTATAACTTCTTTTGCATTGGTAGATGAGATGTGTTGCATGATTTTCTTACAACCATTGTGCATTGTAGTGATTAATATTGGTTTGTGGAATGTTACATTGCTTCCCCCTCATCTATTTGTATAATACAACAAGGATGCACGCCAAGTGTTTGAGGAAAAGCATACATGATTTTTTTGAGCTCATTGTAATTCATTGCTTTTTAACTATGTGCTTTCTCCCAATACCTTAATCACTCTTGGGTGCACCCTCACATTCTACAATCCACCCACTCACCTTTTCATAAATTGCTTTCCACTTTTGGTATTTGAGGGTGTATGCTTCTCATGCCTTTTACTTGCATACTTACACTACCCCTATACCACATGCCAATGGTTTGCCTTGCTTATCAAATGTTATCTTAGTTACATGTTGCAGCTATCATGTAATAAGGATACCCATATTCTTACGGCACAATTTCTCACTTGCATGATCACAGTCAATTACGCTTCTTTAGGTTTGATGTCATCTCTTTTCTTTACTATCGCAGGATGGTCATCAAAAAGAACAAAGGGAAAGCCCCGAAGAAGCCAGCCACCAACAGAGCGCGCCAAGAACCAACAGCCAAGCCCCTCCTCAAGAAGGCTAAGGGCCACGTTGATACTTTAGAGAAGGACAACCCTCCAAAGGACTCAAACAAGTTCCCTAACCGCTGCTGCGAACTTGTTTACTCAAGGATGATTGAGCGGAATTACCACCCGGAGCCCCTTCTAGTCCTACCGGCCCACCTCACTCTGATGGTGATGCCACACATTGACCGGAGGCAATGGAGGTTCCTCTTGAGGCAACCAAAGGAGGTCAATCTATCATGGTGGTGGAGTTCTACTCCAACTACCACTCACCCCTTCTCACATCAATCTTTGTGCGTCGAAAGCAAGTGTCAGTCACGGTGGAAGCCATCCAAGGAGTACTTAAGATTGGGCCATTAACGGATGGATATGACACCTATCAAGAAGTCTTGTCAGCATGCGACGAACGTGAGTTCGATTGGAGCGTGATCCTTCGCGTAATAGCTTTACCCGAAGCATTTTGGATTCGGGGTACCATAAAGCAAAGGCCAAAGGGTTTAGATGCACATTTCCTCACTCAAGAAGCCGCAGCATGGGCCCAAATCCTAGCTTACTACGTGCTTCCGAGCACCCATGGATCATCCATTACTGCCGAGCTTGCCTTATTGGTATGGTGCATCCTAACCGAGAAACTGGTCGACATTTTGCATGCCATTCGCCAATCCATGGGGCGCATTCATGTTAAGGGAAACTTACCCTTCCCCGCTATGGTGACCGAATTAGTAGCGGCAGCCGGTGTCCACCGCGAGGCTAAGGATAGGAGGACCTCGATCCCGATCGAGGGCGATGTTATTCCGACCAAAAGGTGCCTCAAGCCTCCGGAAGTCACCAAGGACCTTGGACTGACCACCCCAACTCGCAACACCACTACCTCATCCGCACCACAAAAATCTGCCACCCAACGCCTTGAAGACCTTCACAAGAAGTTGGACCGCTATGAGAGGCGTAACCAGCGCCGATATGCTCACGTGAAGAAGCTTCTAAGCATTGTCACACCACCTATGGAGGAACCAGATATCTCCACATCCACCACAACTTCAAGCAGAAATAGCGATGACAATGGAGATGAAGGACACTCGGGACTCGGCCACCCATTGCGCATCACCTATAACACGGAGGACCGTGCTAAGTTTTAAGTGTAGGGAGGTCGGCTGACCGATCTCCGTAGGTAACACCCGAATAAATTTTTTTTCTCTTTGAACTCCTTTGTAGTTAGGATAGGTTACATGATTATGTTCTCTTTGACACCATTTGCATGATAAGTTTACTTGGTTGGAACAATGAAACTCTCTCTTAGGAAACTAATACTTTGGGGCAACCTTGACATTGCCAATTTTGAATATTTTGATGCTAAACTTGCTTAAAGAATTGTATTTTGGAACATGGATTTTGAGTTAAGAACACAAGCTAGTGAGCTTTGAGCCTTGTTTTGTGGCTACATCTTATAGTCACTAGTCTCCTTCTTGTGTGCAATTGTTTTCTCTCTATAAGTGTGATCCTTGCTTTGTTTGAGTCTATATGTCCATTATTCCTTGTATTCATGCATTTATATGATTAAGGCCATCACTTCATTAGCTCACTTACCAAATAGCCTTACCCTTTATCTCCCCTTGTTAGCTAAATTTGAGCCTATGCTTAACCCACTTATTCTTTAAATTAGCACATTACAAGCCTAAAGCGGAAAACCATAAATGTCCCTCTTTGAATCCTTGATTGGCTTAGGCGAGTGTGTGTGAGTATTATTCAAATGTGGGAATCTTGGGACATTGGGTAAATAAAAGGGTAGTTTTATATTTTTATTGAAAATATTGGGAATTGGGTACATGCTCATGTATTGATCAAATGTATAGACCTTATGCATTGACGCTCTTGTATATAGAAAAGAAAAGAAAAAAAATGAAAAGAGAAAAAAAAATATATGGAAGAAAGAAAAAAAAAGAAAGGAATAAAAGGGGACAAAATGCCCCAAAGCAAAGTGTAGCTCAATAAAATCAATGCATGAGTGTTGTGAATTGGAAAAGGGATACATGAGTATGTGAAAAATGAAGAATGGGTAGTTAGGTTAGCTTTGAAATTGTATAGGACGTCATAGGCTAGGTGGGGAGCTTAAGCTTATCAAGGATTCAAAAATTCAAGCTCACTTAGCCAAATATGCATCCTACCTTGACCCTAGCCCCATTACAACCTAAAGACAATACCTCATGATATTTGTACACATGCATGGAATAAATGTTGATTGTTAGATGGGGAACAAATCTTGGAAAGCATGATTAGGAGAAAATTGAGAGAATCAACCCTAAACACTTGAGTGAATAGAGTGTAAACACTTCCGGTGAGGGTTCGAAGGCTCTAATTCTTGTTCCCGGCTCTCACGAGCGTTCTTCATGCAAGGTTGCGTATATTGCACTTGATGACTGAAAATTGGTAAGTCCCATGTATTGGCCACTATCTTACCCTATATGCTTGCATGTATCTTAGGAAGGTTGATTTGTTCATAACCAAGTAGATAGTAGCACTAGTCCTAGTTGCATTCATGTAAGTAGGTTGCACCTCATGAGTCTTATACCTTTATGATCCTTCGGTCTTTTACATTTCTCTAAGCATGAGGACATGCTAGAATCTAAGTGTGGGGAGGTTGATAAACCCCATTTTGAGGGTTTATCTTGTATTGATTTCAAGGGTTTTATCAATGATTCCACACGCTTTTCATATGAAAATACAAGACTTTGTGTTCCTTTCCTAATTTTTGTCTCATGGATGAAAACATGCTTATTTTGCACTAAACTAGATACATTTCTAATCTTCTCTTGGTGCCATTCGATGCCGTGACCTGTGTGTTAAGTGGTTTCAGAATATAGGGCAAGGATGAACCGGGAGAGAGAAGGAGAATGGGTGCAAAGGAAGGGAGCATGAGAAATTGAGCCTTGGGAACTTCAGCAAGGGCGCGTGTGCGTACTTGGCGCGCCCGCGTGGATTGCGCAACTAGAAGCCAAAGTCAGAAGCCAAGCTACGAGCCGGCACGTGTAGCGGCCAAGCCATGATCCCCATGGGCGCGCACGCGTACGTTACGCTTCCGCTCGCATTGCAAGATGCCCCAGTGGCACGCATGCGTGCTTTGTGCGTGCGCGCCGATGCTCGAATATGATTTTTTAAAGAGTCACGTGACCTGGGCGTGGAGACAGTTAGAGATCCCATCTTTGGGAAGTGCCTTGGCGGGAAGAGCTTAAGAAGACCAGGGGTTTTAGGGTTAAGGGACTTTTTGTTCATTTTAGATGGTCCTAGATATTTTTGCTAGTGGTAGTTACACTCTTGGGGTAGAGAGAGAGATTCCAAGCTCTCACTAGGGTTCATCTTCTTCAACTTCTGAATTCTCAATCACTCTTTGGTGAGATCCATTGCAATTCTCAATTTACTTTGTTCATGTTATAGATCTTCTTCTCTAATCTCAATTAGTGCTTGTAATTGCTCAATTCTCATAGATCCTAGATTCAACTTTGTAGTTTTGGATTCTATCAATTTCTTGAGAAGTTCATTTTCATTGTTGTTCTTTGTTGATTGTTGCTAATTTCTTGTGTTGAAGCACTTTTAATTCTAACTTCTTCTCATTTTTACTATGCCTTTCATCCTTGCTCATCAATTGTTTGATAAAATGCCAACACTAGTTATGGAGTAAAAGTTTCTTACTTGGCATAGGGTTTGGACCATTAGAAAAAGTTGAATAGCTTATATCAATTGTTGATTTGGAATTAGAAATTGCTAATTGACTTGGAGTGCACTAAAGCTAGATTTCCCTAGGGTAAAACTAGGACTTGTTACTCAAGTTAGTTACTCTCATTTGACTTTCCTCTATACCTAGGGGTTAACTAAATGAAGCAAGGCCTAATTGTTATCATCATTGAGGAAGCTATAATGATAGAATTCCTAATGCCGACCCTAGGCCAAGTCTTCTAAAATTGCTTGTTTGTCATCTATTTTGCTAAACCCTCAAAGAATCATAACGAGGCTTTCTAATCAATAAGATGCATTCTCTAGCAATTCCAAGGGAGGACGACTCGGGAGACTAGTACTCTCGGTTATAGATTGTAGGATTGTTTGATGCGAAGTTTAAGTGTCCATTAGACTATACTCATGATCATATTCATCATTGAATTCTAAATCGACATGCTAAATTTCATTTATCAAGCCTAACTTTGACTCTAAGTGTTTTGTTTTCAAGCTTTTTGCTTGATATATAAACACCAGAAGTACTTAACAATGAAATTATCATTGGTACTCAAAGCCTTCAGCTTTCTCATTCTCTCCCTTTTTCTTTTCTTGCTTTAATTTGTAATTGCTTCTTCAAGGTTTTCATGATTTCCAAAGATTTCACAAAAATATCCTAGATGAAAACTTCAGTTAAATAAAATCCAATGCAATTGAGCAACAATTAATCATACTAGCCTTCCAATACTCATAAGCTCATGCCAAGTTCTTCTTTAATTCCTTGTTTATTTATGATCATGATAATTTATTGCTTTGAGCTCACAAAATTCAAGTTGGTAGTTATAATGTCACAGCAACATGTTGCAAATCAAAATTCAAACTATGCTTATTCATACCACACTTGCATACAGAGAAGTTAAAGATAATCATGCAGTTTAAAGTGCTGGAAACAAATGAGAGGAAAAGGAACTTCACAACCTTGTAATTCATCTTCTCTACTGTTGTCCTTTTCCTTCAATTCTTCCCTTTCCCTTGCCAAACTCGGAATAATTGCTCATCCTCAAGCAACAATTAGAACAATGGCTATGGGGTTAACATGGATCATGGATGTCTTACACAATGAAATATTAGTAGCACATGTGTTTTAAGCAAGCAAAATTAGAGATAACAATCAAGGCACAAGAGACAGAGACATTGTGATTGCAAACATAAGAAGGTGAGCACAATACATTACATAAAAGATAAGTGGCACACCAAACTTAGTGTGACACTTTCACTTGAAATTGATGCAAGTGTCTAGTATGGATTGGAAACAAATTTTGTTGCATAGCAACACCAAACTTAGAATGCAATCCTATGTCAATTTATTTGAACTAAAACTAAGCAAATGAAACTGTTATTTGTTAAATACAATCACCAAGTGAAGCATCTGTCATGAATAAGGGTTTCTTGGTGATGTATTAACAAAAACAGCTAATAACAAAAAGCATTAAAAACAAGGAAATGACTCAAACAAAGAAACAACTAAAATTATCCACTAAGAAGAAAAATAACACTGCAAAGAGAATTATGATTATGTAGACTAGTGGTGTTGCTGAATGAGTTGCATAGCAAATTAAGTGGCACACCAAACTTAGAATCTCAGTGTGACACTTTTATTTTTTGATGCAATCATCCATAGATATTGAAATAGATTGTTGCAGATTATTGCAGGGCAACACCAAACTTAGAATGTAACCATATGCTAATTTATTGAATTTAAACAAAGAAAAGAAAGTAAACAAAGCAAAGAAGAGAAATGTTACCTACTGTTGACATGTTGTTCTTCACTTTCTTCCTCTTCCTCCAGTTTGTTAAGAGGAATGACCTCAAGGGGGGAAGATTCAGCTATTGTCCCTTGTCTTGGCCTCTCCTCAGCAAGCTTCCTTTTGTAAATGGCTTGATTGATCTTGCTTGCTGGATCAGGGACAAGATTAGTGCTCTTGTTAGTTACCTTCACCTCTTTGGATTCAAGACTTGGTTGCTGTGTGATTATTGGAGTGATTTCTTCATCAAGAGTTCCTTGCAATAGTGGTTCAATGAGCTCTTCCTCTATGTACTTTTCTGCTTCAATTGATTGTGACTTCTCTTGAGTGTCCTCCTCACTTTCTTGCTCCTCCACTTCCTCTCTTGCACTCAACATTTGACTTAATAACTCTTTCATGGAGGAGGTTTGTTGATCTTCCTAATATTTCTTCTTCTCCTCTTCATATCTTTTAATCACAGATTCAATTGTTGAGGCTTTTTGGTCCAAGGGCATTTGAGGAGGTTGTGAGTGTTCAGGTTCTCTTGTCATCTCAAGTGCAGTTTCAGGTTCCAATACTTTCACCACCTCTTCCTTTTTTGCAATTTCTCTTGACACAGGGACCATGTGTTCTTGTTTTTCCATTTCCTCCTTCCTTGCATTCAACAATTGGCCTACCTACACTTCCACATTTTTGAGGGAGTCCTCTAATCTCTGTGCCTCTTCTTTATATTTTTCAAACATGGTCTCAAGCCTTGAGAGGCTTTGGTTCATGGAAGTTTGTGTGGACTGTGAGTTTTGGAAGAGACTTTCTATCAAGGGATAGTTAAGTGTTGAAGAATTTTTAGATGAAAAACTGGGAGGTGTGGTTTGACAGCTTTTCATGAATGGATTGAAGGTTTGCTGAAGTGATGATATCTCTTGATAAGTGGAGTATGAACTGTTGAATGCTGTTTGGTTTTGATCCTCCTACCCAAAATTTGATTGATTATTGAATTCATCACAGTGTGGATTATTTTGTGGCATGGAGGAACAATCTTCCATGTATGTACTGACAACATAATCAAGTGAGAATGTCTTTGAATAATTAGAATGTGAATCATTACATTTCCCTTCCCAACCATCATTTGTGTACGTGCCATCACAGTATGAGTCACTTTATGGCTCCGGGAAATATTTCATTTCACTTGATTGTTCATACTTCCTCATTCCTTGTTTATACTTCCGTCCACCATGAGGATAATGATATGAATCATTTTGTGGTGGTGGTTGGTATCCCATATAATTCTCTTCCTCATCTTATGTCTCTGAAGTAAATCTCCATGGATTGGAGTGCTCAAAAATTGTATTTTCTTGGTGATATTCCCAGCCACCATTAGAGATTAGTGATGGAGGGTAATATCCCATAAAATTTGTTTGATCATAAGATGAGTTAAACTCCATTTGAATTTTGTAAAACACAACACCAATGAAAATTGAAATTACTCATATCAGAGATGAGTTTTGGTTAGTGAGGCAAAAACACAAACACCTTGATTTCAGTCTAAAATAGAAAACAAAAACAAAGAGAATGCTTGATCTAGACTTCTCACCCACTTAATCATTGTTGATCTAAATCAATCTTTGGCAACGGCTCCAAAAACTTGATTGGCGAAAATTAAATTCCAACACCTAAACTCACCGACAAGTGTACCGGATCGCATCAAGTAGTAATAACTTACTTAGGGTGAGGTCGATCCCACAGGAATTGATGGATCAAGCAACTTTAGTGGGTGATTAGTTTAGTCAAGCTAACATTGATGATTTGAGTGAAAATTGAAGCAACAGGAAGTAAATTGCAAGAATTAAAAGTGCAGAAGCTAAATTGGACAGAAACTTAAAGTGCAAGAAAGTAAAATTGACAGAATCTTAAACGACAAGAAATGTAAAGTGCATCAAATGTAAAGGGGGGCTAGGTGCTGGAAATTAAAGGAAGCAATAGATCAAAGCTTAGAGCAACTGCAGAGAATTAAACTTGCAGAAAAAGTAAATCAGATCATGAACAGAAATGTAAAATATAGAACTAGTGCAGAAGAATTAAATTGCTTGAAAGTAAAATTGAAAGCAAATGGAACAAAAGATTTAATTTCAAGATCAATGTAAACTGAAGTGTATAATTGCAGAAGAGGAAATTTGCTGAAGAAATGAGAATAAAAAAGAAACAATTGAGATCCAATCTTTAATTCATAAAGTCAAGAAACAGAAAAGAAATGGAACTCTGAGAGGAAAAACTTCAAAGAATTCTTTAATTAGAGTTCAAAAGAAAATTTAAAAGAGAACGCTCCCTAATGGAGCCAGCCTTCTTTACAAAAATGAAAATGATGCCTTATATAGGCTTTTGAAAGTGAAAAACAAAATTGAAAACAAATTACAATTAAAATCAAATTCCTAATCTAATTGATCCTTGTGCCTTTGAGTGATGTCAATTGGGCTTCGCTTGCTTTGGATTTGAAGAAGAGTGGATCCAAAATGGCTTTTTAATTGAAATTGTGCCATGGTGCACCTCCCAGGGAACGGCTCAATTGTGAAAGTTAATTGAGCACTCAATCCTTGTTTTTGGCCTTGTAATTTGTTGCACAACAAGCCTTCCTTGGTACAGGCCCGATAAAGCTCGGTTGATTAAGTGAACTGAGCGCTTCTTGCTTGTTGATGAGCCCCAGCTTCGAACCTTGGTGGAAGCATTGTGGAGAAAATTCTTTGTGAATTAATGGAAGGTGGCGCCTTGCCTTGAGTGGAAGGCCTCAAGTTTGAATCCTTGCTGAGCCATTTTGCTTATTTTCCTTGCAAGAAGTGTAGCGCTCCTTCCTTGCTTTCTTTGTGTCTCCCCCTTCGAATCTTGGTGAAGCCACTTTGGTCTATTTTTACTTGTTTTTGGTCCTTAAAGATGCCTTTCACTTGTGCCACAATTTCATGCCAAATATGGATTGCTTTATATCGTTGGAAAGCGCTGAATGTCAGCTTTCCAATGCAACTGAAAGCACATAAATTGGACGTCTGTAGCTCAAGTTATGGCCCTTTGAAGAAGGCATGGTCATGTTGTGAACGCCCAAGTTTAACTTAGCGAAATTCTTGCTTCGATGTTAAATTTTTCACGATAAAGCTAAGTTCACTTAGTGAACTAAGCTTTGTGAGTGTTGATTGTCAAGCTTCCTTGATTTGGTCATGGGCCACGCTTTTAAAAGCGTGGCCTAAGACTCCAAAGTGTGCTCCAACTTCAAAGTGTGCCCCAAAACTCTTTTTTTCTTATTTTTAGCTTATTTTATGCTTCTTTGTTTCTTTTTCTTCTTATTTCCTACCAAATTTATAAAATTAAAAGATCAAGGAAACATACCGTTTAAGCACAAAAGAATGCAATATTTGAGCACAAATCATAAATTTCTTGTATGAAAAGCATAGAAAAACATGACATGATGACATGTCATCACAACACCAAACTTAAACCTTGCTTGTCCCTAAGCAAGAAAAGAATCATGCAATAAAGATTGAAGTGCTTCAGGGGAAGATGAAGCAAAAGGCAAAAAGAAAGAAGAATGAAGAAGCTGAAAGCAAGCCTTGTGAAAATTCAAAATTATGACCTAAAAAAGGGAAAAAAAGAACAGCAAGAGTTAATAAGCATTAAACCTTTGCACGTTTCGAAGTAAAGGGAAAGAAACACTTCGCATTTTAAAGTAGAAAGGCTAAACCTAAAAGGAGTTCTACAAGAGTTTGACCTAAGGCAAAATGCTCGAGCTCGACTTCTCCAAAAGGGGTCGAAGTCTAAAACGACACGACCTCAAAGGAAAGACCAAGCTCTAGCAGGAGTACTGTTCATACCCTAGGTTGAGCTATGAATACCCGGGCTGTCTGCAGACAAGCGATCAACCTCTTTAGGGTAGGTCGCCACCGACCTCTTCTCAAAGAGATCGACCAAATTGTTAGAAAAGCCCAAAGCAGGCCCAACACGAGGGAACACAGCCCAAATCTAAAGGCCGCAGAAGCCTAGAAAGACAAAAGGCGGTTCTTCCTAAAGATAATATGGCTTCACTCAAAGAGAAAGATAAGATAACTATCTTATCCCCATAAAAGTCACTCCACGCTATTATAAATACACTGGAGCACCCAGGTATAACTCATACTCTGATTCTACACAAAAATCCTACCTAAAGCACGTGCTAACTTAAGCATCGGAGTCTCTTGCAGGTACCACCACCCTCCGATCATCAAGGATTAGCAGCACCACCAAGTCCAACAAGTTGGACACGACAGCTTTGGCCACAACAGCAGGTCTCATCCGAGATCAACCTTTAGTTTCAGGTGACCCTCGGAACAGCCACGGTCACACACATCAGAACTATTGAATCCAGCCAGTCGGCCATACTAATAGGAACTTTAGTAGACATCTCAAAATTTTTTTTTTGAAGACATAGGCCAACTATCCCAACAGTAAGAAAAAAGAAAGACGGTCACTATCAAAACAACTCAGACAAGAAGCAGAGAACAAGGTAACCAGCAAACAAGGAATATCACAGCAAAAGAGCACCCTAGGTTTCACAAAAACACCAATAGACCAGGGGCACCCTTTGGAAACAATGAAGATACAAGCACACAGAAAAATCAAAAAATAATCAAGATCGTAATTGAGATCCAAGCCCCTCCGCCAAAAAAAGGTGCAACTAAAAACCTCACCACCTAAGTGCTTACATGTCCCGAGAACGAAGCAACGGAGATAAAAAAGATCACAACTTTAAAGAAAAACAAAGACACACAGAAAGTCTCAATCTTTTCAAAGGAAATCTAGCAAAAATCAACAACTTTGTACAAAGGGAAAGCATACAATAGTAAAATGCAAAAGAGCGACGACAAATAAAGCATGAAAGCAAAGCACCAACCTGTGAGCAAAAGGAGACGAACGAACTAGCAGCAAGCCACAAGCAATCTCCACTAAGAGATGGAAGCTCTAAAAACCCAAAAAAGGAAGAATATTGGAGTGCTAGGGCAAGCAGAAGATGAACGGAAGAAAAGTACACGAACAAAAAGCAAAAAAAAAGAAACGAGCACAAGATCAAAGGATGAAACGAAACAGAAGGGAGAAGGAAACTAAAACGGAGAGCAAAAGCCTCTTCTTTGATTTCAAACAAAGTGTAAAGAGGGAAAAGAAATGGCAAAACATAAATGAAAGCCTAAATCAATGGGCATGAAAGGCACGTGCATATTCCCAAGAAAGTAACCCCTTCAAGAAACAAGTGCGGCAAAAAAGAAAAAGCAAGAAACGCTTCGCATTTAAACTCAGCGTGAAACTCACAAAACGAAAGTACAGCTTTGACCAAGATGCTTGAGTACGACAACCCCAAAGAGATCAAAGCCCAGAAAGCATGACCTCATGGAAAGGTCCGAGCTCAAGTAGGGGCACTGTTCATACCCCGGGTCGAGCTATGCGAGCCGGGTTGAATGAAGACAAAAACAACTGACCTCTTATAAAGGTTGGTCGACGTAGACCTCTTCCCAAAGAGCTCGGCCAAATTGCTATAAGGGTCCAAGTAAGCCCAAAGCCGAAGATCACAGCCCAACTAAAGGCGGCTGGCCAAAGATAAGGGGACTCACCCACAAAAGATAAAGATAATATAACTAACTTATCTCAATGGAGGTCACTCCACACTACTATAAATACGCTGGAGCACCCAGATATAACTCATACTCTAATTCTACACAAAATACCTGCTTAAAGCCCGTGCTAACTTAAGCATCGGAGTCTCTTGTTGGTACCACCACCCTCCGAGGATCAATGATCAGCAACATCTCAAAGCTTAGCAAGTCGGGCACAGTAGCTCCGGCCGCCACAGCAGATCTCCATCAAGATCGACCTTTAGTTTCATGTAACCCTTGGAACAGAACCTTTATTGTTAGTTTGGCCGACTTTCTTAGCCTCATTCTTAAATGATGCTTTCTAAGTAGCATTATCTTTCAAGAGTGTTATGTCCTCTTATTTCAGGTGCTTTGGCCTTAGGCATTTCAACCTTTGGGGCCTATGAGCAATCATCGTCCTATGCATCTTTGCTATTCGGGCTTTTAGTCATACTCCAACAACTTTTTATGGTAGTGTTCTGTTGGGAAACCTTTTCTTTATAGTTTTTTTAGAGGACTTTTTAGCGCCATTTTTGACTTGTGCTTTGCTTTCTAAGTAATAACTTTTTTCAAGACTTATACCCTTCAGCTAAGCACTTCTAGCCTTGGGTTTTTAACCTTTCTTTGGCCTTTGCGAGATGTTTTGTTCCTTTTCAGTGATCCTTTTCATTTGTCCGAATTCTCTGTCGGGCCTTCATAAGTTATTTTTAGTAATCCCATTTCTAGTCAGACCTCGTCAGGTCGCTTTATATGTGTTACTTTTTATAACTTCTTGCATTAATTTAACCCTTATCGCTTCACCTTGCTGACCTCTTTTTGGATCGGGCGATGAATTTTGTTTTTGAGCGTAAATTAATGCGTCTTGGTAGGAAACTTTTTTAAGGAATCATTAAAATTTTATTCAAATAGATATAAATAAGTGTGTGTACATGTAAGTGCTTAGCCTTCTAGTTCGGATAGCTTTTAGATCCCGGCCTGGCACCTCATTAAAAAACCTTTTTTGGGAAAAAGAGTGTGCCTTAGCCTAATATCTTTCTATAGTACCTTCTTAGGTTGCAAGCGTTCCATGACCTTGGTAGCTCCTGCCCTTTGAGGTCGGCCACTTTATAATACCCTTTTCCTAGTACTTATGTAACTCGGTATGCTCCTTTCTAGTTGGCGGCTAGCTTCCCTTCTCCCGATCGACCTACTCCGATATCATTTCGGATTAAAATGAGATCATTGGTAGAGAAGCTGCAGTGGACTACTTTCCGATTATACCTCAAATCCATTCGATGCTTTAGTGCTTTCTCTCTAATCCGAGCTCTTCCCTTTGAATTTGGGAGTTGGCGTCTTCATTGTTGAGGATCGCTCTGGGGGATCTTTTTTCTATCTCCACGGGAATCATTGCCTCTATTCCGTAAGCAAGCCAGAAGGGTGATTCTCCAGTGGTAGAGTTTAAAGTTGTCTGATATGCCCATAAGATTTGTGGGAGTTCTTCAGCCCAAGCTCCCTTTGCGTCCTGTAGCCTCCGTTTTAACCCGGCCAAGTTGACAACTTCTGCCTGTCCGTTGGCCTGTGGGTGTTCTACAGAGGTGAATTGGTGCTTTATTTTCAGGTCAGCTACCAAATTCCAGAAACCTGTGTCAGTGAACTGAGTGCCATTATCTGTGGTGATGGAGTAAGGAACCCCAAACATTGTGACAATCTTTCTATATAGAAATTTCGAACTTTTTGCGGCGGTGGCAGTAGCCAATGGCTCCACTTGAATCCATTTTGTGAAGTACTCTATGCCTACAATGAGGAACTTGACTTGCCCTAAACCCTGGGGAAAGGGTTCGAGGAGGTTGAGTCCCCACTTTGAGAATGGCCAGTGTAATGTAACACAAATGAGCTCTTCGGGTGGGACTACATGGAAGTTGGCGTGCTTCTGACATGGTGGGCATTTCTTGACGAATTCTGCTTTTTCCTTTTGCAAGGTCGGCCAGTAAAAACCAGCTCGGAGTACCTTTTTGGAAAGAGCTCTTACCCCAAGGTGGTTGCCACACATGCCTCCATGGACTTCCTCTTAGACATCCTTTGTAGCGGAGGTCGGGACACATTTTAAAAGAGGTATTGTGATCCCTCTCCTATATAGGATGTCATCCACTATGGTGTAGTACTGTGCTTCTCGTACTAGCCTTTTTGCCTCCTTTTTATCTGCGGGGAGTGTGTCAAACTTAAGGTAGTTGATAATGGGAGTCATCCATCCCTAGTCCTGGCCTGATATAGTTAGGATCTCCTCTTCCTCCAAGATTGATGGATTTTGCAGGGTTTCTTGGATGAGGCTTCTATTATTGCCCCCTGGTTTGGTGCTGGCTAGTTTTGAAAGTGCATCAGCTCATGTGCTTTGCTTCTGGGGTATATGTTGGACCTCATATTCCTTGAATCGTCTGAGTTGTTCTCTGGTTTTGTCCAGGTATTTTCTCATGGTGGGGTCCTTAGCTAGATAGCTCCCTTCTATTTGTAACGTGATTACTTATGTGTCACTGAAGACGGTAAGCTTTTGAGCTCCCACTTCCCTAGCCAACCTCAAACCAGCCAGTAGCGCCTCATATTCAGCTTGATTATTTGAGGCAGGGAAATCAAACATTAATGAGAGTTCGATTTGGATTCCCTAATCACTTTCTATAATTATCCTTGTGCCACTCCCAGCTTTGTTCGAAGATCCATCTACGTAGAGATTCCACACTATGAGGGTTGATAGTCAGTGTTTTATCGTTGATCTAGAGTTTCTCAAAATGGAATTCCTTCGTTGGTAGTATAGTCCAAATCAACAATAAAATCTCACAATCAAAATTCAATCCAAAAGATGTCACAATACACCATTAATGGTTATGAAAAAAAATAAAAAGCAACGCTTTTTTCACACCAAATATAAAAGGTTTGCTCGTCCTCGAGCAAAAGAAGAAAGAAAAGAGTAGAAGAAAAAGAAATTGAGGAGATGAAAGTGGAGGAGTGGTTCGACCAACGGGGGTTTAGAGTATTTGTGATGTGTGAAAATGAATGAGTAAGGAGGGGTATATATAAGGTAAGGGGGAGAGGGAATCCGTGTGATAGGGGTTGGGTTTGGGAGGAAAATAGTTTGAATTTGAGTGGGTGGGGGTAGGTGGTTTGTATGATGGGAAATAATGGATGGATATGAGTGGTGAAGAGGTTATAGGAAAGATGGTAGGATTTGATAGGTGAATGGTGTTTGGGGAAGGGTGTTATGGAAAGGTGTGAAGAGGAGTGGGAATAAGTTGGAGTAGGTAGGGATCCTGTGGGGTCCACAGCTCATGAGGTGTCAAGAATTTCTCATCCCTGCACCTTTCTGGCATTTAAACGCCCTTTGTGTAGCATTTCTGGTGTTGAACGCCAGGCTGCTGCCCATTTCTAGCGTTAAACGCCAGTTTGGCTGCCAGTTTTGGCGTTTAATGCCCAGAACGCTGCCAGACTAGGCATTAAATGCCCATTCTGCTACCCTTACTTGCGTTTAACGCCAGCCAGACACCAGACACTCTTTTCTGGCATTAAACGCCAGTTTATGTTCCATTTCTAGCATTTAACACCTGGAATGGTGCCAAACTGGGCGTTAAACGCCCACTTTGCTAGCATTACTGGCGTTTGTCCTCTAGGGTGTGCTATTTTTAATGCTATTTTTTATTCCTGCTTTAATTCTGCAGCTGTTTTTTTTATGACTTCACATGATCATAAACCTAAAGAAGACATAAATTAACACTAGAAAATAGAATGAAAAAGTAATTAATATAGATAAATAAAATTGGGTTGCCTCCCAATAAGCGCTTCTTTAATGTCAATAGCTTGACAGGAAGCTCTTACAGAGCTTCACAGATGCTCAGAGCATGGCTGTGGCCTCCCATCACCAAACTTAGAAGTTGATTGTGGGGGCTCTGTCTGACTCTGCATTGAGAGAAGTTTTTCATGCTTCTTCTCCATGTTTATAGAAGAAGATCCTTGAGTCTTGAACATAAGGTAGTCCTCATTCAATTGAAGGACTAACTCTCCTCTGTCCACATCAATCACAGCCCTTGCTGTGGCTAGGAAGGGTCTTCCAAAGATGATGGATTCAGCAGGGACGTAAAGGCCTTCAACTTTCACTAAGACATCCTCTACAAGTCCATAAGCATGTTTCATTGATTTGTCTGCCATCTCTAGTGAGATTCTTAAAGCTTGTACCTCAAAGATCCCTAGTTTCTCCATTACAGGGAGTGGCATGAGGTTGATACCTGACCCCAGGTCACACAGGGCCTTTTCAAAGGTCATGGTGCCTATGGTACAAGGTATTAAGAACTTTCTGGGATCCAGTTTCTTTTGAGGAAATATCTGTTGAATCCATGTATTTAGTTCATTGATGAGCAATGGAGGTTCATCCTCCCAAGTCTCATTACCAAATAACTTGGCATTCAACTTCATGATTGCTCCTAGATACTGAGCAACTTTCTCTTCAACAGTGACTTCGTCCTTTTCAGAGGAGGAATATTCATTAGAGCTCATGAATGACAATAGTAAGTTCAGTGGAATCTATATGGTCTCTGTATGAGCCTTAGATTCCTTTGGTTCCTCAATAGGGAACTCCTTATTGGTCAGTAGACATCCCCTGAGGTCTCCCTCATTGGGAATTACTACCTTTTCACTTTCTCCAGGTTTGGCCATTATGGTTATAGTTTTGGCCTTGCATTTTCTTTTGGGATTCTCTTCTGTATTGCTTAAGAGAGTACTAGGAGGAGTTTCAATAACTCTTTTACTCAGCTGACCCAGTTGTGCCTCCAAATTTCGGATGGAGGACCTTGTTTCAGTCATGAAACTGAGAGTGGCTTTAGATAGATCAGAGACTATGTTTGCTAGGCCAGAGAGGCTCTGCTCAGAATTCTCTGTCTATTGCTGAGAAGATGATGGAAAATGTTTGCTATTGCCAAACTTATTTCTTCCACCATTATTGTTGTTGAAGCCTTGTTGAGGCTTCTGTTGATCCTTCCATGAGAAATTTGGATGATTCCTCCAAGAAGGATTATAGGTGTTTTCATAGGATTCTCCCATGTAATTCATCTCTTCCATTGCAGGATTCTCAAGGTCACAAGCTTCTTTTTCAGAGGAGGCTTCTTTAGCACTGCCGGATGCAGCTTGCAATCCAGTCAGATTCTGAGAAATCATATTGACTTGCTGAGTCAATATTTTGTTATGAGCTAATATGGCATTCAGAGTATCAATCTCATGATCTCCTTTCTTCTGAGTCATCACATTATTCACAGGATTTCTTTCAGAAGTGTACATGAACTGGTTATTTGCAACCATCTCAATGAGTTTTTAGGCTTCTGCAGGGGTTTTCAGATGAAGAGATCCACTAGCAGAATAGTCCAACGACATCTTAGATAATTCAAATAGACCATCATAGTATATACATATGATGCTCCATTCTGGAAGCATGTCGGAAGGACACCTTTTGGTTAATTGCTTGTATCTTTCCGAAGCTTCATAAAGGGATTCACCTTCCTTTTATTTGAAGGTTTGAACTTCCACTCTAACCTTGCTCATCTTTTGAGGTGGAAAGAATTTGGTCAAGAAAGCATTGACCAACTTATCCCAAGAGTTCAGGCTTTCTCTAGATTGTGAGTCCAACCATGTTCTAGCTCTGTCTCTTACAGCAAAGGGGAAAATCATAAGCTTGTAGACCTCGGGATCAACCCCATTAGTCTTAACAATATCACAAATTTGCAAGAATTCAGCTAAAAACCGATGAGGATCTTCCGATGGAAGTCCATGAAACTTGCAATTCTGCTGCATTAGAGAAACTAATTGAGGCTTAAGCTCAAAGTTGTTTGCTCCAATGGTAGGAATTGAGATGCTTCTTCCATAAAAGTTGGAAGTTGGTACAGTATAGCCACCAGCATCTTCCTTGCATCTCTAGCATTGTTGTTGGGTTCGGCTGCCATGTCTATTTCTTTTTCGAAATTCTCTAAAAGGTCCTCTCTGGAGTGTTGTGCTTTAGCTTCTCTTAGCTTCTTCTTCAAAGTCCTTTCAGGTTCAGGATCAGCTTCAACAATAATGTTTTTATCCCTATTTCTGCTCATAAGAAAAAGAAGAGAACAAAAGGGAGTAGTGGAATCCTCTATGTCACAGTATAGAGACTCCTTTATGTGTCAGAGGAAAAGGAGTAGAAGAATGAGAAGAGAGAGGAGGTGAGTTCAAAAATTTTTTAGATGAGTGGAGGAGGAATGTTTGCAATTAAATAAAATAAACAGAAAGAGATAAGAGAGAAAGAGTTTTCGAAAATTTAAAAGAAATAACATAAAATTAGAATTTAAAATAATTAGTTAATAAAAAAGATTTTTGAAAAAGGGGTTAGTGATTTTCGAAAATTGGAAGTGGAAAATTAGTTAGGTGGTTTTGAAAAAGATAAGAAATAGCAATTTGTTGAAAAAGATTTGAAAATAATTTTGAAAAGATAAGAAGTTAGAAAAAGATTTTGAAATCAAAATTTAAAAAGATATGATTGAAAAGATATGATTGAAAAAGATTTGATTTTTAAAATTGATGACTTGACTAACAAGAAACTAAAGGATATGATTCTAAAATTCAAAGATTGAACCTTTCTTAACAAGAAAGTAACAAACTTGCAATTTTTTTGAATCAAAACATTAATTGTTAGCAAGGATTTTTGAAAATGTGGAAAGACAAGATTTTAAAATTATGATTTAAAAGATGAAAATTTGAAAAAAAAATTGAATTTGAAACGAAATTACCTCCCCTGTGTCATCCTAGCGTTAAACGCCCAGGATGCTATCCATTCTGGTGTTTAATGCCCAGAATGCTACCTCTTTGGGCATTTAATGCCCAGCCAGATACCCTGGCTGGTGTTTAACGCCAGAATTCCTTCCTTACTGGGCGTTTTTCTAAACGCCCAACTTTTTCTCTGTGATTCCTCTGCTGTATGTTCTGAATCCTCATTTCTCTGTATTATTTACTTGAAAAGAGATATTTTTGAAATTTCTTTTTTTTTTGAATTTTTAATGAAAGAGAAAAATAACAAAATAACGCAAAACATGAAAAATTAAGATCAAAGCAAGTAATGCATGCAAGAACACTTTGAATATCAAGATGAACACCAAGAACACTTTGAAGATCATGATGAACATCAAGAACATATTTTTGAAAATTTTTAAGAAAAGAAGGATATGCAAGACACCAAAATTTGAAATTTTTAATGTTTAGACACTATGATTTTGAAAATGCATATGAAAAACAAGAAATCACACGAAACAGGAGAATTTAAAGATCAGAACAAGGAAAATCATCAAGAACAACTTGAAAATCAATGAAGAACACAATGCATATGTTTTCGAAAATTAAGAAAAATTATAGCATGCAATTGACAGCAAACTTAAAATTTAACACTAGACTCAAACAAGAAACATAAAATTTTTTTTTTTTGGTTTTTATGATTTTATTAATTTTTTTGTTTTTTTTTTCGAAAATAAAAATAAAAAGCTTAAACATAAAATAAAATTACCCAATCTAAGCAACAAGATAATCCGTCAGTTGTCCAAACTCGAACAATCCCCGGCAACGGCGCCAGAAACTTGTTGCACGAAATTGTGATCACACTTTTCACAACTCCGCACAACTAACTAGCAAGTGCACTGGGTCGTCCAAGTAATACCTTACGTGAGTAAGGGTCGATCCCACAGAGATTGTAGGCTTGAAGCAACTATGGTCATCTTGTAAATCTCAGGCAGGCGGATTTAAATGTTTATGAGATATTGATAATTAAAAGATAAATAAACCGAAAAATAACATAGAGATACTTATGTAATTCATTGGTGGGAATTTCAAATAAGCATTTGGAGATGCTTTGTTGCTTTTGAACCTCTGCTTTTCTATTGTCTTCATCCAATCATGCATCCTCCCTTCCATGGCAAGTTGTATGATCCTCTCAGTGAAAATGGTCTGGCTACGGTCTCTGTACGGCTAATCAATTGTCGAATTTTTCGTCTCAGATGAAAGGTACCAGGCACAGCTACCGCAGGGCTAATCATCTGTCGGTTCTCACTTGTGTCGGAATAATATCCATTGATCCTTTTGCACACTGTCACTGCGCCCAACATTCGCGAGTTTGAAGCTCCTCACTGTCATCCCTTCCCAGATCCTACTCAGAATACCACAGACAAAGTTTAGACCTTCCGGATCTCAGGAATGCTGTCTATTGATTCTAGCCTAAACCACGAAGATCCTAATCACGGGGTTGGATGCTCTATTGTCAGGAGAGATGATGCGAATCCGTGGATCAAAGGCCCAAGAGAGTATACTCCGACTGGCATCCAATGACTACGTTGAACATCATGTAGACCATTTTGTGGTTGTCAGGCACGCAGATCTTGGCTAAGCGAGTACTGAAGATAGTGGGTGATTGTCACGGGTCACCCCTTCTGTCTGACTTAACTGAATTAAGTACAAGAGTATATCTTGGAGAGGAAGTAGGCATGAATTGAAGGAAAAACAATAGTACTTGCATTAATTCATGAGGAACAGCAGAGCTCCTCACCTTAATCTATGAGGTGTAGAAACTCCACCGTTGAAAATACATAAGAACCAAAAGGTCTAGGCATGGCCAAATGGCCAGCCTCCCAAATGCCATAAGAATTTGAAAACAGGGGCAGAAGACCCCTGTACAATAGTAAAAAGTGCTATTTATACTAAACTAGTTACTTGGGTTGATGAGCGGATAATTTATACGCTTTTTGGCATTGTTTTTAGTATGTTTTTAGTATGTTTTAGTTAGTTTTTTGTATATTTTTATTAGTTTTTAGTTAAAATTCACTTTTCTGGACTTTACTATGAGTTTGTGTGTTTTTCTATGATTTTAGGTATTTTCTGGCTGAAATTGAGGGACCTGAGCAAAAATCTGATTCAGAGACTGAAAAGGACTGCAGATGTTGTTGGATTCTGACCTCCCTGAACTCGAAGTGAATTTTCTGGAGTTACGGAAGCCCAATTGGCGCGCCCTCAATGGCGTTGGAAAGTAGACATCCTGGGCTTTCCAACAATGTATAATAGTCCATACTTTGCCCGAGATTTGATGGCCCAAACCGGCGTTCCAAATCAGCTCAAAACTGCCCGGCGTTAAACGCCGGAACTGGCACAAGAATGGGAGTTAAACGCCCAAACTGGCACGAAAGCTGGCGTTTAACTCCAAGAAAAGTCTCTACACATAGAAGCTTCAATGCTCAGTCCAAGCACACACCAAGTGGGCCCGGAAGTGGATTTTTATGTCATTTACTCATTTCTGTAAACCCTAGGCTACTAGTTCTCTACAAATAGGACCTTTTACTATTGTATTATCATCTTGAGATTTTCATATCTTTAGATCTTTAGATCTTTGGACGTCTAGTTCTTTGATCATTGGGAGGCTGGCCATTCGTCCATACCTAGACCTTGTTCTTATGTATTTTCAACGGTGGAGTTTCTACACACCATAGATTAAGGTGTGGAGCTCTGCTGTACCTCGAGTATTAATGCAATTACTATTGTTCTTCTATTCAATTCAGCTTGTTCTTGTTCTAAGATATTCATTCGTACCCAAGAACATGATGAATGTGATGATTATGTGACGCTCATCATCATTCTCACCTATGAACGCGTGCCTGACAACCACTCCCGTTCTACAAGCAAACAAGGCTTGAATGTTTATCTCTTGGACTCCTTAATCGGAATCTTCGTGGTATAAGCTAGAATTGATGGCGGCATTCAAGAGAATCCGGAAGGTCTAAACCTTATCTGTGGTATTCTGAGTAGGATTCAATGATTGAATGACTGTGACGAGCTTCAAACTCCTGAAGGCTGGGCGTTAGTGACAGACGCAAAAGAATCAATAGATTCTACTCCAACCTGATTGAGAACCGACAGATGATTAGCCGTGCCGTGACAGGGTGCGTTGAACATTTTTACTGAGAGGACGGGATTGTAGCCACCGACAATGGTGATGCCCAACATACAGCTTGCCATGGAAAGGAGTAAGAAGGATTGGATGAAGACAGTAGGAAAGCAGAGAGACGGAAGGGACAAAGCATCTTCATTCGCTTATCTGAAATTCTCACCAATGAAATACATAAGTATCTCTATCTTTATTCTTTATTCATATATCATCTATAACCATTTGAATCTGCCTGACTAAGATTTACAAGGTGACCATAGCTTGCTTCATACCAACAATCTCCGTGGGATCGACCCTTACTTGCGTAAGGATTATTACTTGGACGACCCAGTGCACTTGCTGGTTAGTTGTGCGAAGTTGTGAAATTATGTTTAGACCACGGTATTGAGAACCAAGTTTTTGGAACCATTACCGGGGACTATTTGATTTGTGAAAAGTAGAGATCACAATTTCGTGCACCAAGGGTTTACAGAAATTGAGTAGATAGTGCAAAAATCCACTTCCGGGGCTCACCTGGTGTGTGTTTCGGCTGAGCTTTGAAGCTTTCACGTGCATAGGCCATCCTTGGAGTTAAACGATAGCTTTGTTGCCAGTTTTGGCATTTTACGCCAGAAAAAGGTCTCTGATGGGCATTTGGACGCCAGTTTGGGCTATCAAACCTCGGGCAAAGTATGGACTATTGAACATTGCTGGAAAGCCCAAGATGTCTACTTTCCAATGCAATTATAAGCATGCCAATTGAGCTTCTGTAGCTCCAGAAAATCCACTTCGAGTGCAGGGAGGTCAGAATCCAATAGCATCTGCAGTCTTTTCTCAACCTCTGAATAAGATTTTTGCTCAGGTTTCTCAATTTCAGCCAGAAAATACCTAAAATCACAAAAAAACACACAAACACATAGTAAAGTTCAAACATGTGAATTTTGCATAAAAACTAACAAAAATATGCTAAAAGGTAACTAAAACATACTAGAAACTACCTAAAAATAATGCCAAAAAGCGTATAAATTATCCACTCATCAACCACTCAGCTGGTGGATCTATACACATGAGAAAGACAATTGAAGAGTCTTAAGAGCTCATAGATACTGTTGCTAGAAATCAGCTTCTGTACTTAAGTAGCGAGTCCTCCAAGAAAGAAGAGGCTAAAGTAGTATCCACTGAACTTAGTCCTCCAGAACAAGTTGCCGAACTCAACCAGCAACTATTTTCTATAACAAAACAGTTAGCAGAATTTAAAGAGATGCAACAAGAAAACAAAGATGCTAACCAGAATATGGAAAAATAATTGAATCAGACAAAACAACAGTTATCTAAACAGATAACAGAAGAATGCCAAGCTGTTCATTTAAGGAGTGGAAAGCTATTGAATGTCTCAACTCAAAGTAACAGGAAGCCAAGAAAAGAACATCTGACAGAGGATGACCAAGTCACTGCCCAAAATTCCTCTGAGGACAGTAAGAGCCCAGAGAGGAATGATTCTGGCGTTCAAACACCAGAAAAGGGTCAGAAGTCGGCGTTAAATGCCTATGCAGCAGTCAATTCTGGCATTCAAATGCCAGAAAAGGGTGGCAACCTGGCGTTAAACGTCCATACATCACGCAATTATGGCGTTCAAACGCCAATGAGGGATCAGACACCCACAAGTGCTGATAACAACCCCCTTAAGCAGGCTTCTCCAACCACTTCTATGGAAAATAAACCTGCAGCAACTAAGGTTGAAGAATATAAAGCCAAGATGCCTTATCCTCAGAAACTCTGTCAAGCGGAACAGGATAAACAATTTGCCTGCTTTGCAGACTATCTCAGGACTCTTGAAATAAAGATTCTGTTTGCAGAGGCACTTAATCAAATACCCTCTTACGCTAAGTTCATGAAGGAGATCTTAAGTCATAAGAAGGGTTGGAGGGAGACTAAAAAAGTTTTTCTCACTGAAGAATGCAGTGCAGTCATATTAAAAAGCTTACCAGAGATGTTTAAGGATCCCGGAAGCTTTATGATACCATGCACATTAGAGGATGCTTGTACCAAAACAACTTTATGTGATCTTGGGGCAAGTATCAACCAGATACCTGCATCCACTATCAGAAAGCTTGGTTTGATTGAAGAAGTCAAACCAACCCGAATATATCTCCATCTTGTTGATGGCTCCATTAAATTTCCATCAGGCGTAATTGAGGACATGATTGTCAAGGTTGGGCCATTCTCCTTTCCCACTGACTTTGTAGTACTGGAAATGGGGGAGCACAAGAGTGCCACTCTCATTCTAGGAAGACCTTTTCTAGCAACTAGACGAACTCTCATTGATGTCCAAAAATGGGAGGTGACTCTGAGGGTCAATGAGGATGAGTTTGAATTGAATGTTGTCAAAGCTATGCAACATCCAGACACATCTAAAGACTGCATGAGCATTGATATTATTGACTCCCTGGTGGAAGAAGTCAATATGACTGAGAGTCTCGAATCAGAGCTAGAGGACATGTTTAAAGATGTTCAGCCTGATTTGGAGGAACCAGAGAATATAGAAGAATCTCTAAAAACTCCTCAGGAAGAAGAGAAGCCTCCTAAACCCGAGCTCAAACCACTACCACCATCCCTGAAATATACATTTCTGGGAGAAGATGACACTTTTTCGGTAATCATAAGCTCTGCTTTAGAGCCACAGGAAGAGAAAGCAATAATTCAAGTGCTAAGGACGCACAAGACAGCTCTTGGGTGGTCCATAAATGATCTTAAGAGCATTAGCCCAGCCAGATGCATGCACAAAATCCTATTGGAGGATGATGCTAAGCCAGTGGTTCAACCACAAAGGCGGCTGAATCCAGCCATGAAGGAGTTGGTGCAGAAAGAGGTCACTAAGTTACTAGAGGCTGGGATTATTTATCCTATTTCTGATAGCCCTTAGGTAAGTCCTGTCCAAGTTGTCCCCAAAGAAGGAGGCATGACAGTGGTTCATAATGAAAAGAATGAACTGGTTCCTACAAGAACAGTTACAGGGTGGCGTATGTGTTTTGACTATAGAAGGCTCAATACAGCCACCAGAAAGGATCATTTTCCCTTACCATTCATAGACCAGATGCTAGAGAGACTAGCAGGTCATCCATACTACTGCTTTTTAGATTGCTATTTAGGTTACAACCAAATTGCAGTAGATCCTCAAGACCAAGAGAAAACAGCATTCACATGTCCATCTGGAGTATTTGCCTACAGAAGGATGCCATTTGGTCTGTGTAATGCACCTGCAACCTTTCAGAGGTGCATGCTATCTATCTTCTCTTATATGGTAGAGAAATCTCTGGAAGTCTTCATGGATGACTTCTCAGTATTTGGAGACTCATTTAGCTCCTGTCTTGACCATCTAGCACTTGTTCTGAAAAGATGCCAAGAGACTAACCTGGTTTTAAACTGAGAGAAATGCCACTTTATGGTAACTGAAGGAATTGTCCTTGGCACAGAACTTCAAACAAGGGAATAGAGGTGGATCAAGCTAAGGTATAAGTAATTGAAAAATTATCACCACCTGCCAATGTTAGGCAATCAGAAGCTTTCTGGGGCATGCAGGATTCTATAGGAGGTTTACAAAGGATTTTTTAAAAATTGCAAAACCTCTAAACAATCTGCTAGCCGCCGATACAGGGTTTGTCTTTAACACAGAGTGTCTATAGGCCTTTGAGACTCTGAAAGCTAAGCTAGTCACAGCACCAGTCATTTCTGCACTAGACTGGACATTACCATTCGAACTAATGTATGATGCTAGTGACCATGCCATTGGTGCAGTATTGGGATAGAGACATGACATGCTTCTGCATGTAATTTATTATGCTAGCTGTGTTTTAAATGACGCGCAGAAGAATTACACAACCACATAAAAGGAATTGCTTGCAGTGGTTTATGCCATTGACAAGTTCAGATCTTATTTAGTAGGGTCAAAAGTGATTGTGTACACTGACCATGCTGCTCTGAAATATCTCCTCACAAAGCAGGATTCAAAACCCAGACTCATAAGATGGGTGCTGCTTGATGAGCGGATAATTTAAATGCTTTTTGGCATTGTTTTTAGGTAGTTTTTAGTAGGATCAAGCTACTTTTAGGGATGTTTTTATTAGTTTTTATGCAAAATTCACATTTCTGGACTTTACTATTTTTTTGTGTGTTTTTCTGTGATTTCAGATATTTTCTGGCTGAAATTGAGGGACCTGAGCAAAAATCTGATAGGAGGCTGAAAAAGGACTACAGATGCTGTTGGATTCTAACATCCCTGCACTCGAAATGGATTTTATGGAACTACAGAACTCCAAATGTTGCGCTCTTAATTGCTTTGGAAAGTAGACATCTAGAGCTTTCCAGCAATACATAATAGTTCATACTTTATTCGCGTTTAGATGACGGAAACTGGTGTTCAACACCAGCCCCATGCTACATTCTGGAGTAAAAGGCCAGAAACACGTCACAAACTAGAGTTAAACGCCAAAAGCATGTTACAACTTGGCGTTTAACCCCAAGAGAAGCCTCTGCACGTGTAAAGCTCAAGCTCAGCCCAAGCACACACCAAAGTGGGCCCCGGAAGTGGATTTCTGCACTTAGACTTATTTCTGTAAACCCTAATAACTAGTTTAGTATAAGTAGAACTTTTTACTATTGTACTAGGGGTCTTTTTCCCTATTTTTGAATTCATATGTCATTTAGGGAGGCTGGCCATTCGGCCATGCCTAGGCCTTGTTCTTATGTATTTTCAATGGTGGAGTTTCTACACACCATAGATTAAGGTGTGGCGCTCTGCTGTTCCTCGAGTATTAATGCAAAGTACTATTGTTCTTCTATTCAATTCATGCTTATTATTATTCTAAGATATTCATTTGCACTTCAACCTGATGAATGTGATGATCCGTGACACTCATCACCATTCTCACTTTTGAACACGTGCCTGACAAACACTTCCGTTCTACTTGTGAAAGCTAGAGTGTGTATCTCATGGATTCCTGACTCACGACGCATGGTTGCCTTGCCTGACAACCGAGCCTCCCATTCCGTGAGATCAGAGTCTTTGTGGTATAAGCTAGAATCCATTGGCAGCATTCTTAAGATCCGGAAAGTCTAAACCTTGTCTGTGGTATTCCGAGTAGGATCTGGGATGGGATGACTGTGACGAGCTTCAAACTCGCGAGTGTTAGGCGTAGTGACAGACGCGAAAGGATCAATGGATCCTATTCCGACATGATCAAGAATCGACAGATGATTAGCCGTGCTGTGACAGCGCATTTGGACCATTTTCACTGAGAGGACGGGAGGTAGCCATTGACAACGATGAAACCCAACATACAGCTTGCCATGGGAAGGAGTAAGAATGATTGGATGAAAGCAGTAGGAAAGCAGAGATTCAGAAGGAACACAGTATCTTCATGCGCTTATCTGAAATTCCCACCAATGAATTACATAAGTATCTTTATCTTTATTTTATGCTTTATTTATCTTTATATTCAGAAACCTTTATAACCATTAGAATCCGCCTGACTGAGATTTACAAGATGACCATAGCTTGCTTCATACCAACAATCTCCGTGGGATCGACCCTTACTCATGTAAGGTTTATTACTTTGATGACCCAGTGCACTTGCTGGTGAGTTGTGCAAAGTTGTGAAGAATGTATGTGAACCATAGTATTGTGCACCAAGTTTTTTGAGCCATTGCTAGGAATTGTTCGAGTTGTGAAAAGTATGAGTCACAATTTTGCTTATCAAGTTTTTGGCGCCGTTGCCAGGGATTGTTTGAGTTTGGACAACTGACGATTCATCTTGTTGCTCAGATTAGGTAATTTTCTTTTCAAAAAGTTTTCAAAAATCTTTCAAAAAATTTTTATTTGTTTTCGTTTTTCCAAAAAACAAAAAAAAATTCGAAAAATCCAAAAAAAATTTTAAAATCATAAAAACCAAAAATATTTTGTGTTTCTTGTTTGAATCTAGTGTCAATTTTTAAGTTTGGTGTCAATTGCATGTTTTTAAAATTTGTGCATTTTTTCGAAAAAAAATTCATGCATTGCATTCTTCATGATCTTCAAGTTGTTCTTGACAAGTCTTCTTGTTTGATCTTTAAATTTTCTTGTTTTGTGTTTTTTGTTGTTTTTCATATGCATTTTTGCATTCATAGTGTCTAAGCATTGAAAATTTCTAAGTTTGGTGTCTTGCATGTTTTTCTTTTTTTGAAATTTTTCAAAAATAAGTCTTGATGTTCATCATAATCCTCAAAGTGTTTTTGGTGTTCATCTTGACATTCATAGTGTTCTTGCATGCATCATGCATCATAGTTGTTTTTCTCTATCTTCATTAAAAATTCAAAAAATTAAAAAAATATATATTTTCCTCATTTTACTCATAAATTTTGAAATCTTTGGGTTGACTTAGTCAAAAATTTTTAAAATAAGTTATTTCTCGTTAGTCAAGTCAAGATTTCAATTTTAAAAATCTTATCTTTTCAAAATCTTTTTCAAAAATAAAATCTTTTTCATTTTTCTTATTATTTTTCAAAAATTTTAAAAAGTGATTTCAAAATCTTTTTCTTAATTGCATTTCAAAATTTCGAAAACTTTACTAACAATTAATGTGATTGATTCAAAAATTTGAAGTTTGTTACTTTCTTGTTATGAAAGGTTCAATCTTTAAATTCTAGAATCATATCTTTTAGTTTCTTGTTAGTCAAGTAATCAATTTTAATTTTAAAAATCAAATCTTTTTAATTTCCTTTTCAAATCTTTTTTTATCATATCTTTTTCAAAATCAATTTCAAAATCATTTCTAACTCCCTATCTTTTCAAAATTGATTTTCAAATCTTTTTCAACTAACTAATTGACTTTTTGTTTGTTTCTTGTCTTTTTCAAAACCACCTAACTACTTTTCTCTCTCTAATTTTCGAAAATCACCTTCCTCTTTTTCAAAATTCTTTTAATTAATTAATTGTTTCAAATTTTAATTTTAATTTTATTTCTTCTCTTAATTTTCGAAAATCACTAACCATTTTTCAAAAATAATTTTTGAAAACTCTCTCTCATCTCCTTCTATTTATTTATTTATCTACTAACACTTCTCTTCTATTCATAATTCGAACCCTCTTTTCCACTCTACCTGTGTTCGGATTTTCTTCTACTCACATAAAGGAATCTCACTACTATGGTAAAGAGGATCCCTATTATTATTTTCTGTTCCCTTCTTTTTCATATGAGCAGAAGCAAGGACAAGAACATTCTTGTTGAAGCAGATCGTGAACCTGAAAGGACTCTGAAGAAGAAACTAAGAGAAGCTAAAATACAACAATCCAGAGAAAACCTTACAGAAATTTTTGAAAAAGAAGAGGAGATGGCAGCCAAAAATAATGACAACAACAATAATGCAAGGATGATGCTTGGTGATTATACTACACCTACTTCCAATTTTTATGGAAGGAGCATCTCAATCCCTGCTATTGGAGCAAATAATTTTGAGCTGAAGCCTCAACTGGTTGTTCTAATGCAACAGAAATGCAAGTTTCATGGACTTCCATCAGAAGATCCATATCAGTTTTTAACTGAGTTCTTATAGATCTGTGATACTATTAAGACTAATGGAGTAGATCCTGAAGTCTACAGGCTCATACCTTTCCATTTTGCTGTAAGAGACAGAGCTAGAACATGGTTAGACTCACAACCTAAAGATAGCCGGGACTCTTGGGATAAGCTGGTCACAGCCTTCTTGGCCAAGTTCTTTCCTCCTCAAAAGCTGAGCAAGCTTAGAGTGGATGTTCAGACTTTTAGGCAAAAATATGGTGAATCCCTCTATGAAGCTTGGGAAAGATACAAGCAGTTGACCAAAAAGTGTCCTTCTGACATGCTTTCAGAGTGGACTATTTTGGATATATTCTATGATGGTCTATCTGAGTTCTCTAAGATGTCACTGGACCATTCTGCAGGTGGATCCATTCACCTAAAGAAAACGCCTGCAGAAGCTCAAGAACTCATTGACATGGTTGCAAATAACCAATTCATGTACACCTCTGAGAGGAATCCTGTGAGCAATGGGACTCCTCAGAGGAAGGAGTTCTTGAAATTGATGCTCTGAATGCCATATTGGCTCAGAACAAAATGTTGACTCAGCAAGTCAACATGATCTCTCCGAGTCTGAATGGATTGCAAAATGCATCCAACAGTACTAAAGAAGCATCTTCTGAAGAAGAAGCTTATGATCTTGAGAACCCTGCAATAGCAGAGGTGAATTACATGGGTGAAGCCTATGGAAACACCTATAATCCCTCATGGAGAAATCATCCAAATTTCTCATGGAAGGAGCAACAAAAGCCTCAACAAGGCTTTAATAATGGTGGAAGAAACAGGTTTAGCAATAGCAAGCCTCTTCCATCATCTTCTCAGCAACAGACAGAGAATTCTGAGCAGAGCCCCTCTAGCTTAGCAAACATAGTCTCTGATCTATCAAAGGCCACTTTAAGTTTTATGAATGAAACAAGGTCCTCCATTAGAAACTTGGAGGCACAAGAGGGTCAGCTGAGTAAGAAAATCACTAAAACTCCTCCTAGTACTCTCCCAAGCAATACAGAAGAGAATCCAAAAAGAGAGTGCAAGGTCATTGATATAATCAAAATGGCCGAATCCAAAGAGGAAGGGGAGGACGTGAATCCCAATGAGGAAGACCTCATGGGACATCCCTCAGACAGAAAGGAGTTCCCTATTAAGGACCTAAAGAAATCTGAGGCTCATATATAGACCATAGAGATTCCATTAAACTTCCTTCTGCCGTTCATGAGCTCTGAAAACTATTCTTCCTCTGAAGAGGATGAAGATGTAACTGAAGAGCATGTTGCTCAATATCTAGGAGCCTTCATGAAGCTGAATGCCAAGTTGTTTGGTAATGAGACTTGGGAAGATGAACCTCCCTTGCTCATTAGTGAACTAAATACATGCTTCAGCAAACTTTACCTCAAAAGAAACAAGATCCTGGTAAATTCTTAATACCCTGTACCAAAGGCACCATGACCTTTGAGAAGGCTCTGTGCGACTTGGGGTCAGGCATAAATCTTATGCCACTCTCTGTAATGGAGAAACTGGGGATCTTTGAGGTACAAGCTGCAAGAATCTCGTTAGAGATGGCAGACAAGTCAATAAAACAAGCTTATGGATTGGTAGAGGACGTGTTAGTAAAGCACTACAAGAAAAAGGCATATTTGTAACAAAAAATATTGTTACAAAACGTCGAAATTTTGAAACAAAAGTTTTTTGTAACAAAAAAAGGGTCCATTGCAGTAAGTCCCGTTACAAAAAGTTTTTGTAACGAAAAATGGAACTGTTACAATTCAATACCATATTTTGTAACAATTTTTTCTGATACAAAAAATCAGAAGCCGTTACAAAAGTGGTAACAAATTTTGATCTTGAAGGTATTTTTCGTGACAGTTAATTTTTTTTCTATCAAAAAATTTTGTTACAAAATGTAACATGATTTTGTAACATTTTTTTTCTTTAGTTACGAAAGCAAATTAATTATTTTGTAACAACTTTTTTTTATTACAAATTACATGCATAATTTACTAAATTATTTTTTAAATTAACTAATATATTAACGCTTTTAATAAGCAAGTTTACTTGTATATAATATGCAAAAACATACATAAGTCAAACAAGATCCTTTTAGCTAAAATTGTCTTGAATCAAAATAACATTAGCTAGTGAGTACATTGATTAGTTCAACCAAAACATAAAAGTTCTAACATAAAAGTTCAACCAAAACATAAAAGTTCTAACATAGATTAGTGTCTCTATGCATCAAAACATTCTTGAGCCCTCAAGGTAGCATATGGTCACCATTTCAATACTCCTGTAAATAAGAAAAACCGAAACAAAAAAGTTAGAAACAAGATATAACACTAATTATAATTTTTCCACTAAGTTTTATCCAAAATATTTAGAAAATTTTCGGCAGAACCTCCCCTAAAATTTGGATATTTCCACCGTCCATGGTTCCAACAAACACAACCAATTCACAACTTGCACCATTTCAAACAACACAATACAGTTTAATTGAGCAACCAAATAGGACAACAACCAAATAGTGAATAACAAAACCCAAAGCTTCTAGCTTCCAACAACCAAAATAGTGAAGCACTTAGCCAAATAATCAATCAATTGAGCTTAGCAACAGTTGAAAACCAAAAGCAATTAAATACCAACTCAATCAATTAATTGAATCAAAGATGAATATTGAAAACAGCTTAAAATAAATTTCGACAGCATTTCAGAAGTAAATTTGCCTATTTCACAATTTCAATTAATCAATTCAAATTCCATATGAATTCTTTGACAGTTAAAAACACAAAAAACATAATGAATTCATAGGAAGGAAGTAAATAAGCCAATTCCAACAAGAAAACATGAGGAAACAATTAAAACTAATCCAACCAGCAAGAAGCAGAGCAGCACTCAGCAGAACAGCAATCAATGGCCCATCATACAGCACCCAAAATAGTAAAATAAACAAAGGTAATGGATTTAGGCAGCATTCTACTCATTGGAGTCATGAGTCAATAACCATTACACTTGCAAGCAGCAAGGGCATAGCAGTTTATCCATAAAATCAATCTCAGTTCAGCAATCATCATCTATTCCAATACAAACAATAATAACTCAACAGTATTTCCTTTCTCATTGAATTTAACAATCATTCAATAAGCAAGTAATGAGGGGGAAAAATCAGCAGCAACCAACAACAAGTATAGAGCAGCAATAACAACTTAATGTGAGAAATTATTCAACAACAAATGCACACACAAATACAAAGATTACTTAAATGACTCATCATGCTTATCCACATAAGTCTGCAGTGAAACCACTTACCGTTTCACTTAAGAGGCTTGTAACAACAGCTTTTTTATCAACTTCTTTTTCATTCTCCCTTTCAGGCTCACTGTCAGTACTGGTAGGAGGTGAAAGTGCGGAAGCACCAAACATGGCTTCATCATGAGCAGCTTGGATTCGTTCCTCCCTTCTTGCCTTGATAAGAAAATGGATTCGATCTATGTTTAGTCTTCCATACATAGATGATGCATGTATGTTAACAAGGAACAAAACTGACTACTCATGAATATAAGAAGAGGAATATACCTCTATTTTAGAATACTAAAAACTCTGGCCAATTTGCTTGACCAAGGAAGCATCATCTTCAGCCACTGCAGATAGGTGGACAAATACAATAAGTTCAATTAAGTTTCAGGCTTTAAGCCAAACCCCAAACCATTACTCATTATCATTTATAAGAAAAAATATCATTGGCATTCAATAATTAAAAGAATTACCATGACTAAGCAATGAACAATTAAAATCAGTAAGTATTGGTGGTATTAACAAGCACACAACAATAGTATTAAAACATATTGTATTTGCAATGAAGAAAGCTGCGCAAATTTATTTAGAATAATGAAATTGGCAAACAAGTCCAACCTTCAATTTCCTCATCTTCAAGAGGCGCATCCTTGTCAAACTCAAATCGCTTCCAGCCCTTGCCTTTTTCTGAGTCTTGGCAGCTGCATTAAAAAATATCCCACAAAATCAAGTTAGTACAACATGTATAAACCAGCACAATTGCACAATGTAAGGTTTTTTGAATTAAATCCTTTCTCTGTTGATCGTTGGAGACATGGCAAACAAGGGCCAAAACTTCAATTCCTTTAGCCCTAAGTTTCTCAAGAGTAACAACTCAATCGATGGTATGAACATGTAAATAATTATTATTATGAATGAATTTTGTTGGGCATCAATCTAGCATCAATTAAATTAAGAACAAATTAAAAACAAAAACAAGTAATAATTTGAAGTTCCAATAATACTAAATTACTAATTAGAACAAGTAAAAAAAACAAGTAACAAATCAGAAAAAAACTACACAGAACAATAATCAACAGCCCTAATATTCACAAGTTCTGATAATCAAAAACAATATCCCTAATCAGAAGTTCTAATAAATTAAATCCTAGACTTCCATGGCATTACAGTTAATTTCAAAATAAAATCCCCTACCTCAATTAGCCGAACTCAGTAATTAAACGCAACTCTGGAAATTCTTTATCACAACCAGCTAAACACATAATTTTCCAGCATTCTCAAACATTTAAGAAATCAAGCACATGTTCATAATAGTTCACCAGCTACCAACCAAGTTTTCAAGCATACCCTTATCATCATCAAATCACATAACTAATAAAAATCATCCTCAAACAAAACACAGCAACAAATCAATCTTATCACAATCAATCGTATTCACTATTACCAACAATTCTGACTTTCATCAATTAACCATACATAACATTTATAAGTTATTTTCATTACTCAATAAAATATTTGGGCATTCTTAATTTAAAAGCCTTCATTTTACAAACGAACCCCCTACCTCAATGTCGCAATAGCAGGATTTGACGCAGGAATCCCCTTTATCCCCAATTCGTGGCAGCAGCAGCGATTCTAGTAATATTCTCGCAGCAAAAACATTCAATAGCTCTAGACAAGGGCGGCAACACCAAACAATGACAATAATGACTTTGAAAAACTAAATGAATCAGAAACAATTACAGAGCAAGGTGATACAAAGCAATTTCTTCATAAGCTTACCAAAACGGAAGGTAATAGAAACAACGTCTCCAATTTGGTCATAGCTTGGTGGCTGGCTGGCGATGGAGGAACGCCTCCTTCCGCCTCTGGTTCGTGATTCCAATGACGATGAGGGACTTGGGCAGAATCAGAATCGGCAACATCATCTCCTCCTCCCACATGCAATGGTGACGGTAGGGGCTCCGGTGGCTAGGGCTCCGATCGGAGGCAGCAGTGGTGGCAGGACACCGCGGCGGTGAAACCCTTTTTCCTTCCCTTCGTCGATCGCGTCTTCCCTCTCTCACGCACCTCTGGTTCTCGTGGCTGAGCCTTTCTCAGTTTCTCCCTCTCACCCACACGACGGCAGCGGCGGTGGCTGAATGGAACGGACGCGGTCTGGGCAGCAATGGCGCGGCGCAGGATGCGACGGAGTTGGCAGCGGCTGAGCGCGACGGCTCCTCTCCTTCCTCGCGTCGTCCCTGTCTCGCAGCACTCTCTCCTCTCCGATCGCAACCTTCTTTTTCTCGTCTCCCTTAATCCCCTTTTTTTTTCTTTCCTTTTTATTTTCTGAGGCTGTGTTATGTGTATATGGGGGAGAAGGGCTGGCAGTGGGTGAGTGAGTAACGAGGGCTAGGGTTAGATGAGTGGGGTTAGGGTTTAATTGGTTAAATTTAGGGTTTGGATTTAATTTGGAAATTATAGTTAATTTTGGGATAAAAAGTGAAATTAGGAATTTTGGGTAAGGGGTTTTGGATTTATCTGAAAATTAATTAAATTCTAAAATTATTTTAAAAATTATTATTGTATCAAATATTAGTTGATTTGAAATCAAATACTCTAATGAAATTATAAGATAATATAATTAATTTTTTTATTTATAAAAATAAGTGTTAAATTTGAAATCTCAATTATTTAAATCAAATCGTATAAATTCTTATTATTTACATATGTTAAATTTTATAATTTAAATATAGAAAATAATTCGAGAATTATAAAATAGATAAAACTTTAAATTATTTTAAACTCAATTAATCAAAATTTGATTCAATATCTTTAAAAATATTTTCAGGGATTAAAATACTTAATGATAAATACATCTAAATTAGCTCTTAATAAGATCTTCTAAAATTTCTAGATCTTACACAAGTCTTACATTTAGTACGTTGAAACAAAATTGTTTATTAGTTACAAAGAATCTTTGAATTTTGTGACAAATAAATAATTTGTTACAAAAATATTGTATTTTGTGACAAATAATTTTTTGTTACAAAATATTTAGAGCTTTTGAAACAAATAGATATTTTGTTACAAAATATTTTGAATTTTTGCAACAATATAATCTTTTGTTACAAAACATTATAACATTTTGTAACAAAACAACAATTCGATACGAAAGCCAACATAATTTGTAACAAAATAAATCAAGTTGTTACAAAATATTGAAATGTTTTGTAACAAATTTTCTTATTGTTACAAAATATTCTTATTTTGTAACAATAACTAATTATTGTTACAAAAAAACTATAATTTGTAACAATTTTAAATTTGATACAAATTTTTTGTTACAAATGTTCCATTTTCTTGTAGTGAAGGTTAAAGGCCTTTACATCCCTGCTGATTTCATAATCCTAGACGCTGGGAAGGATGAGGATGAATGCATCATCCTTGGAAGACCCTTCCTAGCCACAGCAGGAGCTGTGATTGATGTTGACAGAGGAGAGCTAGTCCTTCAATTGAATGGGGACTACCTTGTGTTTAAAGCTCAAGGATCTTCCTCTGCAACCATAGAGAGGAAGCATGAAAAGCTTCTCCCAATATAGAGTCAAACAAAGCCCCCACAATCAAACTCTAAGTTTGGTGTTGACAGGCCACAACCAAACTCTAAGTTTGGTGTTGAACCCCCACATCAAACTCTACATTTGGTGTTGGGAGGCCCTCATCATGCTCAGAACATCTGTGAAGCTCCATGAGAGCTCACTGTCAAGCTATTGACATTAAAGAAGTACTTATTGGGAGGCAACCAAATTTTTAATTATCTATAGTTCTATTGTTCTTTTATGTTTTATTAGGTTTATGATCATGTGGAGTGATGACAAGTCATCATATACCCATTTTTCAAGCTAATTTCACTTGTTTTTGTTAGCATTTATGCACTTTCTTGCATCCTAAGTAAGTGATTTGGAGTGAAAATGCACAACTTCTTTAAATCAAGCAACCACCATGAAATTAATGTTAATCCATGAGGTTTTAGCTAATTTTAATTGAATTTTAATTGATTTATAAGCCTCTTGAATTTAGTGATACTTTGAGTGGTTGTTTTGGTTTATTGTAGGTGAAGAAAAGAAAAAGGAAAAACGTGGCCTAGAGAAAGCGTGACCCAAGGAGAAGGAAGCGTGGTTAAAGGAATGAGAAGTGTGCCACATGCAATGGGAGAGGCAAACATTGCCCTCCATAAGGGCACACTGCCCTCTAGGAGGGCAACATAAGGGAACAAGAGAGAAAATTTGCCCTGCCCTCCAAGGGCAGAGCATGCAATGGAGAGGCAAAATGCCCTCCATTGCACACTGCCCTCTTGGAAAGGGAACCAAGAAGAGAAGGCAATAACTCCAATGCACAATTTTGTGCCTTGGAACCAAGAGGAAAAATGTTGCCCTGCCCTCCACAAGGGCAGTATCGGGCTCTCCAAGGAAGAAAATCAAGGAAAAATGCCTATGATGCATGCCACAAGAGTCGAACACGGAATAAGGAAGAAGCAATGAACTAAGCTGATTATGGTGCCAAGAAAGCCAAGGAAATTAATAAGCGTGTGTCTATGCCCGGATTCGAACGCGGGACAAGCAAAGTGCGGAATACTGCCTGCCCTCCGCAAGGGCAGGGCAGCATTTTGAGTGTGGCACACAAGAAACAATTCTGGCGCACCAATTCTCGATCTGGCAGCACCAGCGCGCACCACAGCTTGAATCTGGCGCACCAATTTTCCTGCCCTGCCTCGCGCGGGCAGGGCAGCGTTCTGCGCACCGCCGCCAAGCACGCACCAAGCCGCACCAATCTTCCGCGCCAAGCACGCACCAAGCACCAATTTTCTGTCCTGCCCTCCACAAGGGCAGGGCAGCCTCCTGGGAGCAACTTCTCATGGGCCGAAAATTCAATTAAAAACCCCATTTTAATCATTTCTTCACCAAATCAAAAGCCCATCCAAATCCCAAAATCCAAGTATAGAAAGTGTATAAATAGGAGCTAGTTTGATGTAATTAGGACTTTTGACTTTACTTAGGAACCTTTTGCTTAGCTTTGAATTTTGCACTTTCTTTGGAGCTTTGAATTTGCAACTTCCTTGAGAAACTTGACCGAGAGTTCAGAGAATTGGGGAGGAGAATTGATCTCTCTTCTTCCTCATTCTTGCCTGAGCACTTTTAATTTTCTTGTTTGAGTTTTGGGTGTGAAGAGTTGAGGAAATTCTGTCTCAACCTCCATTCCAAATCTCTTTAATTCTTTTCTGCATAATTAAATTGAATTTCAATTTCCTCTACTGATTCTTCTTAATTTTCTTGTCAATTGCTTTGAGAACTTGGATCTGGGAAGGTAATTGAGATCTAGGCTCTGCTACCTAGTCTCTTGAACCCTGAGATCCCAATTTCCTTTTGGTTCATCTGTGAACCTTGCTGCATTTTAATTTCCATCTCTGTTTGATCCAATTCATCTTCTACTTAATTAATTATTGCAATTTACTTTGTTTAGATTCTGCAATCCCAGTCCTCAAACCCCTTTTACATTCAAGCAATTTACATTTCTTGCCATTTAAGTTACTGCTATTTACATTTCTTGCACTTTAAGTTTCAGTCATTTACTTTCTTGTTCTTTAAGATTCTGCAAGTTTACTTTCCTGCTCTTTAATTTACTGCAATTTGCCCTTCCCCCTTTACATTTACCGTCATTTACTTCTTGTTAAACACAAATCACTCAACCAACACTTGATTCGCTTGACTAAACCAACCACTAAACTAAAATTGCTCAATCCTTCAATCCCTGTGGGATCGACCTCACTCATGTGAGTTATTATTACTTGATGCGACCCGGTACACTTGCCGGTGAGTTTTGTGTCGGATCGTTTTCCGTACATCAAGTTTTTGGCACCGTTGCCGGGGATTGAAATAGATTGACAATGACTAAGTGTAGTGGAGGTCTAGATTAAGCACTTTTTCTTTTCTGTTATTCTAATTCTTACTAACACACTAACTGTTTGAATTTTTGCTTAAACTAACTAAAACTTCATTCTAGCTATAGATTGAAGTTTCATTAGCTTTCTGGGTTTGTGTGTTTATTGTTGTGTGTTTGTATGTCAGGTACAGGAAGATCTTCCCCTATCCTCTCTGAAATTGATCAAAGAACTCTTCGGAGAATAAGAAGAGCTGAAAGAGGGAAGAACGTTATTGGAGAAGAAGAATGAGGAGGAATTCCAAGAAATGGAAGGAGATCCCAATCAACCAGGAGAAGGAGCCAACAATAACCAACAACAACGAAGAGTCTTGGCTTCATACACATTTGCAAATGCTAGACACTGTGGAAGTAGCATTCTTCCTCCTAATGTCAATGCAAACAATTTTGAACTAAAGCCACAACTCATCACTCTGGTTCAAAACAATTGTTCTTTTGGAGGAGGGCCTTTGGAGGATCCAAATCAACATTGTCTACCTTCTTGAGAATCTGTGACACAGTGAAAACCAATGGTGTACCTCCTGATAGCTACAAGTTGCTGCTCTTTCCATTCTCTCTCAGAGATAAAGCCACTCAATGGCTAGAGACCTTTCCAAAAGAAAGCATCAACACTTGGGATGACTTGGTGAGCAAGTTTCTTGCCAAATTCTATCCCCCTCAAAGAATCCTAAGGTTGAAGACTGAGGTTCAAACGTTCACTCAATTGGAGGCTGAGAACTTATATGAAGCATGGGAAAGATATAAGGCTCTATTGAGGAAATGTCCACCAGAGATGTTCACTGAGTGGGACAAGTTGCAGAACTTCTATGAAGGACTCACTCTTAAAGCTCAAGAAGCACTTGATCACTCAGCCGGAGGCTCATTACAACTCATGAAAACCACAGAGGAAGCTCAAAACCTCATTGATATGGTGGCCAACAACCAATATTTCTTTGCTCATCAAAGACAACGCAAACCATCACAGAAAAGAGGAGTAATAGAGTTAGAAGGAGTGGATTCAATTCTAGCTCAGAACAAGATGATGCAGCAGCAGATTCAACAACAGTTTGAGCAAATGGCCAAAAGAATTGATGGCTTGCAAGTGGCAGCAGTGAGCACCACAAGCCAACCACCAACCACTTGGGTGCAAAGTGAAGAAACTCAAGAGGAGCAACAGCAAGAGCAAGTCCAATACATGCACAACCAAAATCCTGGAACAAATGAAGTCTATGGGGATACTTACAATCCATCTTGGAAGAACCATCCCAACCTCAGATGGGGAGACAACCACAATCAAAACCAACAATCATGGCAAAGAAACTCAAGTCAAAACAATTGGAAAAACACAAACCACAACCCCCAGCCAAACACTAACCAAAATACATACAGAAAACCACAAAATAACTACCCCAACTCTAACCATTATCCACCTAACAACCACCCAACAAATCAAAACACCTATCATCATCCATCAACACCCCAAAACCAACCAATTTCACAAGAATCCCAAAGGATCACTAATCTAGAGCTGCTCATGGAAAAACTGATGAAGAACCAAGAACTGACAACAAAGAACCAAGAAGCCTCCATGAAGAACCTAGAGAGGCAGATTGGACAAATCTCCAAACAGATTTCTGTTGAGAAGCCATCAAGTTCACTACCTAGTGACACCATTCCCAAACCAAAGGAAGAATGCAAGGTTGTGCAACTAAGAAGTGGAAAAGTGTTAACAGATGGTAACCAAGGGGCAACCAAGCATAATGACACTAAGCCAACAAAGAATGATGAAGCCATCAACAAGGACATGATGACCAAGAATGTCCCAGAAAAACTCACAGAGGAAGACAACAAGCCACAGAATTTGAAGAAAGGAGAGCAAATCAGGGAAGAACCAATTTCAAAACAGCATCAAGTGGAGAAGAGCTCAACACCACCACTGCCTTATCCACAGAGATTTCACAAGGAAACAAAGGATCAGCATTTCCACAAATTTCTTGAGACTTTCAAGAAATTGGAAATCAACATACCTTTGGCCGAGGCTTTGGAGCAAATGCCTCTGTATGGCAGGTTCTTGAAAGAGCTCATCAACAAGAAAAAAAGTTGGAATGAAAAGGAAACTGTAATGCTTAGTGAAGAATGCAGTGCACTCATTAGAAAGGGACTTCCTCCCAAGCTTGAAGATCCTGGAGGTTTCTTCCTACCATGCATTATTGGAAATCTATTCATCAACAAGGGGATGTGTGATTTAGGAGCAAGCATAAATCTAATCCCATCTTCTTTAGTGAAAAAGCTTGGCATAGAGGAGGTGAAACCAACACAGATGTCCTTGGAGTTGGTGGACCAATCAGTGGTATATCCTAAAGGGCTTATTGAGAACCTTTTAGTTAAGGTTGACAAGTTCATTTATCCTACAGATTTTGTGGTCCTGGATTCTTCAGAAAATGGAAATGACTCCATAATACTTGGTCGACCATTTTTGGCCACTGCTAGAGCCATTGTGGATATAGAACAGGGAGAGCTAACCCTCAGGATGCATGAGGAAAGCATCACCTTGAAAGTCTTTACAGAATCACAAAGGAATGAAGAACCAAGCAAGACAAGTGGTGACTACCTTCCAAAGCAAACAACCTACAAAGCAGTAGAACAGGAAAATAAGCATCCACAGAAAGAAAAAGGAATTCAAAAAGAAGCTGGGATAATAAACAAAAAGGAAGGCAACACAATTCAAGTCACTATCAAAGGAAGCATATCAACAAGGAAGAAAAAGAAGAAAAATAAGAAAAGGGCCTACAAAGGATGGAAGAACAAGAAAATCCCAACAGAAGGATTTGCCAAAGGTGATGAGGTGCAACTAGTGTATCAACAGCTGGGAACACAAGATTATTACACTGTCAACCAAGTACTTTCTCTTGAGCACATTGAAATTGAGCATCAAGGCACAAAGAGAAAGCTGACAGTGAGAGGTGACAAGTTGAGACATCACCAACATCAACCACCTTAAAGGGGAGTCCAATGTCAAGCTAGTGACAATAAAAGAGCGCTTCATGGGAGGCAACCCATGATTTAAAATTTCTGTCTTCTCTTTAATAAGCTATGATTTCCTGAGTATGATTTTGAACTTTCATATTTGATAAATGCACATTTTAGAGCATAAGTCAGACTTCTAAGTTTGGTGTCCCTTAAGGCACACTTAATTTTTGCTTTTCAAAAAGAAAGGGGGTTATTCTTAGAACATATGCATAATTTTTTTTTATGAAGCATATGACCAAACACTAAGTTTGGTGTCTGCAAGTGTAACAAAGCTCAAAGGATCATTTCTCAATTATGGAATCGAAGCCATACAGAAAGGAATCATGCATCAAAATATTTTAAAAAAAAAAAAACATATCAATTATGAAAGAATGGTTTGCAATTGCTAAGCCATCCCTTAAATAAAAGATAAGTTTGGTGTTCACCAACTGTTAGCATCTTTAATTAAGGGACACAATTGACCATAAAAATATTTTTCTTTTAAATACGAATTAATTGCCAACGACCATATTGATGATCTAAGGCTAGTTGTTTTGATTCATGTAGGAAAAAGATTGAGACAAAAGCAAGGAGGGGCCACGGCTAAGATAAGCTATGAGAGGATGGTCACATGCGCCTAGAAGAACGCGCTCATGGGGAACAGAATTTGCATGCATGCATCCTTGAACACCTAAATGCATGCAGCCAATGGAAGAAGGATCCTCGTCAAAGTCTCAATAATACATGCAGGCCGTCCATTTCATGCGTTCCTTGGATAAACAACTCAATCTCAGCCCTTCATGAGCACTAACGGGTTCCTTCTTCATTCATTCATTGTGGTTTTGTTGAGAAGCTTGAAGACTTGGCCTATTAATAGCCGTTGCACCAAACGGTTTACACACTCACTCAAGCTACCCTCATATGAGAATCATAATCCTCTTTACTTCTAAAACCAACATAATCCCCTTGTCTCACAACAGAACCGAACCAAAACTCTTCCCAAACACAACACAAACTTCTTCTTTTCTCACTTCTTCTTTCTTTTCACCTCAACTTCAATGGCCTCCTCAAGTTCAAAAAGAAGGCCGGGAAAGGAACCTATGGTAGCCGAACCTCCATCCTTTGATGCAACCAAATTTAGATCCCAATTCCATGAAGGGAGATATCATAGGTTCATGAAGGCAAAGAATGTCATCTATGAGAAAGGTCTTGATTTGAAGGAAGGAGAATACCCCATCATGAGGCAAATTACTAGAGAAAGAAGGTGGGAACTCTTGTGTGCTCCTTTAACTGACATCAGTGCAGTCATGATCAGGGAGTTCTATGTAAATGCTGTAAAAGAAAACAAAGAGAGTGCTCCTTACACAAGCTATGTCAGAGGAGTTGAAGTGAGTTTTAGCCCAGCTGCCATCACAAGAGCCCTCAAGTTGAGAACCATAACCTATGCAGAGCCCAGTTATGAAACCAGATTGCAGATAGAAAACAATCCTGATGAGATCTTGCAGGGGTTATGTGTGGAGAATACTGATTGGGAAAGAGATTCAAAGGGAGTTCCAAGTCACATAAGGAGGATAAATCTCACTCCTGTGGCTAAGGGATGGTATGAAATAGTGAGAAGATCTATCCTTCCTACTGGAAACGCTTCTTGGGTTACAATCAAACGAGCACTCTTGACGTACTGCATCTTGCATGGAGGTGAGATCAACCTCGCACAACTCATAGCTGACAGTATTCAAGAGATGGCCAATAGCACAAGCAAATCAAGTGGTCTTGGACATCCAAGCACCATCCTCAGGCTATGTGACAAAGCTAAAGTAATCTTTGAAGATGAGGACACAGAAAAAGTGAAAAAGGGAAAAGGGATCACTAAGAAGAGCATGGAAGGAATAAATGAGGAAGATGATCCAGAGGGTGTGGCAGCTCCCAAACAAAGGAGAACTCAAAGAGAGGAAGGACGAAATCAAGCTCATGATGCCATAGACATGAGCCAGCTACACAGAGCAATAGAAGAGCTATCCCAACAACTCATGCAAACTCAACAAGGGCAAAATCTGGGGTGCCAAGAGCAATATCTAGAGCCCCATCCAGAGTTTAGGGAGCAATATCTGAAAAACAAAGAGGAACGAGAAGCTTGGCAGCATCAAATGGAGGAGAAACAAGAGAGATGGCAACAACAAATGATGACTCAGCAGCAAGAATTTCAAGCACAGATCCTTGAAGGACAAAAAGAGCAGTACAAAGAATTCAAGGAATCATATGATAAGCTGTATTTTAGTCAAGCAAAAGCAGGGGAATATAGATCAACTGATTTGGGATGGCCAATCGAAAATCCATAATAAAGAGCAACTTAGATACAGAACATTTAGTTATCCAAAGAGATGCTGGGCATCAATGATCCTAGGAAGAATTTAGTGAGCCATGTGTCTGTGGTGGAAAGATGTTAAGCAAAAAGAAAAGAAAATAAAGCCAAAGGCTATGCTGCAGCATTTGACACCCAACCTCTAAAAGAATAATAAGCTTGTTAAAGCATTATAAGCCAAGAAAAGTTAGCAAGGGAGTGAGTAAAAAGTGAGTCTTATAACAGCAAGTTTAGCAAGCTTTTGAAGAAAGATATGTATTATGTAACAGGAACAATAACTTGAGTTGTCATTGTCTGCATAAATGCCCCATAGATCAAGTTCTGCTATCTGCATAATAAGGATAAGTATCCTTTTCTTATTCATTTCATTTACTCTTAGTTTTGATGCTTGCTTGGGGACAAGCAAGATTTAAGTTTGGTGTTGTGATGACAAGTCATCATATACCCATTTTTCAAGCTAATTTCACTTGTTTTGTTAGCATTTATGCACTTTCTTGTATCCTAAGTAAGTGATTTGGAGTGAAAATGCATAACTTCTTTAAATCAAGCAACCACCATGAAATTAATGATAATCCATGAGGTTTAAGCTAATTTTAATTGAATTTTAATTGATTTATAAGCCTCTTGAGTTTAGTGATACTTGGAGTGGTTGTTTTGATTTATTGTAGGTGAAGAAAAGAAAAGAAAAGGAAAAGCGTGGCCTAAGAAGTGTAGCCCAAGGAAAGGAAAGTGTGGTCAAAGCCCAAGGAAGTGTGCCGCATGCAAAGGGGGAGGCAACATTGCCCTCCACAAGGGCACACTGCCCTCTAGGAGGGCAACATAAAGGAACCAACCAAGGAAGGCAACTCTGCCCTGCCCACTACAAGGGCAGAGCACAAATGTGCCTTGAGACCAAGAGGAAGAGAACCTTGCCCTGCCCTTGTGGAGGGCAGAATCGGGCTCTCTAAGGAAGAAATTCAAGGGAAAAATGTCACCCATGCATGCCACAAGACTCGAACAAGGAACCATGAGGAAGCCAAGAACTAAGGTTGATTGCCGTGCCAAGAAGCCAAGAAAAAATGAGAAGCGTGTGCCCGAGCCGTGTTTCGAACACGGGACATGAAAGAGGAAACATTGCCCTGCCCTCTGCGCGGGCAGGGCAGAATCTTGTGTGTGGCGCACCAAGAAGCAAATCTGGCGCACCATGGCACGTTCTGGCAGCATCTGGCGCACCAACCTCAATCCTGGCAGCACCAAAATTTCCTACCCTGCCCTCTGCGAGGGCAGGGCAGCATCCTATGCACCAAGCTCAATTCTGGCGCACCAAATTTTGATTCTGGCGCACCAATTCCTGATTCTGGCAGCACCAAGGAATTTCTGGCGCACCAACTCTTCCTGCCCTGCCCTTGGCGCGGGCAGGGCAGCATCTCACGCACCAAGGCCGCGCCCAGCTCGCACCAACCGTCCGCACCATGCATCAATTTTCTGCCCTGCCCTCCACAAGGGCAGGGCAGCCTCCTGGGAGTGACTTTTAATGGGCCAAAAATTCAAATTAAAAATCCATTTGAATTCATTTCTTCACCAAATCAAAAGCCCATCCAAATCCCAAAATCTAAGAATAGAAAGTGTATAAATAGAAGCTAGTTGGATGTAATTAGAACCTTTTACCCTTTGACCTTTTACCTTTTACTTGACTTTTTACCTTTACTTCCAATTTTACTTTCACCTTTCTTTAGCTTTTGCAATTGCTCTTGAGAGACTTGACCGAGAGCTAAGAGGATCAAGGGAGAATTGACTGATCTCCTTCCTCATTCTTACTCGGGCAATTCTACTCTTCTGTTTCTGAGTATTGGGTGTGTGAAATTGAGGAAATTCTGTCTCAATTCCCATTCAAACTCTTTTCAATTTGTTTTCTGCATAATTCAATTTTATTTCTGTTCTTCTATTGCTTCTTCTTTAATTTTCTGTCAATTGCTTTGTCAACTTGGATCTAGGAAGGCAAATAGAGATCTAGGCTCTGCTACCTAGTCTCTTGAGACCTGAGACCCAATTTTACTTTTGGTTCCTCTGTGAACCTCTGCTGCACCTTATTTCCTTTCTGTTTGAATGCTTATTGCTTCTGATTCAATTTTTGCTCTCTTAATTGTTGCAATTTACTTTCTCTTGGTTTAGATTCTGCAATCCCAGTCCTCAATTCCCTTTTATATTCAGGCCATTTATCTTTCTTGCCATTTAAGTTACTGCAGTTTATGTTTCTTGCACTTTAAGTTTCAGTCATTTAATTCCTTGTTCTTTAAGTTTCTGCAAATTTACTTTCCTGTTCTTTAATTTACCGCACTTCTCCCTTCCCCCTTTACATTTACTGTCATTTACTTCTTGTTAAACACAAATCACTCAACCAAAACTTGATTCGCTTGACTAAATCACCCACTAAACTAAAATTGCTCAATCCTTCAATCCCTGTGGGATCGACCTCACTCATGTGAGTTATTATTACTTGATGCGACCCGGTACACTTGCCGGTGAGTTTTGTGTTGGATCGTTTTCCACACATCAAGTTTTTGGTGCCGTTGCCGGGGATTGAAATAGATTGACAATGATTAAGTGAAGTGGAGGTCTAGATTAAGCATTTTTTTCTTTTCTGTTATTCTAATTCTTACTAACACACTAACTGTTTGAGAAATTGCCTCTATTAATTCACTAACAATTTATCTCAAATAACTGCACTTAACTCTCAAGCTTGTGGTTGTGTGGTCATCCTGATTGTTTGCATATTACAGGAAATCAAGCTTCCACAGACAAGGGGTATCATGACATGAAGCCACCACTTATTACACTCATCAAGAACAACTGTTCTTATAACGGAAATCCATCAGAAGATCCTCAACAGCACATATCCACTTTTCTGAAGACTTGTAATGCAGTCAAAACCGATGGCTCAGATCATGACACTTATAAGGTCCTGTTATTCCCTTTCTCATTAAAGGGTGAAGCTGCACAATGGTTTGAAACTTTTCCTCAAGGAAGTATCACTAGTTGGGATGATTTGGTTACCAAATTTCTGGCCAAATTCACCCCATCTAGACAGATCATCCAGCTGAAAGAGGAGGAACACCTATTCACACAAGGGGACGAAGAACCACTCTTTAAGGCCTGGGAAAGATACAAGAAAGCAACTGATAAAGTGGGCTTCCGAGCGTTCTATGAAGGATTAACAACAGAAACAAAGAAAGCAGTGGACTATTTCTCAGATGGCCTACTCAAAGCAACAACAACTGCCCAAGGAATTTCAGACTTCAATGACAAAGAAGTCAACAACCAACACTCATTTGAGAAATCACAGAATGCAATCCCAGAAAAAAAAGTGATGAATATTGAAGGGGCGAATGCGTTCAAGGACCTAAACGGACAAATGCACCATCAAACACAGCAAAATATGGAACTGTCTGCTGCAGTGAATGCCAAATTTCCACCATGGATACCTCATTCTTATCTGAGAATAAGGGAGCCTCAACATCAAGAACAAGGAAGTTTCCACCAGGGCAATCCCATGACCACAACCAATCAACATCTCCCACCCACTAATACCCCCCAAAACCAATACTCACAACACAGACACTCCCAGACTCATTTCAACTGGAGAAGGAACGAGTACCAAAATCACAAACCAAGGGACTTCAATTATAACAACCATAATTTCACAAATCAACAAAAACATCATTACAGCAATAACAACCACTACATGCCACCTCCACACCCACCCTTCTTACCTTTAACATGTCATAACCAACCAACCTCACAAGACTCTTAGAGAATCACAAACTTGGAGATCCTAATGGAGAGAATAATGAAACATCAAGAGAAGACAACAAGGAACCAAGAGATGTTAATGAGAGGAATTGAGGAGCAGATAGCTCAACTGGCGAAGTACTTTGCAGAAATGGGTGAGAAGAAACCAGATACTTTCTTCAAACCCATTAAAGACAAACCAACCAACAATAAAGATGCTACAAAGAAAGAAGGATGGAAAGGGATCATAGAGGACAATGAGAAAACACTGGACAAAGGAAGCACCAGCCAAGAAAAACACAACAAGGAATTTGTTCAAGAAGAAGCAGAGGATAGAACTAAAGAAAAGCAAAAAACCCTCACTGGAAAGTTTTCACTAGGGGATCGAGTGATGATCAATATTCAACCCTTAAAGGTGTCCCCACAGTTACCTGAGCACTACATTGTGACTAAGATCCTTCCACAAGAATCTATAGAGATCATCAAAGAGGAAACCGGAAGGAAGTTCACAGTAAAGAAAGACAAGCTAAGACACTGTGATTTTCAACCTCCATGATCAGTAGAACAGAAGATGTCAAGCTAGTGACAATAAAAGAGCGCTTGTTGGGAGGTAACCCAACCTGAGGTAGTTGTCTTTTTCATAGCTTTTCAATAAAAATGTTGAATAATTGGTATACATTGCAAGGAGCTAAGTTTGGTGTTGCACACCAAAACAATTTGAGGGAGAATGAAAACTTCTAAGTTTGGTGTTCCACCAAAAATATCATTTAAAAACACATTCTCACCTCTTGCATGATTCTAGCTCCAAGCAATCAAACACATTATTCAACTGTTGAATTGTTTCCTAGCTTTAATTTCATTAACCTTTAGCAAGTACACATGGTTTCAATTATGGTTGACTTGTCGCATCTGAGACAGTCGCAAAACAATTAAGTTTGGTGTTCACACACCAACACAAATCCTGAAACCACACTCAGTTTATGCACACTAACCATATAATTAAAGGATTGAGAAGCAAGCAACTTTGAGGATTAAGCAGGACATGAGTCAACAATTGAAGACACTATGCATCCTAACTCAAAGGGAACACAACAGAAGGAAAAAAAATCAAAGGGCTGCAACTTCAAAGGTTGTATCTAAACTTGATCCTTGCTGCTGTGAAATGTTTTGAATCTGGAAACCATTGTATGTTTTGCTAAAGTGTTTATCTAGTTGCAAGTGAAATTGTTTGTTAAAAATGCTAAGTCTGCACAATGCTTGTTATCCATCACTTAGATTTAAAAATTGTTTTGTTTCCCATATGCTTAAATAAAAGAGTTTGGTTCGAATTGAAAAGTAAAATATCCAATGTTGCATGAGCATGAATGGAAGTTGGTGGTGGTATATGTGTTTGATTAAATGCATAACTCATGAAATAATTGTTGCATAATATCATTCTCATTCAAGTGTGAGTTAGCTTGCTGTTATAAAAACTCTTATCAAGAATGAAATAACCCTTGGTAACAAAAACAGAAAGAAAAGGAAGAAAGAAAAAGCCAAAATGGCAAAGAAAACGAAGAATAAAGGTTGGACACCAATAGCTTGAATCTTAGGACATATGCCTGTGGTGTTCTTGTACTAAGATCTGCTTGGATGAGTAAATTCTAAGGGGTATTTTAAAACCCGATCACTTAGATCAACTGATTTGGGATGGCCAATCGAAAATCCACAATAAAGAGCAACTTAGATACAGAACATTTAGTTATCCAAAGAGATGCTGGGCATCAATGATCCTAGGAAGAATTTAGTGAGCCATGTGTCTGTGGTGGAAAGATGTTAAGCAAAAAGAAAAGAAAATAAAGCCAAAGGCTATGCTGCAGCATTTGACACCCAACCTCTAAAAGAATAATAAGCTTGTTAAAGCATTATAAGCCAAGAAAAGTTAGCAAGGGAGTGAGTAAAAAGTGAGTCTTATAACAGCAAGTTTAGCAAGCTTTTGAAGAAAGATATGTATTATGTAACAGGAACAATAACTTGAGTTGTCATTGTCTGCATAAATGCCCCATAGATCAAGTTCTGCTATCTGCATAATAAGGATAAGTATCCTTTTCTTATTCATTTCATTTACTCTTAGTTTTGATGCTTGCTTGGGGACAAGCAAGATTTAAGTTTGGTGTTGTGATGACAAGTCATCATATACCCATTTTTCAAGCTAATTTCACTTGTTTTGTTAGCATTTATGCACTTTCTTGTATCCTAAGTAAGTGATTTGGAGTGAAAATGCATAACTTCTTTAAATCAAGCAACCACCATGAAATTAATGATAATCTATGAGGTTTAAGCTAATTTTAATTGAATTTTAATTGATTTATAAGCCTCTTGAGTTTAGTGATACTTGGAGTGGTTGTTTTGATTTATTGTAGGTGAAGAAAAGAAAAGAAAAGGAAAAGCGTGGCCTAAGAAGTGTAGCCCAAGGAAAGGAAAGTGTGGTCAAAGCCCAAGGAAGTGTGCCGCATGCAAAGGGGGAGGCAACATTGCCCTCCACAAGGGCACACTGCCCTCTAGGAGGGCAACATAAAGGAACCAACCAAGGAAGGCAACTCTGCCCTGCCCACTACAAGGGCAGAGCACAAAATGTGCCTTGAGACCAAGAGGAAGAGAACCTTGCCCTGCCCTTGTAGAGGGCAGAATCGGGCTCTCTAAGGAAGAAATTCAAGGGAAAAATGTCACCCATGCATGCCACAAGACTCGAACAAGGAACCATGAGGAAGCCAAGAACTAAGGTTGATTTCCGTGCCAAGAAGCCAAGAAAAAATGAGAAGCGTGTGCCCCAGCCGTGTTTCGAACACGGGACATGAAAGAGGAAACATTGCCCTGCCCTCTGCGCGGGCAGGGCAGAATCTTGTGTGTGGCGCACCAAGAAGCAAATCTGGCGCACCATGGCACGTTCTGGCAGCATCTGGCGCACCAACCTCAATCCTGGCAGCACCAAAATTTCCTGCCCTGCCCTCTGCGAGGGCAGGGCAGCATCCTATGCACCAAGCTCAATTCTGGCGCACCAAATTTTGATTCTGGCGCACCAATTCCTGATTCTGGCAGCACCAAGGAATTTCTGGCGCACCAACTCTTCCTGCCCTGCCCTTGGCGCGGGCAGGGCAGCATCTCACGCACCAAGGCCGCGCCCAGCTCGCACCAACCGTCCGCACCATGCATCAATTTTCTGCCCTGCCCTCCACAAGGGCAGGGCAGCCTCCTGGGAATGACTTTTAATGGGCCAAAAATTCAAATTAAAAATCCATTTGAATTCATTTCTTCACCAAATCAAAAGCCCATCCAAATCCCAAAATCTAAGAATAGAAAGTTTATAAATAGAAGCTAGTTGGATGTAATTAGAACCTTTTACCCTTTGACCTTTTACCTTTTACTTGACTTTTTACCTTTACTTCCAATTTTACTTTCACCTTTCTTTAGCTTTTGCAATTGCTCTTGAGAGACTTGACCGAGAGCTAAGAGGATCAAGGGAGAATTGACTGATCTCCTTCCTCATTCTTACTCGGGCAATTCTACTCTTCTGTTTCTGAGTATTGGGTGTGTGAAATTGAGGAAATTCTGTCTCAATTCCCATTCAAACTCTTTTCAATTTGTTTTCTGCATAATTCAATTTTATTTCTGTTCTTCTATTGCTTCTTCTTTAATTTTCTGTCAATTGCTTTGTCAACTTGGATCTAGGAAGGCAAATAGAGATCTAGGCTCTGCTACCTAGTCTCTTGAGACCTGAGACCCAATTTTACTTTTGGTTCCTCTGTGAACCTCTGCTGCACCTTATTTCCTTTCTGTTTGAATGCTTATTGCTTCTGATTCAATTTTTGCTCTCTTAATTGTTGCAATTTACTTTCTCTTGGTTTAGATTCTGCAATCCCAGTCCTCAATTCCCTTTTATATTCAGGCCATTTATCTTTCTTGCCATTTAAGTTACTGCAGTTTATGTTTCTTGCACTTTAAGTTTCAGTCATTTAATTCCTTGTTCTTTAAGTTTTTGCAAATTTACTTTCCTGTTCTTTAATTTACCGCACTTCTCCCTTCCCCCTTTACATTTACTGTCATTTACTTCTTGTTAAACACAAATCACTCAACCAAAACTTGATTCGCTTGACTAAATCACCCACTAAACTAAAATTGCTCAATCCTTCAATCCCTGTGGGATCGACCTCACTCATGTGAGTTATTATTACTTGATGCGACCCGGTACACTTGCCGGTGAGTTTTGTGTTGGATCGTTTTCCACACATCAGAGATGCATGTCTGAAACATGAGATGCCTCCATCAATTATTTCTTTTACTTCATGCAATTTTTGTCCTTTGTTTTTATTTTAGTTAGTTAATAAATAGCTAGAAAAATGCTAAACCTGCATAATGCTTGTTATCTATCACTTAGATTTAAAAATTGTTTTGTTTCCCATATGCTTAAATAAAAGAGTTTGGTTTGAATTGAAAAGTAAAATATCCAATGTTGCATAAGCATGAATGGAAGTTGGTGGTGGTATATGTGTTTGATTAAATGCATAACTCATGAAATAATTGTTGCATAATATCATTCTCATTCAATTGTGAGTTAGCTTGTTGTTACAAAGACTCTTATCAATAATGAAAAAGCCCTTGGTAACAAAAACAGAAAGAAAAGGGAAAGAAAAGCCAAAATGGCAAGAAAAACAAAGAATAAAGGTTGGACACCAATAGTTTGGACCCTAGGACATATGCCTGTGGTGTTCTTGTACTAAGATATGCTTGGATGAGTAAATTCTAAGGGGTATTTTAAAACCCGGTCACTTAGATCAACTGATTTGGGATGGCCAATTGAAAATCCACAATAAAGAGCAACTTAGATACAGAACATTTAGTTATCCAAAGAGATGCTGGGCATCAATGATCCTAGGAAGAATTAGTGAGCCATGTGTCTGTGGTGGAGAGATGTTGAGTAAAAGAAAGAAACAAATAAAGCCAAAGGCTATTACTGCAACATTTGATACCAAACCTCCAAAAGAATAAGCTTGTTAAGCATTATATGAAAGAAGAGTTAGCAAGGGAGTGAGTAAAAAGTGAGCCTTATAACAGCAAGTTTAGCAAGCTTTTGAGGAAAGATATATTATGTAACAGGAACAATAACTTGAGTATCATTGTCTGCATAAAGACCCCATAGATTGAAGTTCTGCTATATGCCTAATAAGGATATGTGTTCTTTTCTTATTCATTTCAATTTCTCTTAGTTTTGATGCTTGCTTGGGAACAAGCAAGATTTAAGTTTGGTGTTGTGATGACAAGTCATCATATACCCATTTTTCAAGCTAATTTCACTTGTTTTGTTAGCATTTATGCACTTTCTTGCATCCTAAGTAAGTGATTTGGAGTGAAAATGCACAACTTCTTTAAATCAAGCAACCACCATGAAATTAATGTTAATCCATGAGGTTTTAGCTAATTTTAATTGAATTTTAATTGATTTATAAGCCTCTTGAATTTAGTGATACTTTGAGTGGTTGTTTTGGTTTATTGTAGGTGAAGAAAAGAAAAAGGAAAAACGTGGCCTAGAGAAAGCGTGACCCAAGGAGAAGGAAGCGTGGTTAAAGGAATGAGAAGTGTGCCGCATGCAATGGGAGAGGCAAACATTGCCCTCCACAAGGGCACACTGCCCTCTAGGAAGGCAACATAAGGGAACCAAGAAGAGAAGGCAATTCTGCCCTGCCCACTCCAAGGGCAGAGCACAATTTTGTGCCTTGGAACCAAGAGGAATAAAATGTTGCCCTGCCCTCCACAAGGGCAGTATCGGGCTCTCCAAGGAAGAAAATCAAAGGAAAAATGCCTATGATGCATGCCACAAGAGTCGAACACGGAACAAGGAAGAAGCAATGAACTAAGCTTGATTATGGTGCCAAGAAAGCCAAGGAAATTAATAAGCGTGTGTCTATGCCCGGATTCAAACGCGGGACAAGCAAAGTGGGAACACTGCCCTGCCCTCCGCAAGGGCAGGGCAGCATTTTGTGTGTGGCGCACCAAGAAACAATTCTGGCGCACCAATTCTCGAACCTGGCAGCACCAGCGCGCACCACAGCTTGAATCTGGCGCACCAATTTTCCTGCCCTGCCCTCCGCGCGGGCAGGGCAGCGTTCTGCGCACCAGGCCGCGCCAAGCACGCACCAAGCCGCACCAATCTTCCGCGCCAAGCACGCACCAAGCACCAATTTTCTGCCCTGCCCTCCACAAGGGCAGGGCAGCCTCCTGGGAGCAACTTCTCATGGGCCGAAAATTCAAATTAAAACCCCATTTTAATTCATTTCTTCACCAAATCAAAAGCCCATCCAAATCCCAAAATCCAAGTATAGAAAGTGTATAAATAGGAGCTAGTTTGATGTAATTAGGACTTTTGACTTTTACTTAGGAACCTTTTGCTTAGCTTTTGAATTTTGCACTTTCTTTGGAGCTTTTAATTCTGCAACTTTCCTTGAGAAACTTGACCGAGAGTTCAGAGAATTGGGGAGGAGAATTGATCTCTCTTCTTCCTCATTCTTGCCTGAGCACTTTTAATTTTCTTGTTTTGAGTTTTGGGTGTGAAGAGTTGAGGAAATTCTGTCTCAACCTCCATTCCAAAATCTCTTTAATTCTTTTCTGCATAATTAAATTGAATTTCAATTTCCTCTACTGATTCTTCTTAATTTTCTTGTCAATTGCTTTGAGAACTTGGATCTGGGAAGGTAATTGAGATCTAGGCTCTGCTACCTAGTCTCTTGAACCCTGAGATCCCAATTTCCTTTTGGTTCATCTGTGAACCTTGCTGCATTTTAATTTCCATCTCTGTTTGATCCAATTCATCTTCTACTTAATTAATTGTTGCAATTTACTTTCCCTTTGTTTAGATTCTGCAATCCCAGTCCTCAAACCCCTTTTACATTCAAGCAATTTACATTTCTTGCCATTTAAGTTACTGCTATTTACATTTCTTGCACTTTAAGTTTCAGTTATTTACTTTCTTGTTCTTTAAGATTCTGCAAGTTTACTTTCCTGCTCTTTAATTTACTGCAATTTGCCCTTCCCCCTTTACATTTACCGTCATTTACTTCTTGTTAAACACAAATCACTCAACCAACACTTGATTCGCTTGACTAAACCAACCACTAAACTAAAATTGCTCAATCCTTCAATCCCTGTGGGATCGACCTCACTCATGTGAGTTATTATTACTTGATGCGACCCGGTACACTTGCCGGTGAGTTTTGTGTCGGATCGTTTTCCGCACATCATGGAGTCACAAAACAATTGCAAAAATTAAAAACAGAATAAAAAACAGTAGAAGCAACAGCACACCTTGGAGGAAGAGCTGTCTGGCGTTTAAACGCCAGAAATAAGCATCTGTCTGGCGTTTAACGCCAGAAACAAGCACCAAGCTGGCGTTTAATGCCAGAAACAAGCATTAGGCTGGCGTTAAATGCCAGAAACAGGCTACATTTGGGCGTTTAACGCCAGAAACAAGCTGCAGTCTGGAGTTAAACGCCAAGATTGCATACAAAGGGCGTTTTACATGCCTAAAAGGTGCATGGATGAGAAATCTTTGACACCTCAAGATCTGTGGACCCCACAGGATCCCCACCTATCCCACTTCTCTCTTCTTCACACAATCCAATAACACTATACCCTTCACCAATCACCTCAATCTCTCTTCCGCATTACCCCTTCACCAATCATATCCATCCACTCTTCCCCATAAAACCCCACCTACCTTCAAATTGAAAATCTCTTTCCCACCCAAACCCACCCTAAATGACCGAACCCAAACCCATCTCCCTCCACTATATAAACCCCTCCATCCTTTTTCATTTTCACACAACACTACCCTCTCCTCTCCCCCTTGGCCGAAACCCACACATCTCTCCTTCTCCTCCATATCTTATTCTTCTTCTTCTATTCTTTCTTTTTTTGCTTGAGGGCAAGCAACATTCTAAGTTTGGTATGGTAAAAGTATAGCTTTTTTGTTTTTCCATAACCATTGATGGCACCTAAGGCTAGAGAAACCTCAAGAAAGAGGAAAAGGACGGCAATTGCTTCCACCTCTGAGTCATAGGAGATGGAGAGATTCATCTCAAAAGCCCATCAAGACCACTTCTATGAAGTTGTGGCCAAGAAAAAGGTGATCCATGAGGTCCCTTTTAAGCTCAAAAGGGCGAATATCCGGAGATCCGACAAGAGATTAGAAGAAGAGGAATGGAAGTTCTTACCAATCCCATTCAACAAGTCGGAATCTTAATGGTTCAAGAGTTCTATGCCAATGCATGGATCACTAGGAACCATGATCAAAGTATGAACCTGAATCCAAAGAATTGGCTTACAATGGTTTGGGGGAAATACTTAAATTTCAGTCCGGAGAACGTAAGGTTGGCGTTCAACTTGCCTATGATGCAAGAAGACGCACGCCCCTACACTAGAAGGGCCAACTTTGATCAAAGGTTGGACCAAGTCCTCATGGACATATGTGTGGAAGGAGCTCAATGGAAAAGAGACTCAAAAGGTAAGCCGGTTCAATTGAGAAGACTGGACCTTAAGCCTGTGGCTAGAGGATGGTTGGAGTTCATTCAACGCTCCATCATCCCCACTAGCAACCGATCCAAAGTAACTGTGGATAGGGCCATCATGATCCATAGCATCATGATTGGAGAGGAAGTAGAAATTCATGAAGTCATCCCTCTAGAACTCTACAAAGTAGCCGAAAAGCCTTCCACCTTGGCAAGGCTAGCTCTTCCTCATCTCATTTACCATCTATGCAACTTAGTTGGAGTTGTCATAGAAGGAGACATCCTCATTGAAGAGGACAAGCCCATTGTAACGACCCAATTTCTGGTAAGTCATGATCATACTAGAAACTGAGCACTACCAACTTGTCTTCCTAATTATTATCTATTATTTACTATATGAGCCTGATTCGTTGTTAAAAGCGTAGTTATTTTGCGAGGTACTTTTTTTTTGAAACATTTGGATTAACAAACAGTATCATTCATAATCAATTAACAACTAATAATATATAAAACAGTTACAAACAACCACACATAAACACATCACAAGTAGTTGACAACATTCGGTGATTCAGCCTTTATTAGAATATAGACTGTTAGTTAGAACACCCCTAGATATAGCTAGATAATAACTATATACATATATATACATACAACATCCTAGGTCCTGACCTGTTCAAGAGGTCCCTAAGCTGGCACCCAGGCTAGCCTAGACTCTATACTCGCCTAGTCCCTCTAAACTACTAAAGCGAGGGAAAGTACGTTCTAAGTCTTCAAAACTCAAGTCGGGTGGAACGTCACCAAAAGGTAGAACATCGTCTGCTACTCCTCTGCACGATCAGACTTTTCCACAGGACGCCTCTCTGGTACCTCATGAAGTAGCCACACAATAGGAGTCTCGTACACAGGATTTAGGTTAAAGTGCGCATACGAACGAGGTGCAAACGTTGGCTGGTCTCACAGTATATACATATAAACAGAGAATGATATTCACCCTAGACTCAGAAGACTATCTAGAGCAGAATCCTCTTTGCAGAACGGTCATCAGCGAACTCCGGTAAGGTACTCTTACTTCCATCTGAAGGGGAAGGGAGAGAGAAGGGGTAAGAACTGGGGAGTTCTTAGTAGGGTCGGGGTTATTAGTTATGTTCATTAATTCTATGTTGTTTAGCAGACTATTAGCAGAATACAAGGAAGCAGTAATTAGAAAACACAGATAAGTAGAAAAGATAGAGAAAACAGATAGCAGAACACAAACAGAAGAATACAAGAAAATTTCACAAGCGCAGAGAATGGAATACAAACAAGGAAAGCATACATTCATACCACAAACATAACAAAGGAAATACGCAACCAAGTATGATGCATGTCTGGCCCTAGTGCAGGTAATGAGCTCATCTGTCGGTTACTAACCCGCTCCCGACGTTATCCAGCAACCTCTGTCTGGATAAGGCTTTCCTATTGGCTATACCCCTGTGTACAGGAAATAACCCCTCTGCCACCACAGGGTCCACTGCACGCAGGAAATAACACATCTGCCACTGCAGGGATGTATGCCGACACACCTTCTGTATACAGGAAATAACCCCTCTGCCACTACAGAAATGGAACAGGTGGTCACGGTACTTCTGTAGCAGGAAATAACCCCTCTGCCTTACAGAATTAAAACATGGATCTGTACCGCAGGAAAGCGTTCTCAGTGGTCGCACCACCATCTATCTGACTGCCTTCACGCAGCAGATCATCACACAAATATCTCAGGAGTTGCCATAATGCAACAAATGAATAAACACACCTCTTGGGTTGCCTCAAGCAACAAATGACCTTTCAACAGGTCCTCTGCTTTTTATTCTCTTTTATAATCATAAATACGCAAGCGGGACAAAACCCACGTCCTTGCTAACAATTTCATAAACTAAATACCTTTCCTCTGTATCTGTATTACTCTTTTTCTCTTTATCTCTTTACCTCTTTACTTTACTCTGATTACTCTGTTCTCTGTGTTTCTCTACTTTGCTCTGATTTCTCTGCTTAACGTATGTATTTAAAGCTTATGTAAATTTCGGTATGAATAGTTAGCCTGTCCCAAGTATAGGTTCATTAAGTCTATACTGAAACAGTTTAACTTTTAATATTATACCTAACACTAGTCGCAACTCAAGTACTAACTAAGTTGCCCTAGTTCGTTCACTAGTCTCTGTCTGTTTTTCTGTCGTTAGAATTTTACAGACTTTTTCTTTGGTTTTTATCTTTTCTTTAACTTTTTATCTTTTATTTATCTTTTCCTCACTAACATGTTATTACCACTCCCTAAGTGTTTTATGAAGGTAATTATGAGATTCTGCACTTAAAGTTGTTTTTCTAAAGCTTTTACAGAAAACTGCCTTTTTCGTATTATTTTATTATTTTTATTAAAATATTATTTTTAATTAAATATTATTATTTAATATTTTATTATTATTTATTATTTTATTATTAAATTTTCGAAAATTAACTTTACTTTAACCTTTAACCTTTAAAATTCACTTTTTACCCCGGTAACTTTTAATATTTCTACTTTAACCACCCTAACTTTCAGAAATTACCAAATAATCCCCTTAAACACCAAAATAATTACTTCCTTGCCCTTTCTAAGATCTAAAAGGTGTTCTTCAATGTTCTTCACCACACTCAAAGTGTTCTTCATGTTCTTCATATATTCTTCAAATTCTTTCTCTGTTTTTACCCGTTTTTCAGTCTTTTCAGCAACCGATTTTTACCAAAATTCAAAATAAATTCCCAGCCACTAAAACCCCATCTTTTCTACATGATTTTAACACAAATTGAACCCCAATTTAAGGCCTAGGGTTTCGTTTTCCAGCAGCCCTCAAGAACAACATTCATAGCTTAAATATCATCAAATTTCATCAAATTTTCAACAAATTTTCACCAAGAATCAATCATATATGCAACCACTTTTTAGCACAGCCAAATCATACAACATTCACACATCTCAAACACAAATAATCAAGATTAATTTCGTGACACCCTACCTGGTTTTGCTGCTCCTAATTCAGTTAGACTTTCAGGTGGTCCTTTAGCACTTTTTCCTCCTAAATCACATCAAGAACAACTTTAAATCCAAAAACTCTCAACTGACCAAATCTCACTCAGCATGTTAGGAGGAGATATATCACCTTAGAGTTGCTGGAAATTCACGTTTCTTGGCCCTCAAGTCAAGTTAAGCATGATTCCTAAGGGAAAACATCAAGAAAACACATGTTTGCATGGTTTTCCTTGAAAACCGAATTGAAGAGGGAGGGAGACAGCCATCTCACCTTATTTCCAGCCTTGATATGTTATATGGTTATGTAGAGGAAGAAGAGAGGATCATTTTGGTGAAATCGGAGTTTTGATTTGAGTTTTAGTTTAGAAGAAATCAAGCTTTGAAGATTAAGTGTTCATGAAAGTTTCTCTCTTTTCTCTCTTGTTATTTTCGGCCAAAATGATGAAATGAGACAGCCTTGGAGGTCTTGGGGGTGTAAGGTGAGTTATGATTGGTTGGCTTGGAGGTGGATTAAAATAATATTAAAATATCTCTGGTGTACAACTGCTAAAATTAGGTGTATCGGAACACTCGTAAAAACATCTCTAAAAATTATTTTCTGAGCTACTAGCATAAATGACACTAGTAACATATTTATTATGAGAATAGAACATGTATAATGAGGCCTTAGCATTGCTAAAGTCATCAGAGAGTGTTGGTGCTAAGCTGCACTAGTAAACCGTAAACCCGGTTAAACCGATTTTTTATTTTTAACTAAAACTGACCAGGTAACCTTATAATATCATTCAAGAAGCTTCTAATACTCATATAATGATGATATTACCCTATTATCTCTCTTCTCTCATGAATCGAGTCCGGTTCGCCAAACTGAGACTATTTACGAAAAACCGGATCAAAACTCCTAACCAATATGGTTCAAAAACTATGTTCTTCGTGACTGTGTTATCGAGCTTGACTCGGAAAAGGTTCTAGCTTAAAGATGACATAATGACAATTAGGATTGAGATACTTGATAATATATCAGAGCTTCTCCCCTTACTGATCCTCCGGAGTTCTCCGTACTTTCAGAAAAGATCTCGCGTACTCGAAAATCAGGGTTGTTACACCCATCACTAAGAAGAGGATGGAGCAAACAAGAGAGCCCATTCATGGATCTCAAGAGATGCATGAGGAAGCTCATCATCAAGAAATCCCTGAGATGCCTCAAGGGATACGTTTTCCTCCAAACAACTATTGGGAACAACTCAATACTTCTCTAGAAGGATTGAGTCACAACATGAACCAATTAAGGGTGGAACACCAAGAGCACTCCATCATTCTCAATGAGATTAGAGAAGATCAAAGAGCTTTGAGGGAGGAGCAACAAAGGCAAGGAAGAGATATAGAGTAGCTCAAGAACACCATTGGTCCTTCAAGAGGAAGGCGCCACCCTCACTAAGGTGGACTCATTCCTTAACTTCCTTGTTCATATCTCTCTGTTTTTCAGTTTTATGCTATATGTTTGTCTATGTTTTGAGTCTTTACTACATGATCATTAGTATTTAGTAACTATGTCTTAAGGCTATGAATAATTCCATGAATCCTTCACCTTTCTTAAATGAAAAATGTTTTTAATACAAAAGAACAAGAAGTACATGAGTTTCGAATTCATCCTTGAAATTAGTTTAATCATATTGATGTGGTGACAATACTTTTTGTTTTCTGAATGAATGCTTGAACAGTGCATATTTTTGATCTTGTTGTTTATGAATGTTAAAATTGTTGGCTCTTGAAAGAATGATGAACAAAGAGAAATGTTATTGATAATCTGAAAAATCATGAAATTGATTCTTGAAGCAAGAAAAAGCAGTGAAAAAGAAGAAGCATGAAAAAAAAAAGCAAGCAGAAAAAGCCAATAGCCCTTAAAACCAAAAGGCAAGGGTAAAAAGGATCCAAGGCTTTGAGCATCAATGGATAGGAGGGCCCAAGGAAATAAAATCCAGGCCTAAGCGGCTAAATCAAGTTGTCCCTAACCATGTGCTTGTGTCATGAAGGTCCAAGTGAAAAGCTTGAGACTGAGTGGTTAAAGTCATGGTCCAAAGCAAAAAGAGTGTGCTTAAGAGCTCTGGACACCTCTAACTGGGGACTTTAGCAAAGCTGAGTCACAATCTGAAAAGGTTCACCCAGTCATGTGTCTGTGGCATTTATGTATCTGGTGGTAATACTGGAAAACAAAGTGCTTAGGGCCACGACCAAGACTCATAAAAGTAGTTGTGTTCAAGAATGAACATACTTAACTAGGAGAATCAATAACACTATCTGAACTCTGAGTTCCTATGGATGCCAATCATTTTAAACTTCTAAGGATAAAGTGAGATGCCAAAACTGTTCAGAAGCAAAAAGCTAAAAGTCCCGCTCATCTAATTAGAACTAATAGTCATTGATATTTTGGGATTTATAGTATATTTTCTTCTTTTTATCCTATTTGGTTATCAGTTGCTTGGGGACAAGCTCAAGCTCAAGCTCAGCCCAAGCACACACCAAAGTGGGCTCCGGAAGTGAATTTCTGCACTTAGACTTATTTCTGTAAACCCTAGTAACTAGTTTAGTATAAGTAGAACTTTTTACTATTGTAATAGGGGTCTTTTTCCCTATTTTTGAATTCATATGTCATTTAGGGAGGCTGGCCATTCGGCCATGCCTAGACCTTATTCTTATGTATTTTCAACGGTGGAGTTTCTACACACCATAGATTAAGGTGTGGAGTTCTACTGTTCCTCGAGTATTAATGCATAGTACTATTGTTCTTCTATTCAATTCATGCTTATTCTTATTCTAAGATATTCATTCGCACTTCAACCTGATGAATGTGATGATCCATGACACTCATCACCATTCTCACTTATGAACTCGTGCCTGACACACACTTCCGTTCTACCTGAGAAAGCTAGAGTGTGTATCTCTTGGATTCCTAACCCACGACGCATGGTTGCCTCGCCTGACAACCAGCCTCCCATTCCGTGAGATCAGAGTCTTCATGGTATAAGCTAGAATCCATTGGCAGTATTCTTGAGATCCAAAAAGTCTAAACCTTGTCTGTGGTATTCCGAGTAGGATTTGGGATGGGATGATAGTGACGAGCTTCAAACTCGCGAGTGTTGGGCATAGTAACAGACGTAAAAGGATCAATAGATCCTATTCCGACATGATCAAGAACCGACAAATGATTAGCCGTGCTGTGACAGCGCATTTGGACCATTTTCACTGAGAGAACGGGAGGTAGCCATTGACAACGGTGAAACCCAACATACAGCTTACCATGGGAAGGAGTAACAATTATTGGATGAAAGCAGTAGGAAAGCAGAGATTCAGAAGGAAAACAGTATCTTCATGCGTTTATCTGAAATTCCCACCAATGAATTACATAAGTATCTCTATCTTTATTTTATGCTTTATTTATCTTTATATTTGAAACCCATTATAACCATTAGAATCCGTCTGACTGAGATTTACAAGATGACCATAGCTTGCTTCATACCAACAATCTCCGTGGGATTGACCTTTACTCACGTAAGGTTTATTAACTGGACGACCCAGTGCACTTGCTGGTTAGTTGTGTGAAGTTGTGAAGAATTTATATGAACCATAGTATTGTGCACCAAGGTTTTAGAGCCATTGCTAGGAATTGTTCGAGTTGGGAAAAGTATGAGTCACAATTTTGCCTATCACTGCTTCTACAAGAGTTTGTTATAGAAATAAGAGACACAAAGGGACATAGAACCAAGTAGCTGATCACCTGTCCTGGATAGAACCAGTAGCAGGAGCATCCCCCCTCATACTAAGATCTATGAAACTTTTCCGGATGAGCAACTCTTTGCCATTCAGGAAGTACCGTGGTTTGCAGACATTGCACACTATAAAGATGTGAGATACATACCCAAAGAGTACAGTAAGCAGCAAACAAAAAAATTGGTTTCTGATGCAAAGTACTACTTGTGGGATGACCATATCTATTTAAGAGATATGCAGACGGAATAATCCGTAGATGTGTGCCTAGAGAAGAGGCACAGAAGATCCTATGGCATTGTCATGGATCACAATATGGAGGACATTTTGGAGGTGAGCGAACAGCCACAAAAGTTCTCCAATGTGGCTTCTACTGGCCTACTCTCTATAGAAACTCCCAAGAGTTCGTACATAACTGTGATAGTTGCCAGAGAGCTGGTAATCTACCTCACGGTTATGCTATGCCTCAGCAAGGGATCTTAGAGATTGAGTTGTTTGATGTATGGGGTATTGACTTCATGGGGCCTTTCCAACCTTCATATTCAAACACATATATTCTGGTGGCAGTAGACTATGTATCTAAATAGGTAGAGGCAATCGCAACACCTACTAATGATACTAAGACAGTGCTGAAGTCCCTCCAAAAAAGCATATCTTCAGCAGGTTTGGAGTCCCTACGGTACTGATCAATGATAGAGGCACTCATTTCTACAATAAACAGCTTGACTCTGCTCTGATCCGATATGGAATTAACCACAAAGTGGCAACTCCATATCATCCACAGACAAATGGGCAGGTGATAAACCCTAATTTTGTGGTTTATCTTGTGCTTAATTTGGGGGTTTATGTCAATATTTCTCACACTTATTCACTAGAAATGCATGGTTTTGTGTTCACTTCCTAATATTGCTTCATGATAGAAAACATGCTTATTTTGCCTTAGAATTGCTATATTTTGATCCTCTTTATTGCCATTCGATACCGTGACATATTTGTTGAGTGATTTCAGAATTAATAGGGAATGAATGGCCTAGAAGAGAGAAAGAAAGCATGCATAAGAGGAAGGAACATGAAGATTTGGATTTTGGGAACTGCAGCACTGACGCGCACGCGCACATCACCCGGACGCGTGGATGAGGATAGCTGGAAGCGGCACGCAAGGATGGACGCATCCGCGTAGGCCGGAAAATCCCAACCGACGTGTGCGCGCATTTGGCGCGCACGCGTGGATCACAAAAGCAATCGGCGCACGTGCGGGCATGGCGCGCACGCGCGGGAAGCTGCACGTGACCTCATTAAAGAAAATCATGCCTGGCGATTTCTGAGGCTCATTAGGCCCAATTTCAAGCTGTTTCTGCATGGAAAAAGACCCAAGGATGCTAGGGAGAAGGGGGGGTCAATCATTTTACACTAAGACTCATTTTCTAGTTTTTTTGGGGGTTCTTTGTTCTTCTAGAGAGAGAAACCATTGTTCTTCTCTAGATCTAGCTTTAATTTGATTTTTCCTTGTTGAACTCTGAATTAGATGTTGTTAATTACTAGTTTTGATTGTTTAATTTGAATTCCTTAGTATAATTTTGCTTAGATCTTGTGTTAGTTCATGGATTCTTGTCAATTGTCACTTTATACCCATTGCATGAATGTTGTGAATCTTGACTTGTTGATGTTACATTGATGATTTCTATGATTAATTGTGTTGTTTGAGTGATTGTAAGTTGATATTTGTTAGTGGGTATTTGTTAATTTCAATTCAATTGCAATTTGAACATGTCTTTTGTTAATGCTTACGATGTGTTTGATGAATTGTCTACCTTGATTATGGAGTAGTTCTTTTTACTCTTGGCCTAGGCCAAGGGAATTGGGTAAACTTAAGTCATTGGGTCTAATGGATTTGATGATTTGGGAACCCCTAGTGGTCAATTTGATAGCCATTGACACTAGCCTACTACTAGGTTAATTAGTAGTGAGGTTAGACCTTATGGGTTGATGTTGACCAAACCATTTAACATACTTCAAGTATAGAAGTAGACTTCATGGGTTTGGTTCCTCATAATTGTCAAGATATGGTTAGTAGACAAGGATAGTGACCCCAATTCCCATGTCTAGCCAAGAGTTGTTTTTATCATTCTTATTTGGAAAACCCAAAATCTTTATTGCCTTGCCTTAGTTATAGTTATTGTTTAGTTGAGAGTAGAATTAAATTGAATGTTATCTTCTTAGTTTGAAAGTGCTCACATCTTGCTTGGTTATTTGAATTAGTTCTTTGCATTTTAGATTACTTGTTTGCTAAGATTCCTAGTTTACTTTCTTGCTCATGACTTACAACCCCGGATTTCTAACCAATGTTGAAGCACATGTTTGTCCATTTCTTGTGAAACGACCTGAGGTTTGAACACTTCAGTTACTGTTCATATCTTGGGTCGAGCAGTCCGACTCGGGATGTTCTACAGACGAAGCAACCGACCTCTTCAGATCAGGACGACCCGACCTCTTCACAAGGAGCTCTCCCATGCTACTAGGATAGCTTAGTAAAGGGCCCAAATAGAGGAACACGACCCAAATCCTAAGGCAACCCAAGCCTACCAAGGGAAGGGCGGTTCCCCTGAAGATAAGATGACCACACTTGAAGATAAGATAAAGATAAGATAAGATAACTAACTTATCTTATCTGCAAAGGTCACCCTACACCATTATAAATACACTTGAGCACCCAGGTATAACTCATACTCTGATTCTACTCAATACCTGCTTAATACCCTTGCTAACTTAAGCATCGGAGTCCCTTGCAGGTACCCCCTACCCTCCGGGGATGAAGGAATTAGCACCACCATCAAGTCTAACAAATCGGATACAACCGTTCCGACCAGCACAGAAGATCTCACCCGAGATCGACCTACAGTTTCAGGTAACCCTCGGAACATTGGCGCCGTTACCGGGGAACCTGGAAGTCATCCCATCACCATGGCGGATGACCATGACAATGACCACACCTCAAATCTAGAGAAAGGAACACCGCATAAAAACGCGGACACCACCCAAAAGATACTTCCCAAATCAACAACAAGAAGAACTCCCCAAACGAGGGAGCCATGGATGCATTTCAAGACCGGTTAAAATAACTTGAGGAAGAAGCCCTACACCAACGAGAGGCTGAGAAGGACCTACAAAGGGAAATAAGGCGACGCTGGGAATTGGAAAACATAATCCTAAAACTTGAAGCCGATGAAAAGACGAAAGCCAGCCGATCCACTCCTGAAGATAGCACCCGCAAGGAGCAAGACCCATTCACCAAGGAGATCATGAAGACGAAAATCCCAAAGGACTTTAAACTCCCAGACATGACCTTATACGACGGCACTACATATCCCTGCCATCATCTCAGCAACTTTAGAAGCAGAATGTATCTCACCGACGCCTCAGATGCAATTCGTTGCAAAGCCTTTCCAACTACTTTAACAAAAACAATAATTAGATGGTTCGACAACCTCCCTCCTAGGTCCATCTCAAGTTTCGACGACATGGCTAAGAAATTCCAGGCCAGATTCTCCATCCAAAAGGCAAAGCTAAACATGCTCTGAGCTTACTGGGAATCAGGCAAGGAGAACGGGAAACCCTGCGTAACTACATGGATAGATTCAACAAGACATGCATGGATATACAGAACTTGCCAACAGAAGCCGCTATTATGGGCCTCATTAATGGCTTACAAGAAGGGCCCTTTAGTCAATCTATATGAAAAAAGTATCCCACATCTTTGAACGAGGTGCAGGAACGAGCGGAAAAGTACATCAACATGGAGGAAAACATCCGACTAGGAGAAACCTCGAAGGCCGGGTTCACCCCCTGGGATAAGGATAAAGATTCCAGAAAGAAGGAAGACCGACATGGAGAGAAAATTAAAAAATACCACAACTACACCCCTCTACGGTGTCTCTTGTGGACGTATACAGAGAGGTTTGCAACACGGAAAAAATACCACCAGCTCGGCCACTCAAAGGCAAAAAAGGAGGAGGAAATCGAGCTAAATATTGTGAATACCATCGGAACCGCGGGCACTCTACCAATGAGTGTTTCGATTTAAAAATGTAAGCTCGTACGAGAAGGAAAGCTAGATCGATACCTGGCCACCCATGATGATGAACAAAGAAAAAGAAGAAGATCAGAAGATTTCAGACCAACTGCGCGATCATCTCGAATGCCAGAAAGACATGTCCACATGATACAGGCAGATTTGCTGGGGGAAGAATCTCCAAATCATCTCGCAAAAGACATCTGAAAGACGTATATCACATCGCAGGAAAGGAGGAAGCACCCGACATCTCGGCGATCACTTTTACAAAGGAAGACGCATCCGGTGTCGCATCAGGGCATGACGATCCCATGGTCATCACTATTATACTGGCAAACGCAAATCTTCACCGCACGCTAATAGACCAGGGGAGTTTTGCTGACATATTATTTAGAACGGCTTTCGACAAACTCGGCCTAGAAGAAAAAGAGCTCAGAGCGTATCTAGACAGCCTGTTCGGGCTAGGCGATACCCCAGTTCAACCAATGGGATACATCTCACTCCACACAACTTTTGGAAAAGGAAGTTAGTCAAGAACACTCAAAATAGATTACATCATAGTTGACGTAAGTTCAACCTACAATGCACTAATAGGTCGGACAACGTTAAATCAGCTTGGCGCAATAGTATCGACTCCGCATCTATGCATGAAGTTCCCAACTACACGAGGAATAGCTATGATAAAAGTAGATCAGAGGATGGCGTGCCGCTGTTACAAAGAAAGTCTAAACCTCAGAGGCAGAGAAGAAGAATTCCGCACAATTGAGCTTGGTGGAGTTCAAAGGTGGGAAGAGCTTCGCCCACAACTTGAAGGAGAAATAGAGAAAATCCAGATCGGGGATACCCCAGACCAAACAACCAATATTGGTACACTCCTAAAAGGAGACATCAAAGAATCACTCATACAGTTTTTACGAGACAACACCGACCTCTTCGCATGGAAGGCCGCAGACATGCCAGGCATAGATCCCACGCTAATGTGCCACAAGCTAGCAGTCTACCCAGGATCTCGGCCGGTACAACAAAGGCATAGAAAGCTAGGACCAGAACGCTCTCAAGCTGTGGAAGAATAGGTACGAGCTCTACTAGAGGCAGGTTTCATAGGAGAAGTCAAATACCCGCTATGGCTTGCTAATGTCGTATTGGTAAAAAAGTCAAACGGGAAGTGGAGAATGTGTACTGACTATACCGATCTCAACAAAGCCTGCCCAAAAAATCCTTACCCGCTCCCAAACATCGACACTTTGGTAGATGCCTCCTCCAGGTATAAATACCTCTCCTTCATGGATGCATACTCGGGATATAACCAAATCCCAATGTACCCACCCGACCAAGAAAACCTCATTCTTAACCCCAAAGGCAAATTACTGCTACATTGTCATGCCCTTCGTTCTTAAAAATGCGGGAGCCACATATCAAAGATTAATGAACAAGGTTTTTTCGGATCACATCAGAAAGGTGATGGAAGTCTACGTGGACGACATGCTAATAAAGACGCAAAACAAAGAGATGTTATTATCCGATCTAACACAAGTATTCAACACCATAAGACGACACGGCATGCGACTCAATCCCGCAAAATGCACCTTCACAATAGAAGCTGGCAAATTCATTGGTTTTATGATCACACAGAGAGGAATCGAGGCAAACCCAGATAAGTGCAGGGCCATACTCGACATAAAAAGTCCGACTTGTGTCAAAGAGGTACAACAACTCAACGGGAGGTTGGCAGCCATGTCCATATTCTTGGTCGGATCAGCAATAAGATCTCTCCCCTTCTACGCCACTCTAAGGAAGGTAAAGGAGTTTGAATGGACAGCAGAATGCGAGCAAGCCTTCCAATCCTTCAAAAGATTCCTGGGACGGCCACCTATACTAAGTCGGCCACGGGAAGGAGAACCACTCATATTGTACCTCGCGGTGGGAAATCGGGCAATAGCCTCAGCACTGGTTCGAGAAGACAACAGCGGGCAACAACCCATATACTTTATCAGCAAAGCATTAAAAGGATCCGAGCTGAACTACCAGAAAATAGAAAAGTTCGCTTATGCTTTCATACTAACATCACGACGACTTCGCCCATACTTCTAGTCTCACACCATTAAAGTTCGGACCAACTAGCCCATAAAAGGGATCCTACAGAAAACAAACTTGAAAGGCAGAATCTTGCAATGGGCAGTCGAGTTGTCCGAATTCGACCTTCAATACGAAGCTCGGACGGCCATCAAATCTCAATATCTGGCCGACTTCATTGCGGAATTCACGGATACACCGAAAATCCCCACATAATGGAATCTATCTGTGGATGGTTACTCAAATAAAATAGGAAGTGGCACGGGCGTAATAATTGAAAGCGACCAGGGAACCCAAATCGAACTCTCCCTCAAATTTGGGTTCCCTGCTTCAAACAATCAAGCGGAATATGAGGCACTAGTAGCTGGTTTGAAGCTGGCTAGGGAGGTTGGAGCTCAAAAACTTATCATCTTCAGCGACTCACAGGTAGTTACTTCACAAATAACAGGAAGCTACCAAGTCAAAGATCCCACTATGAAAAAGTACTTGGACAAAACCAGGGAACAGCTTGGACAACTAGGAGAGTATGAGATTTGTCACATGCCCCGAGAACAGAATGTCTGGGCTGATGCACTATCAAAACTAGCCAGTACCAAACCAGGAGGCAACAATAGAAGCCGCATCCAAGAAATTCTATAGAACCCATCAATCTCAGAAGAAAAAAAAGTCCTAGCCATAACAGGTTGCGATCAGGGATGGATGACTCCCATAATTAACTACCTCAAAACAGAAGCCCTCCCCACAGATGAGAAAGAGGCAAAGAGGTTAAAACGGGAAGCACAATACTATACCATCATAAATAATACTCTATACAAAAGAGGGATTTCAATACCATTGCTAAAATGCGTACCGACTTCCAACACAAAGGATGTCCTAGAAGAAGTACACAGTGGCATTTGTGGCAATCACCTCGGAGTGCAGGCACTCGCCAAAAAAGTACTTCGGGCAGGATTTTATTGGCCAACTCTACAAAAGGAAGCCACAGAATTTGTAAGGACATGTTCACCATGTCAGAAACATGCTAACTTCCACACCGCTCTGCCAGAGGAACTCATCAGCGTGACCTCACCTTGGCCATTCGCAAAATGGGGACTCGATCTCCTCGGACCTTTTCCTCAAGGATCGGGACAAGTCAAATTCCTCATAGTAGGAATAGACTACTTCACAAAATGGATCGAGGCAGAACCCCTAGCCAACGCCACAGCTCAAAGAAGTCAGAAATTTCTATATAGAAACATCGTCACAAGGTTCGAAGTTCCATACTCCATCACTACAGACAATGGTACCCCGTTCACAGATGCAGGCTTCAGAAAACTAGCGGCCGACTTGAATACAAAACAATAATTCACCTCTGTTGAGCACCCCCAAGCCAATGGGCAAGCTGAAGCTGCTAACGAAGTTATATTAGCAAGGTTAAAACGGAGATTACAGGATGCAAATGGAGCCTGGGCTGAGGAGCTCCCGCAAGTCCTATGGGCATATCGAACGACTCCACATTCCACGACAAAGGAGTCACCTTTCTTATTAGCTTACGGAATGGAGGCGATGATCCCAGTGGAGGTCGAAGAAAGATCACCCAGAGTAATCCATTTTAGCGAAAAAGCCAATTCCCAACTTTAAAGGGAAGAGCTCGACTTACTTTTGGAAATCCGAGAAAGAGCTCGGATAAGGGAAGAGACATTGAAACGACGAATGGCCTCCAGATACAACCGAAAAGTAATACAGCGGGCCTTCACTGAAGACAATCTCATCCTAATCCGAAACGACATAGGAACAACTTGACCTGGAGAAGGAAAGCTGGCAGCAAACTGAAAAGGACCCTTCTGAGTCATAGAAGTACTGGGAAAGGGCTACTTCAGGCTTTCCGAACTCGACGGGCGAGAGCTTCCTAGGTCATGGCACGCCTGCAACCTAAGAAGGTACTATAGCTAGGAATGATAAAAGATCTTGGACAAGCCGCACTCTTTTTCCCAAAAAAGGTTTTTTAACGAGGCACCTAGCCAAGTCCTACAAATCACCTGACTTAGGAAATTAACCCCCCACATTTCCATTCTCTTTTAATAAAATATGTTCAGATTCTCTACAAACGCTCAAGTCATATTATTCTGAAGCATTCATCACCCGATTATAAAGCTACAGATCGACAGAAAGTGAAAACCAAATTCCCTGCACGATCACGATAAAAAGGAGGGTTAAAACCCAAATTCTACAAAATCGGCAAAGATGAAAACAGAATAATGCAAGAAGTTATAGAAAGTGACCCATAGAAAGGACCTAACGAGGTCCTAATAAAATGGATTGCTATAAAATAACTTAAAGACTGGCCGGCACAAAAAGACGGACCAGCCACAACAACCCAAGTTATAAGTAAAGCCCTGGAAAGAGGTCTGGCTAACCCTATAAAAGAGGATTACTATAACTTTGAAGAGCCCGACATGATGAAGTCGGACTCCTACAAAAAGTTACAAAGATAATCCTTGAAAGAGACCTGAACAAGGTCCAAGAAAGAGGATTATCAAGTAACTCGACAGGGCCCGACATGATGAAGTCGGCCCAGAAAGATAAGTTACAAATATAATCCCTGAAAGAGACCTGAACAAGGTCCAAGAAAGAGGATTATCAAGTAACTCGACAGGGCCCGACATGATGAAGTTGGCCCAGAAAGAAAAGTTACAAAGATAATCCCCGAAAAAGACCTGAACAAGGTCCAAGAAAAAGGATTATCAAGTAACTCGACAGGGCCCGACATGACGAAGTCGCCCAGAAAGATAAGTTACAAAGATAATCCCTGAAAGAGACCTGAACAAGGTCCAAAAAAGAGGATTATCAAGTAACTCGACAGGGCTCGACATGACGAAGGCGGCCTAGAAAGATGTAAAGCTACAAAAGGTAATCCCCGAACGAGACCTGAACAACGTCCAAGAAAGAGGATTACCAAGTAACTTGACAGGACCCGACATGATGAAGTCAGGCCCAGGACACAAATTACAAAAATAGTTCCCAAAAGAGACCTAAATGAGGTCCAAAAAGGGGGATTATAAACAAAACCAAGCCAAAGAGTCAAGCTGATCATGTCAGGACAGAATCCAAGCCTACAACGGTACCAAGACGAGTGCAAGCAGACATAATATAAAAACTACTAAGTTATGGTAAAAGCAAGCTTCAGAGGCCACCAAAACCAGCCCCGGAAGCTCGGAAACTACTTTATTTTTCAAAATAAAAGTTGCTAAACAAGCAACAAAAAAAAGTATCAATAGTCAGCAAAACACCATTTACAAGATAAAGAGTTCAAAAGCCCACAAGCCGGGCTATCTACATTAAACAGGAAGAAAACTCAGTCAACATTAGAAGACTTCTCAGCAGCATCAACTCGGGGAGAAGGAGGACGAGTCTGAAGAGGCACCGCATCTACCATCCCATCATCTCGGTTCAAGATTTGGCAATCCGATTCCCCTTCTGGACGACTGATCCCAGCAGTAGAAATCGAAAAAGTCGGCACAGTAGAAGTCTTGGTAGCTGGCAGTGAAGGACGATCATCATCATCATCATCGGGATCGTCAGGGACAATCTTACCATCCCTAACAATATTGTCCAAGCTAATAAGGGAGAGGTCGAGATCTGGCACAAGAACTCGAAATTGCTCTTTTAGATTCTCATAAGCCGCAGTAACATTACCTACAAGATGACTTTGAAGTTCGGAGTAATTGGCCTGAACAGATTCCAACCTACTGAGCTCCATCACCTCCTTATAAGTAGTAACATATCTATCCTTATGTTTTAGAGCCGTATCCTCGGCCAATTGCACGGCAGCCGCCAGACCAACAGCCTGGGCCTTTTCCCCCTTCAGCTACTTTTTCAGCTCGGCCACTTCCACCTCAAGCTCCTCCTTCAAACCCTTAATTCGGTCAAACTCTGATTTCGCCTCCTCCATAAAAGCCTTGGTAGCATAGATAGGAAGATCTTGATCAGTTCGGTATAAAGCCGCTCCCGTGTGTGCCAGTGTAATACCACTCCGAGTAATAAAGTCTAAATGATGAAGAATGGATACATCCTCGGTAGCCATGACACCATAAGGAGCAATCTGTTGGTCTACAAACCCAACTGCATCAAAGTCGGGAGCACCAAGATTAAACGGCTCGACAGTCCGAGGTCTTTTTGGAGGAGGAGCGACTGAAGGAGCAAAGGTACCAACTGAAGTCTGAGGTGGATCGACCACTCGAACCCGAGGAATTGGGATCATCCTCCTCGGCCCAGGAGAGCTCGGGACAGACGGCTTTGACAAAACCTGGGAGGACCCTTCCCCGACCACCTTGGCCGGGACGTTCTAAGTCGCAGTAGCCTTCCTCGCCTTCTTAAAGTCCTCTAGTGAGTCATTATTCTTCGACATCTCTGAAAAATAAGAAAAATGCAACAACTTACAAAGCCAGAAAAGAAAGCAGAAAACAAAAAAAATGGGGACACAGTTTATAAAATACCCAACACGGTACGGATCAAAGATGGATCCCCGAGAAATTTCTTGGTCTCAAGATGAGGAGGTTCCCCCCAAATATCCTCCAAAGCAGCAACAAAGGCCTGCTCAACCTCGTCTAACATCTCCCAGGTATACCTAGATACAACTACATTCCTCTGCCATTCTAAAGGAAAACGAGGATTGCCATTCTCATCCAAGAAAAAGAACGAGCTCCTTCAACAGCTCGGATCTTGAAAAAGTAATTCTTAAAATCTCGAAAAGACTCATCATACACGGAAAAGACCTTATGTCCCTGGGCCGACCTAAAAGAAATCCAAGAAGCTTTCTTTTTGGTAGTTCCAGGCTTGGTCAACATAAACAGATACAGAAAAAGGGTTAAAGAGGGCTTAACACCGAATTCATGGCAAACCAGCTGAAAAATCTTAATAAAACCCCAAGAATTCGGATGAAGCTGAGATGGGGCCATGTTATAAGACCACAACAGGTCGGTCTCAAAGAAAGTAAAAGGAAGGGTAATATCCATCTGGCTAAAGAAGAAATCATATGCATAAAAGAAAAGACGCTCCCCCTGGGTCAGAACAGGAAAGCAGACCCTGTCATCAGAATCGGGTGCCACCAACTCATAGTTGTGTTTTTTATTCTCACTACTACATATCCGATGGTGTTTTCTAAGTTCCGCACAGAACTCCGCATTAGCTAGAGATACACATAGCAACACAAGGGAGTCCAACCAGTCGGACATCCCCTAAGGAACCTTAGAGGATGCCTCGACAATATTTTTGCGAGATGACATGGCCAACTAATCCTACAAACAAAAGGAAACGGGTTACTAACCTAAAAACAAATTCGGGCAATATGGAAGCAACTCAGACAACACGACCTCAAGCACATAAACAGTAAAAGGAAAACCCCAAAATGCACACCAAGGTCCAGGGGCATCCTTTGGAGGCAATGACAGAGTAAAGTCTCAGAAAAAGCTACAAGGATAAAGCTCTCTTCCAAACAAACAAACGTCCCGAGGAGAAAAAGGCAAAAGTCAAAAGAAAGTCATCAAAAACCATCGTCTCTATCAAAGAAAAGCCATCAACAAAAACAAAATCATCAATGGAGTAAACAAGTTATCAAAGGAGCAACCTTTTTCAAAACAGCAGCACGGAAATCAACGACAATGCACAAAGCCCTAAAAAGAAGCTAAAACCAGGAAAATCACCCAAAGCATACATAAGGATGAAAGAAGACCAGGAAACAGGCATCACAGTAATAAACCAATCATAGAAACAAGGAAAAGGTTCAAGCCTTCCAACGTACAAAATCAGAGCATCATCAAAGAATCAAAAACAAGGCAGCAGAAATAAAACGGTGAAGAGAAAGCAAAACCAACCTGGAAGAAGGAGGAAAGCTTTGAAGAAAAAAGCTAAAAAGCGGAGTGGAGCAGCGAAGATCGACCGCGAAGCAGAAGCACCAGCAAATGCCAAAGCGTTACAGAGAACAAACGAGGATGCAGGATGAAGGCAACGAAAAAAGAGGGGAAGTTACAGGAAAAAGAAAACCGTCTCTTGGATACAAAATTTGAATAAAAGAACCAAGAGAAATAGGGCATTAAAAGCCAATTAATGAGGGTGTTAAACCCTCGCACGTTTCTAAAGCTAGAGCACTAAAAGCGCGCACTTCAAAAGAAACAGAAACGTTCCGCATTCAAAAAGGAGCTCTAAAAAATAAAAGTGACAAAATGCTCGAGTTTGGCTTCACCCGAGAAGGCTCGAAGTCCTAAAACCAAGACTCGTCCTCCAAATAAAGACCGAGCTGGAGCAGGGGCACTGTTCATATCCTGGGTCGAGCAGTCCGACTCGGGATGTTCTAAAGACGAAGCAACCGACCTCTTCAGGTCAGGACGACCCGAACTCTTCTCAAGGAGCTCGGCCAAGCTACTAGGAATGCCCAGTAAAGGGCCCAAATAGAGGAACACGACCCAAATCCTAAGGCAACCCAAGCCTACCCAGGGAAGGGCGGTTCCCCTGAAGATAAGATGACCACACTTGAAGATAAGATAAAGATAAGATAAGATAACTAACTTATCTTATCTGCAAAGGTCACCCTACACCATTATAAATACACTTGAGCACCCAGGTATAACTCATACTCTGATTCTACTCAATACCTGCTTAATACCCTTGCTAACTTAAGCATCGGAGTCCCTTACAGGTACCCTCCACCCTCCGGGGATGAAGGAATCAGCACTACTATCAAGTCTAACAAATTGGATACAACTGTTCCGACCAGCACAGAAGATCTCACCTGAGATCAACCTACAGTTTCAGGTAACCCTCGGAACAGTTACTTTATTGGGGTTGAACTTGTGATAACCAATTCCTTTCTAAATTTGATCCTCAAGGATTGTTGTTGGTAGAGCTATACTTGCAACGCAACTTCATTGAGAAAATCTCTTCCGACATAGTCCACGGGTGCGCATCAAATTTTTGGCACCGTTGCCGGGGAATGGTTGCAACATATGTCTTGATATTTGTTATGTGAATATGTGAATATTGTAGATAGTTTGTTTGCTTTCAATACTTAGCTATAGTTTAGCTTCCTTCATTTTTGTGCGATGACTCTCAAGTTTGATGACTCGGTCTCAACCATATTCTAGCTTAGCCGATTTTGATCCCGATATTGAAAGAACTTTGTTACACACTCGGCAAGCTAAACGGCAGTTGGACTATACGGCTAGTACTTCAGCCTCTCTTGAGGAACATACCGAGTCACTAGACGGTACCGAGAGTGACTTGGAGTCCGCTACTTCCTATTCTTCTGTTGGCACCACTAATACATCTTTGCAACATATAGGTGAACCATACATGGCGGAGCCACGCCGGATCACTTTACATGAGCAAGGAGCTCCGGATATTGTACTTCAACCATTGCAAGCAAGGTATCCTAACCTTGATCCAAACTTTGAATTGAAGAGTAGCTTGATAAATCTACTACCTAAGTATCATGGGTTGCCGGGTCAAGATCCCATCCGGCATCTAAAGGATTTTCAAGTTACTTGTTCTACGGCTCGAAGCCGTGGAGCCGATGAGGTGGCTATCTTGGTTTTTGCCTTCCCTTTCTCTCTTGAAGCGCAAGCAAAGACATGGTTTCATTCGCTACCGAATGAGATTGCTACCAATTGGGATTTCTTGAGAAGAGAGTTTCTAGATAAATTCTTCCCACCAGAGAAGACCGACTACATCCGGAAGGAGATTTCGGGTATAATGCAATGAGATCAAGAGAGTTTGTACGCGTATTGGTCTCGGTTCAAGAGGCTATTGAAATCTTATCCACACCATAGAATGAACACTCACTTGCTCATTAGCTACTTCACCGGAGGTCTTTGTGTGGATGATAGAAGATTGCTCACCACTTCTAGCGGTGGTTCCCTTTCGAAAAACAAGACGGAGGGAGAAGCTTGGAGTTTGATAAAAGATGTTGCCGAAGCTACACAACATACAAGGGTGAGAAGTAATCCTCTCAAGGGTGTGGTAGAACCGTCCCCTTCTGAATCAAGCCTAACCAAAGCACTTGGGGATATGACCACCATCCTCACGCAAATATAAAAGGATCAAAAGGAATTTTACTCCATCCAAGCTGTCCAAGCTCCACCTCCAGTTGCTCAACTTGAAGGCCCTCCTAGGATTTGTGGTTTGTGCTCTAGCACCACACATTACACCGATCAATGCCATCAAATTCAAGAGGAACATGCCCTTGTAGTGGCCAATGTGAATTATAACAATCATCCACCCTATCCTTCTCATGGCCAAAACCACTACCCTCATGGTAGTAATCAATATCAAGGGTGGAGGGATAATGCACAAGGGAGCAATCAAAACCAAAGATGGAACAACTCTTCTTCTCATCACAACAACAACCAATCTTTGTCTCAATACCACCACAACAACAACAACTACCAAGCCAACCAAAATCACCACAATCAAAACCAAAACAACTACACCAAGTACCAAGCACCACACCATAGACAACAATCTAATCAAACCTCTCCATCTCCCACCAATCAAGTTGACGAGCTTAGAGCAGCTGTGGATAAATGGGATGAGGGCTATAAGGCTCAATTCGAGGCCATGAGTGCTCAATTGGCCAATCTTACCGAATGATTTCGAAGATATCCATGTCCTCCTCCAACAACACCAACCAACCCTCAAGTTCTTCTAACCTTCCATCCTAACCCCAACCAAAGCCAAAGGTCGGTCTCAATGCCATCACCCTACGTTCGGGAACTACATTGGAGGAGATACCTCCAAGGGTCTTGGAGGACATTCATGAGGAAGAAGTGATTGTTGAAGCTCCACATGAAAAGGGGGAGGTATACAAAAAGCATGAGGAAGAAGGAGTAAACCTCAAGGAACCCAAGAGGAAAGCTCTAGTGGATGAGTCCATCCCTATTCCATTCCCTTCCATGGTGAAGAAAGCAAAGAAGACACCGGAATTTGATTTGAACATGCTTCAAGTATTCAAGAAGGTTGAGGTAACCATACCACTTCTTGATGCTATTCAACAAATTCCAAAGTATGCAAAATTCTTGAAAGACTTATGCACACACAAGGATAGGATAGGAGAATTGGAAACATTATCCTTGGGTAGTTCAATTTCTTCCTTGATGGAACCTATTCCAAAGAAATGTGGTGACCCTGGGCCTTGTTTGGTGTCTTGTTGTATTGGTGGACACGCTTTTCATGATTGTATGTGTGATCTTGGAGCTTGTGTAAGCATCATGCCGCTTTCTACCTTTGTGCGGTTGAATTTAGCTCCATTAAAGAAGTCGGCGGCGAGGTTTGCCTTGGACGATAAAAGTGTGATCACGGTAACAGGAATAGCCGAAGATGTACTTGTGGCAATCAAGGATTTGATCTTTTCGGTTGACTTTTACATCCTTGAAATACCTCCAACAGAAAATAGAAGCTCATCCTCCATTCTACTTGGTAGACCCTTCCTTAAGACCTCTAAATTCAAGTTAGATGCCTTCACCGACACATATTCCTTCGAGGTTGGAGACAAGACTATCAAGTTCAATTTAGAAGAAGCCATGAAGCATTCTTCCGAAGAGCATTCCGTTCTCCAATGTGATGTAATTGATGAAGTGGTAGAGGAAGTGCAAGAAGAAGACCATAACAAGTTGTGCTACTGGTGCACGAAATTGTGATCATCAATGGCGCCATCAACATGGTACGCTCAATTGCAATCTCAACTCTTTATCACAACTTCGCACAACTAACCAGCAAGTGCACTGGGTCGTCCAAGTAATAAACCTTACGCGAGTAAGGGTCGATCCCACGGAGATTGTTGGTATGAAGCAAGCTATGGTCACCTTGTAAATCTCAGTCAGGCAGATTCAAATGATTATGGATGATTTATGAATGAAACATAAAACAAGGATAGAGATACTTATGTAATTCATTGGTGAGAATTTCAGATAAGCGTATGGAGATGCTTTGTCCCTTCCGTCTCTCTACTTTCCTACTGTCTTCATCCAATCCTTCTTACTTCTTTCCATGGCAAGCTGTATGTTAGGCATCATCGTTGTCAGTGGCTACAGTCCCGTCCTCTCAGTGAAAATGGTCCAAATGCTCTGTCACAGCATGGCTAATCATCTGTCGGTTCTCAATCAGGTTGGAATAGAATCTATTGATTCTTTTGCGTCTGTCACTATCGCCCAGCCTTCAGGAGTTTGAAGCTCGTCACAGTCATTCAATCATTGAATCCTACTCAGAATACCACAGACAAGGTTTAGACCTTCCGGATTCTCTTGAATGCCGCCATCAATTCTAGCTTATACCACGAAGATTCCGATTAAGGGATCCAAGAGATATCCACTCAATCTAAGGTAGAACGGAGGTGGTTGTCAGGCATACGTTCATAAGTGAGAATGATGATGAGTGTCACGGATATCACATTCATCAAGTTGAGAAACAAGTGATATCTTAGAACAAGAACAAGCTGAATTGAATAGAAGAACAATAGTAATTGTATTAATACTCGAGGTACAGCAGAGCTCCATACCTTAATCTATGGTGTGTAGAAACTCCACCGTTGAAAATACATAAGAACAAGGTCTAGGCATGGCCGAATGGCCAGCCTCCCAATGATCTAAGAACTAGACGTCCAAAGATGATCCTCAGATCTAAAATTGATCAAAAGATTAAAAATGATCCAAAGATGAAAACACAATAGCAAAAGGTCCTATTTGTAGAGAACTAGTAGCCTAGGGTTTACAGAAATGAGTAAATGACATAAAAATTCACTTCCGGGCCCACTTTGTGTGTGCTTGGGCTGAGCATTGAAGCTTTCATGTGTAGAGACTTTTCTTGGAGTTAAACGCCAGCTTTTATGCCAGTTTGGGCGTTTAAATCCCATTCTTGTGCCAGTTCCGGCGTTTAACGCCGGGCATTCTTGAGCTGATTTGGAACGCCGGTTTGGGCCATCAAATCTCGGGCAAAGTATGGACAATTATATATTTCTGGAAAGCCTAGGATGTCTACTTTCCAACGCGGTTGAGAGCGCGCCAATTGGGCTTCTGTAGCTCCAGAAAATCCACTTCGAGTACAGGGAGGTCAGAATCCAACAGCATCTGTAGTCCTTTTCAGCCTCTGAATCAGATTTTTGCTCAGGTCCCTCAATTTCAGCCAGAAAATACCTGAAATCACAGAAAAATACACAAACTCATAGTAAAGTCCAGAAAAGTGAATTTCAACTAAAAACTAATAAAAATATACTAAGAACTAACTAAAACATACTAAAAACATACTAAAAACAATGCCAAAAAGCGTATAAATTATCCGCTCATCACAACACCAAACTTAAATTGTTGCTTGTCCCCAAGCAACTGAAAATCAAATAAGATAAAAAGAAGAGAATATGCAATGAATTCCAAAAACATCTATGAAGATCAGTATTAATTAGATGAGTAGGGCTTTTAGCTTTTTGCCTCTGAATAGTTTTGGCATCTCACTCTATCCTTTGAAACTCAGAATGATTGGCTTCTATAGGAACTCAGAATCCAGATAGTGTTATTGATTCTCCTAGTTAAGTATGATGATTCTTGAACACAGCTACTTTATGAGTCTTAGCCGTGGCCCAAAGCACTCTGTCTTCTAGTATTACCACCGGATACATACATGCCACAGACACATAATTGGGTGAACCTTTTCAGATTGTGACTTAGCTTTGCTAGAGTCCACAAATTGGAGGTATCCAGGGTTCTTAAGCACACTCTTTTTGCCTTGGATCACAACTTTATTTTTTTCTTTTTTCTTTTTTCCCTTTTTTTGTTTTTTTTTTTTTTGAATAATCACTACTTTTTCTTGCTTCAAGAATCATTTTTATCATTTTTCAGATCCTCAGTAACATGTCTCCTTTTTCATCATTATTTCAAGAGCCAACATTCATGAACAACAAACTCAAAACATATGCACTGTTCAAGCATACATTCAGAAGTCAAAGTATTGCCACCACATCAAAGTAATTAATCTGTTATAAAATTCAAAATTCATGCAATTCTTCTCTTTTTCATTTAAGAACATTTTTTCATTTAAGAAAGGTGATGGATTCATAGGACATTCATAACTTTAAGGCATAGACACTAAGATACTAATGATCATGAGACACAAACATAGATAAACATAAGCATTAAAATTTGAAAAACAGGAAAATAAATTAAAGAACAAGGAAATTAAAGAACGGGTCCACCTTAGTGATGGCGGCTTGTTCTTCCTCTTGAAGATCTTATGGAGTGCTTGAGCTCCTCAATGTCTCTTCCTTGCCTTTGTTGCTCCTCTCTCATGATTCTTTGATCTTCTCTAATTTCATGGAGGAGGATGGAATATTCTTGGTACTCTACCCTTAGTTGTCCCATGTTGGAACTCAATTCTCCTAGGGAGGTGTTGATTTGCTCCCAATAGTTTTGTGGAGGAAAGTGCATCCCTTTAGGCATCTCAGGGATTTCATGATGAGTGGGATCTCTTGTTTGCTCCATCCTTTTCTTAGTGATGGGCTTGTCGTCATCAATGGGGATGTCTCCCTCTATGTCAATTCCAACTGAATAACAGAGGTGACAAATGAGATGAGGAAAGGCTAACCTTGCCAAGGTAGAGGAGTTGTCTGCCACCTTATAAAGTTCTTGGGCTATAACCTCATGAACTTCTACTTCCTCTCCAATCATGATGCTATGAATCATGATGGCCCGGTCTATAGTAACTTCAGACCGGTTGCTAGTGGGAATGATTGAGTGTTGGATAAACTCTAACCATCCCCTAGCCACGGGCTTGAGGTCATGCCTTCTTAGTTGAACTGGCTTCCCTCTTGAATCTCTCTTCCATTGAGCGCCATCTTCACAAATGTCTATGAGGACTTGGTCCAACCTTTGATCAAAGTTGACCCTTCTAGTGTAAGGGTGTTCATCTCCTTGCATCATGGGCAAGTTGAATGCCAACCTTACATTTTCCGGACTAAAATCCAAGCATTTCCCCTGAACCATTGTAAGCCAATTCTTTGGGTTCGGGTTCACACTTTGATCATGGCTCTTGGTGATCCATGTATTGGCATAGAACTCTTGAACCATTAAGATTCCGACTTGTTGAATGGGGTTGGTAAGAATTTCCCAACCTCTTCTTCGGATCTCATGTCGGATCTCCGGATATTCACTCTTTTTGAGTTTGAAAGGGACCTCGGGGATCACCTTCTTCAAGGCCACAACTTCATAGAAGTGGTCTTGATGCACCCTTGAGATGAATCTCTCCATCTCCCATGACTCGGAGGTGGAAGCTTTGGCCTTCCCTTTCCTCTTTCTAGAGGTTTCTCCGGCCTTGGATGCCATAAATGGTTATGGAAAAACACAAAGCAATGCTTTTACCATACCAAACTTAAAAGGTTTGCTCGTCCTCGAGCAAAAGAAAAAAGAAGATAGTAGAAGATGAAGAAATAGAGGAGATAGAGATGGCTTTGTGGTTCGGCCAAAGGGGGAGAAGTAGTGTTCAGGTTGTGTGAAAATGAAGGAGTGAAGATGGGTTTAAATAGGGGTGGAGAGAGGGGTAGGGTTCGGTTATGAATGGGTGGGTTTGGGAGGGAAAGTGATTTGAATTTGAATGGTGAGGTAGGTGGGGTTTTATGAAGGATGGATGTGAGTGGTGAAGAGAAAGATGGGATTTGATATGTGAGGGGTTTTTTTGGGGAAGAGTGGTTGAGGTGATTGGCGAATGGGTGAAGAAGAAGAGAGAGGGTGGTGGCGTAGGTGGGGATCCTGTGGGGTCCACAGATCCTGAGGTGTCAAGGAAAATTCATCCCTGCACCAAGTGGCGAGCAAAAATGCTCTTTATGCCAATTCTGGCGTTAAACACCGGGCTGGTGCCCATTTATGGTGTTTAACGCTAGTCTGGTGCCTCTTTCTGGCGTTAAACGCCCAGAATGGTGCCAGACTGGGTGTTAAACGCCCATTTGCTACCCTTACTGGCATTTAAACGCCAGCAGGATCTTCCTCCGGGGTGTGCTGTTTTTCTTTCTGTTTTTTATTCTGTTTTTCTTTTTGTTTTTTATTCTGTTTTTGCTTTTTCAACTGATTTTGTGACTTCTCATGATCATCAACCTACAGAAAACATAAAATAACAAAGGAAAATAGATAATTATAACATTGGGTTGCCTCCCAACAAGCGCTTCTTTAATGTCAGTGGCTTGACAGAAGGCTCTCATGGAGCCTCACAGATACTCAGAGTAATGTTGGAACCTCCCAACACCAAACTTAGAGTTTGAATGTGGGGGTTCAACACCAAACTTAGAAGTTGGTTGTGGCCTCCCAACACCAAACTTAGAGTTTGACTGTGGGGGCTCTGTTTGACTCTGTTTTGAGAGAAGCTCTTCATGCTTCCTCTCCATGGTGACAAAGGGATATCCTTGAGCCTTAAACACAAAGGATTCTTCATTCACTTGAATGATCAATTCTCCTCTGTCCACATCAATCACAGCCTTTGCTGTGGCTAGGAAGGGTCTGCCAAGGATGATGGATTCATCCATGCACTTCCCAGTCTCTAGGACTATGAAATCAGCACGGATGTAATGGTCTTCAATCTTGACCAGAACATCCTCTACAAGCCCATAAGCTTGTTTTCTTGAATTGCCTGCTATCTCTAGTGAGATTCTTGCAGCTTGTACCTCAAAGATCCCTAGCTTCTCCATTACAGAGAGAAGCATGAGGTTTACACTTGACCCTAAGTCACACAGAGCCTTCTTAAGGGTCATGGTGCCTATGGTACAAGGTATTGAGAACTTCCCAGGATCTTGTCTCTTTTGAGGTAATCTCTGCCTAGACAAGTCATCCAGTTCTTTGATGAGCAAAGGGGGTTCATCCTCCCAAGTCTCATTACCAAATAACTTGTCATTTAGCTTCATGATTGCTCCAAGGTACTTGGCAACTTGCTCTTCAATGACATACTCATCCTCTTCAGAGGAAGAATACTCATCAGAGCTCATGAATGGCAGAAGTAAATCCAATGGAATCTCTATGGTCTCATTCTGAGCCTCAGATTCCCATGGTTCCTCATTAGGGAACTCTTTGGAGGCTGATGGGAATTATTTTGGTGGAGACAAGAATCTCTCCCAAAACAACACCAATCTAACCGGCAAGTGCACCGGGTCGCATCAAGTAATAAAAACTCACGGGAGTGAGGTCGATCCCACAGGGATTGAAGGATTGAGCAATTTTAGTTTAGTGGTTGATTTAGTCAAGCGAATCAAGATTTGGTTGATTGATGGGTGCAGAATTTAAATTGCATTGAAAGTAAGAGAACAAGAAATAAATTGCTGAATCTTAAAGAGCAGAAAGTAAATGCAGAAACTTAAAGAGCAAGTAATGTAAATTGCAGAATCTTAAATGACAAAAAATGTAAATGGCTTGAAATGTAAAGGGGATTGGGACTTAGATTTGCAGGAATTAAACAAGAGAAATTAAATTGCATCAACAGAAGAGTAATTGGGAATTGGGATTGAATCGGATTCAAAAGACAAGTAAATAAACAAATAAAGCAAGAAACAGGAAATTGAAAAGATGAATCAAGATCTCAGGACCAAGAGACTAGAAAACCAAGTCTAGATCTCAATGCCTTCCTAGATCCAACAAGAACAATAGCAATGGAATTGTAAATTGCAAAGAGATTAGATGAAGAAGCAATGAACCGAATGGAAATTAAATTGCAGTGAAAATCAACAGAGAGATCTAAGGTGAGATTGAAACAGAATTCCTTCAATCTCCAACCCAAGATCCAAGACAAGTGTAATTGAAATTGAAAGCAATTAAACTAAGAAAATAAAGATCATTCAAGCTCCCAAACTAAGAAAACTCTTTTTAAAAAAACTAAAAAGGAAGCTCCCTGACTAACTTGAATCTTAGCCTATTTATACACTTTCTCAATTGATCTTCAAGCTTGAGTTGGGCTTTGCTCTTGATGGAATTGGGTTGAAAGAGGCCTTGGTTGATTGCTCTTGAAGCTTGGAGAGAAACCCAAGTGAACCATTGAACCGGATTTGGGTTTTGCAAAGTTGGATTCAAAGTTAGCCTCAAAGTTAGGGGGCTAACTTTGAGGCCAACTTTTCATATCAGCAAAACCAATTTCCTGCATCTCACATTGGTGCCAACGTTAGGGGCTAACTTTGACCCTACGTTGGCCTTGCTTTGTGTTGGTGTGGCACCAACGTTAGCCTCCAAGTTAGGGGGCTAACGTTGGCGCAAACGTTGGCACCCTGGGAGCAAATCTTCATGCCAACGTTAGCCTCCAAGTTAGGGGGCTAACGTTGGCGCAACGTGGAACACCCTGGGAAGCAATTTCAATTTCCAACGTTAGCCTCCAAGTTAGGGGGCTAACGTTGAGGCTAACTTCAAGTCCAAAGTTTGTGCCAACGTTTGAGGGCTAACTCAACTCCAACTTCATTCTTCCTGGTTCAATTTCACTTGTTCCATTGTCTTCTTAGATTCTAGCCATTCCTTCTCACTTCAATCCTTTTCCAAGCTTTCTTCACCTATCATAAATCAACCAAGCACATCAAAGCTATGCTTGAAATCATGAGATGATTCTATCCTAATATGCACCAATTATGGCATCAACCTCATGAAATTGCATTAATTTATCTATGGTGATTCAATCAAAGGAAGCATGAAATCTACATAAATTGGCTTGCTTAAGCTCAAGAAAGTGCATAATCAAGTGAAAACCAAACTTAAAGCTTGCTTGTCCCCAAGCAAGAAATGAATATTATCTATGGTTGATTCAATCAAAGGAAGCATGAAAATCTACATAAATTGGCTTGCTTAAGCCTCAAGAAAGTGCATAATTCAAGTGAAAACAAAGAAAAAGACTAGTGAAACTAGGCTAAGGACTTGTCATCACAACACCAAACTTAAAGCTTGCTTGTCCCCAAGCAAGAAATGAATTATGCTCAAAGGTTCTTTCAATTAAGATGGATTGAGGAACACTTGTAAAATACAGTGAGAGAAGTGATTAAGTAACAGTGGGGTAAACTCTAAGTTATATGCTCAAGCAAGGGTTTCAGTGCTCATTAGTCCTTACATTGGGAGTCGTAGGTCTTTAGGATTTTCATCCAATGGTATCATGGAGATCTCTTTAAGTAATCACCTTGAAGCAGCTTATAGTTTCTGTGCTTTGACCTCGACTCTAAGTGTCATGTCTCAAGGCGGCTCTTTAGATAAGCTTTCAATCAATACTCCTAAACCAGTGGTTTTAAGTATTAGGTTTAAAGCACCCCTCAGGATTTACTTGCTCAAACCTCTTTCCTTGACACACTTCAACCACAAGCATTTACTAGGATAGCAACTTTGAGTTTTTGTTTCTTTCTTTTTTTTCTGCCTAGTAATTGATGCTCAGAGCCTTGGGCCATGTTCTTTTTGTTTTTGTTTTTTTTTCTTTCTTTTGTTTTGTTGCTGCTTCTTGGATCAATAGATTTTGAGAATCTCTACAATACTTCTTTGAACTTCATATCCTGCCTATGAGCTCCCATGCAAGTTTTCACAAGCATGTAACCTCAATACATGATCATACAACTAGAACCACCACTTCTCCTAATCTTTTTCTTGCCTCAAAACTGATTATTCCTCAATCCTTCTTTTCAAAGAACTTTCATGTGATGCTTTCTTGAAATTGAGTGCAAACAAGTTTTGAAGATAAGAATGTGACTGATAAGCCTTCTTGCTTATTGAATTATAAAGGAAGATTATGCTATGCAGGCAGGCAGGAATATAAAAGAAAACTCTATGATGCAGACAACAGGGCAATTAAGGACAATCCAACTTTTAATCACAGCAACATTGATGTAAAATTATCACTTAACAATACAACCTGTTGGAGTTCACTTGCTTTCCTTCTCATCATCATCATTGCTGGCCTTATGTTCATATTGATGATGCTTAATCCCTCAAAGGCTGTATGACATTCTGCAATGATATTAAAAGTTGCTTGTTCCCCAAGCACTTAGAAACAGTGGTTAGTCTGCATAATTTATTTGTGGGCTTTTTGAACTTACTTTGGTGTGGGAACACCAAACTTAATACCTTGCCAATGCATCAAATTAACTATGTGTGAAACTCTTTTTCTTTTTCTAAGGTAATAGACTAAAACTAGAAAACAGCAAGATAATTAACTAGTTCGTCTAAATGCATGAAGCTAGCCTTATGGCAGAAAGTGAGAATGTGTTTATGATGGGATTTTGGTGGAACACCAAACTTAGAATCCTTCATTCTCCCTTAGATTGTTTTGGTGTAACACCAAACTTAGCTTCTTGGCAATCTAGATGAAACTAATTAACAGTTTTATTGAATTAGATATGAAAGGATGGTTACTCTGGTTGGGTTGCCTCCCAACAAGCGCTTTTATTGTCACTAGCTTGACATCCTCTGTACTTGTTTAGCTCAGATTCTGTGCTTCCTTCTCCTTGTCCCCTTGTCCTCCTAAGTGAAACTTTGCCTGATGATGTTCATACTGGATGAGTGATTCTTTTCCTTTAGCCATCTTCTCACTCACTTCTGTGATGCTCTTAGCTAACTGTTTCATTTGCCTCTCAATTCTTCCGAATGAGACTTCATGGTTTTGCTTATAATCTTTGATGTTTCATCATTTTCTACTAAGATTTCCAGATTAGTGATCCTCTGACAATCTTGTGAAATTGGTTGGTTGTGGGGTGTTAGGGGTTGGAAGGATGGATGATGTGGTGGTATGTAATGGTTGTTGTTGGTAAGGTGGTATTTTTGCAGGATTGGGAAGTTGGGGTTGTTGTAGTTGAAGTCCCTTTGTTCCTGATGTTGAGATTCAATTCTTAGATAAGAATGTGGTTTCCATGGTGGAAATTGTGCCTTCACTGCAGCAGAATGGAGAAAATCAATTTGTCTGGATATTGACTCAATTGGCTCTGAGTTGATTGTGCAGCTGTTTGCTTTGATTCATGACTATCTTCATTCCTTCAGGATTCATTATCTCTTTTTCTGAAGTTGCATTCTGTGGGGTCTCAAATGAATGTTGGTTATTGGCTTTCTATCATTGAGCTTTGCAGTTCCTTGGGCATTTGATGTGCTTTGAAAAGGTTATCTAAGACGTAATCCACTGCTCTCCTTGTTTCTGGGGTTAATCCTTCATAGAACGCCCGGAAACCTCTTTGTCATTTGCTTCCTTGTATCTTTCCCATGGTTTGAACAATGATTCTCTCCTTGTATGAATGGCTGAATTCCTCTTTCATCTTGATGTTTTGTTGGGATGAGGAGAATTTGGTCAGAAATTTGGTAACCAATTTCGTCCCAACTGGTACTGCCTTGGGGCATAGTTTCGAGCCATTGTGAGCTTCATCCTTAGTGAGAAGGGAAATAACGAGAGCTTCCAGGTGTCATGATTTACACCTTCAAGATTTACAACACCACAAATTCTCAGAAAAGTGGATATGTGCTGTTTAGGATCCTCCAATGGATTCCCACCATAGGAGCAATTGTTCTTGATTAGTGTAACGAGTTGCGGCTTCATGTTGTGATGTTTTTCTTTCGAAGTTTCTTCTTCACTGATAGCCTTCCCTCGTGCCTCTCTTTTTTTTCTTCTGTGACATAAATCAACAAACGGAACACACAGTGGTATTTTTGAAAATTGAGTGTAATCAGTTGAGACAAAACTTCAAATGGTTAGTGGGGTAGTAGAGGCAAATCTTCAAACAGTTAGTGGGTTAATCAAAAATTAAGAAAAAGTGCTTGATCTAAACTTCCACCTCACTTAATCATTGTCAATCTAATCAATCCCCGGCAACGGCGCCAAAAACTTGATGGGAATTATTTTGGTGGAGACAAGAATCTCTCCCAAAACAACACCAATCTAACCGGCAAGTGCACCGGGTCGCATCAAGTAATAAAAAACTCAGGGAGTGAGGTCGAGATCCCACAGGGATTGAAGGATTGAGCAATTTTAGTTTAGTGGTTGATTTAGTCAAGCGAATCAAGATTTGGTTGATTGATGGGTAACTTGCAGAATTTAAATTGCATTGAAAGTAAAGAGAACAAGAAATAAATTGCTGAATCTTAAAGAGCAAGAAAGTAAATGGCAGAAACTTAAAGAGCAAGTAATGTAAATTGCAAGAATCTTAAATGACAAATGTAAATGGCTTGAAATGTAAAGGGGATTGGGGACTTGGATTTGCAGGAATTAAACAAAGAGAAATTAAATTGCATCAAACAGAGAGTAATTGGGAATTGGGATTGAATCGGATTCAAACAGAAAGTAAACAAATAAAGCAAGAAACAGGAAATTGAAAAGATGAATCAAGATCTCAGGACCCAAGAGACTAGAAATCCAAGTCTAGATCTCAATGCCTTCCTAGATCCAACAAGAACAATAGCAATGGAATTGTAAATTGCAAAGAGATTAGATGAAGAAGCAATGAACCGAATTGGAAATTAAATTGCAGTGAAAATCAACAGAGAGATCTAAGGTGAGATTGAAACAGAATTCCTTCAATTCTCCAACCCAAGATCCAGACAAGTGTAATTGAAATTGAAAGCAATTAAACTAAGAAAATAAAGATCATTCAAGCTCCCAAAACTAAGAAGAAAACTCTTTTTAAAAAAACTAAAAGGAAGCTCCCTGACTAACTTGAATCTTAGCCCTATATACACTTTTTCAATTGATCTTCAAGCCTTGAGTTGGGCCTTTGCTCTTGATGGAATTGGGTTGAAAGAGGCCTTGGTTGATTGCTTGAAGCTTGGAGAAACCCAAGTGAACCAATTGAACCGGATTTGATTTCCAACGTTAGCCTCCAAGTTAGGGGGCTAACGTTGAGGCTAACTTCAAGTCCAAAAGTTTGTGCCAACGTTTGAGGGCTAACTTCAACTCCAACTTCATTCTTCCTGGTTCAATTTCACTTGTTCCATTGTCTTCTCTTAGCTTCTAGGCATTCCTTCTCACTTCAATCCTTTTTCAAGCTTTCTTCACCTATCATAAATCAACCAAGCACATCAAAGCTATGCTTGAAATCATGAGATGATCATTCTATCCTAATATGCACCAATTATGGCATCAAACCTCATGAAATTGCATTAATTTATCTATGGTTGATTCAATCAAAGGAAGCATGAAAATCTACATAAATTGGCTTGCTTAAGCCTCAAGAAAGTGCATAATTCAAGTGAAAACAAAAGAAAAAGACTAGTGAAACTAGGCTAAGATGACTTGTCATCAGAGGCCAGTGGACGTCCATTGAGGTCTTCCTCAGTGGCGTTTACTGCCTCTTCCTCCTCTCCAAATTTGGCCATGTGGGTCATGTTAATGGCCTTACAGTCTCCTTTTGGATTCTCTTCTGTATTGCTTGGAAGAGTACTAGGAGAGAGTTCAGTAATTTTCTTGCTCAGCTGTTGATCGGGGTAAAACTTGTCTCTCAACAAATTCCCATTCGGCAAGTGTACCGAATTTGTCGTCAAGTAAAAACTCACAATAGAGTGAGATCGAATCCCACAGGGATTGATTGATCAAGCAACTTTAATTAGAGGAATGATCTATTGAGCGAATCCATGAATAGAGTTGATAATTGCAGAAATTAAAATGGCGAGAAAGTAAATGACTGAAAGTAAATAGCTGAATTGTAAATGGGAATGGGGGAATTGCTCATAAAAGTAAATTGCAGAAAATAAAGAGAATGGGTAAGATCAAAAATGGGGAGTTCATTGGGCTTAGGAGATGTTGCATTCTCCAGATCAATTTCATTTTCATCTCTTCCTCAATCAATGCACTCATTGATCTCCTTGGCAATCTTAAGTGATTGAATCACAATTTCTTGCAATTCAATCTCTCAAATCTTGATCAATAGCCAATTCCTTGGTCAATTGCTCATGAGAAGAGATGAAGTGTGGTCACTGATTATACCACATGCACTTCCCAAATCAAATGCTTAGAGGGTTATAGCCACATACCCATCCACACTCAATTTGGTCCAGCATGAGAAAGCATTTCTAGCTAATCTCTTCATTCCTCTTTCAAGGATCCGAAGAGATCCATGTTTGAATAGCTTTTTTTCCAAGATAACTATCCAATTGGATGAAGATCAAAAGCTTTCAAGTAAAATCAAAAGGAAAGATAGAAGAAGAATAAGAAAATTAGTATTGATCCATCAAATTACAACAGAGCTCCCTAACCCAATGAAAGGGTTTTAGTTGTTCATAGCTCTAGAAATCAAAATCAAAGATGGAGAATACATGATAAAGCTAGAAGTACAAAGTAAATACAAAGAGTAGTTCCCTTTCCTAGCTCCTTCCAAAAACTCCTCTCTCTTTCAAAACTACTCCTATATATACTACTCTTCTCAGCTTCTAGTTAGCTCTTCAAGTCTTGGGCCTCTAGATCTTTGAGCTTAAAGCAGTTTCTTTCTTCAATTGGGCTTGGCTTACTTGCAGAGAGATAGTGTGAAGTGGGCATAGACTTTAGCTCAAGACGTTAGGGGTTTTTAACATTTAGTGAAAATACAAGTTCGAGAACGTTATTGACACTTAACATTGTCACTAACGTTGCCATGCACCCCTTTGCCTCACGTTAAAGCCCACATTAACTGGGTTAACGTGGCTTTTAACGTTGCCTTGTTAGCCTTCGAGAACATTAGTGACACAACATTGTCACTAACATTCAAGTGTGCCCCTTCTTGCTTCACATTAAAGCTCACGTTAACTAGGTTAACGTGGCTTCTAACGTGGCTTTTGCTAACCTTCGAGAACATTAGTGACACTCAACATTGTCACTAACGTTCAAGTGTGCCCCTAGGTCTAACGTTAGAGTCCACGTTAACTAGGTTAACGTGGCTTCTAACGTGGCCATTCTTAGCCATCCCAACGTTAGTGACAATGTTGAGTGTCACTAACGTTGTCGACAACTCTCCATCTCTTACGTTAGCTCCCACGTTAACCAAGTTAACGTGGGAGTTAACGTGGCTCTTTTCACCTTAGGCCAACGTTAGTGACAATGTTGAGTGTCACTAACGTTGGCTTTTCTTCCCCTTTTAACGTTAGAGGCCACGTTAACTAGGTTAACATGGCTTCTAACGTGGCCATTTGTGAGCAATTGCCAACGTTAGTGACAATGTTAAGTGTCACTAACGTTGGCTCAACTTCTCTTCTCCACGTTAGAGTTCACGTTAACTTAGTTAACGTGACTCTTTAACGTGGGCATTGATGGCTTTTGAGAGTGTTTTTGGCAATCACTTTTCTCCTTAACTTTGCAAGTTACCTCCCATTCCTTGCTTCCTTTTGTCCTGAAATCAAGCAATAGAGTGCATCAAAGTTCTAGTCCAAGTCATGAGTAATGCTATATACAATTTTATCATTAAAATCATGCAAAATCCTCATGAAACAATGTAAAATGCACAATGTATGCTTGAATCAAGGTCTGAGTGAATATCTGCCCAAACTAACTTTTTCCTAAGAAAATGCATGAAATTACCTAAAAACAGTAAAAAAAAGGTCAATGAAACTAGCCAAAATGCCCTGGCATCACAACATCAAACTTAAAGCTTGCTTGTCCCTAAGCAAGTACTGGAACAAGAGAATGATGAATGGAATCTCCAGAGAAATGAGTCATTCTTGTGGAAGTCATATTACTGATTTTATGGTGGTTTCATGCATAGCAACTTAGGTTCATTCCCCTACTGGCTTTCAGACCTTTATCATCTCCTAAAATACTCACTTTGTTATATCCCATGAGACCTTTATTTATTGATCCTTTTATTGTTATTTCCAGGGCTGTTTGTGTTATTTAGGCTAAGTGTTTTGTAAGGGGGCAACTCTTTAGGATAAGCTTTCAGCCAACACTCCCGAACCAGTTGGTTCAAGGTGCTAGGTATTGAAGCACCCCTAAGGACTTACTTGCTCAAGTCTCTCCCCCATACATACACACCACAGGCATATAGTTTATTTTTTTCTTTCCTTCAGACCTCGGTGTCCCACCTCTTTGGGTTACTAAATGCTCTGTGGTGAGGGTTACTCTTGATAGTGGATTTTCAGCTGATAATCCCGAGTTAGTTAACCCAAGTTACCAGGTGATAAAGCACCCCAATGAGCTTATTCATCCAAGTAGATCCCCCACACAGGAGCACCACAGACACATGTCTTAGGGTAAACCATTGGTGCCTAGCCTTATTGCTTACTCTTTTTCTTTTGTTTTTCACTTCCCTTGTTCTTTCCCTTTTCTCTTATTAGGATCTTGTTGTTATCTTAGTCTCATGGGTATATCAAAAGTAAAGCATTCAGGATAGATAGTTGTCATCCTAACCTTGTGGTTGAACCAACTTAGCTAACTTATGACTACCCCCAAAGATTCATGAATGCACTTCCACATTATGAACTCCTTTCTGGTCTTTTGTAAACATAGACATTCTCTTCTTCATTTGATTCTAAGGACAAACATACAATAAGTAAAGATACGAATGCAGTAACATAAAGGCTAGCAAGCATTGACTTCTTAATCATAAAATTCAGAATGCATAATTGAAAGTTGTCTAGCTAATATGGAGGCATGTCCTATTTCATACAAGATCCTCCTTATTGATAATATAAACTTAAAAAAACAAGAAAGGAGCTCCACCACCTTTTACTCATGTGGTTGCTCATGCTCCCCTCCATGCTTGTCCTCCTTGTGTCCTCTTGCACTTCCTTGCAGCCGTGTGTGTGTATCTCTTCATAAAGTGCTGAACCATTTCTTTTCACTTGTCCTATCAATCTCCTCAATGCTCCTTTCTTTTCCCTATAAAGATGAAATAAGAAAAGTAAGAACTACTTTTATAAAAGAAACAAAAATGCTTTAACATCTACAGCTTGAATAATAAAAGAATTTGTTTATTCCTGAATTCCATTCACTGACTAACTGTGTATCTTCATATGCAAATTGGTGGCACCATAGGGTGACACCAAACTTAGTTTGGAGCACTGTGATGAAAAGTTGTGTTCAAAGCTTTAAGAATAATGCTTTGAACACCAAACTTGTTCTTTACTATATTCTGCTTATAAAAATTTCACACGTGTTTGTCAATTTTTGGTTGGAATTCATGAATATTGATTTATTCACTACTTCTGAAAGCATGTAAACATGGGTTGCCTCCCATGAAGCACTTCTTTAGCGTCACTAGCTTGACGTTACCCCCTTATTATGGTGGTTGGTAATGCTTGAAGTCTTCTCCTCTGGCAGTGGACTTGTATCTGTTGGTTGTATCAATGATCTCTACATGCTCCAAAGAGAGAACTCTGTTGATGGTGAAGACCTTAGGTAGCTGAGATGGTACAGTGGGGAGATTAGGGGGAATATCTGCGAAGTAGGCTGAGATTACTTTATCCCCTGGAGTGAAATCTTCCGTAGGAATCTTCTTGTTCCGCCACCCCCTTGGTACCTTCTTCTTTGCCCCTGGTGCTGTTTTCTTACTCCTGGTGGCCACCTTCTTTGATGAGCTTTTGTTAATGTCCTCACAAACTTCTGGTGGCTTAGGTTCCTCCAATTTTTCCTTGACCTGTGGCACTTGCTGCTGGCCTTGTCCATCAACCCAGTGAATCTCAGGATGAGCTGGTTATGCTTCAGTGCTTGCTTCTTCCTTTAGTATCTCATGATGCCCTTTGCTCGGTTCTTTATCCTCTTCATCTTTTTCCAGTGAGAGTTCGAAAACACTGAAGCTCAGTTGTTCATCATGGATCCTTAATATTAGCTCTCCTTTCTCCACATCTATGAGTGCTCTAGCAGTAGCTAGAAATGGTATCCCCAATATGATTGGGTGCAGGTGACTCTCTTCCATGTCCAGGATGACAAAGTCTATTGGGAGAAAGTATTTTCCAACTTTGAGCAACACATTTTCCACCACTCCTACTGCTTGCTTTTGAGTCTTGTCAGCCAGCCTTATGACTACATCTGTAGGTAGTATCTCATTGATCTGTAGCCTTTTTACCAAGGATAGGGGTATTAAGTTGATGCTTGCTCCCAAATCGCAAAGTGCTCTATCAAAATTTGTTTCCCCTATAGCACAAGGGACATGAAAACTCCCTGGGTCTTTTTTTTCGCAGGAAATTGTGTTTGAATGAGGGTGCTGCAATCCTTGTTCATCACTATAGTCTGGCCCCCCTTGAGTGAGCTCTTCCTAGGAAGTAGTTCCTTCATATACTTGATGAATGCTGGCATTTACTGAATGATCTTGATGAATGGTATGTTCACATTCAAAATGCAAACGAGTCTAAGAACCTTGAGTACATTCTCTTTCCCACAGCACCCTTTAGCAGTTGAGGAAATGGTGCATATAGTCTCAGCAGCTCTTGTTGTGAGATTTCTGGTTCTTGTTGGTCTTTCTTCTCCGTCTCTACTAAGGTATTTTCAGGTTGTTCTGACAGCTTGCTTGGCTTGTCTTCAGTCTCCTTGTCATTTGTAGTGACCATATTGCAGTCCTCCCATCTTACTTTCTTCGCTTCACCTCTCGGATTCTTTCTCCGTGTCACTTGGGAAGCTATCCGTGGGTCTGGGCATCTTCTCAGACAAATATCCCACTTGGAATTCCAGCTTCTTGATTGCTTCCCCCCGATTCTTCATACTGGCTCTCACCTCCTTTTTGAACACCTTATTGTCTTGAATGTCTTTGTATATGCTTTCAAGTAAGGTTTCAATCTTAGAGATTCTGTCATCAAATGATGGTATGTTGGGGGTAGAGGTAGAAGAGTGAGATGTATTGCTGTGGTTTTGTTGGTATGTCCTCTGTGTGAATTGTTAGGGAGCTGTGTTGTTGTTGGGGTTGTGACGTCTCTGATCTTGGCCTTGGTCTTGTTGATTCCCCCACCTAAAGTTTGGGTGATTCCTCCATCCAGGGTTGTGGGTCTTGGAGTATGGATCATGGTTGTATTTAGGTGAATTCCCAATGTAGTTGGCTTGCTCCTGAGTGCCTTCTTCCTCTTCACTTGCTTCCTCTTGAGTTGAAATGGTGATTGCTGCCACTTGACTTCTTTTCATCTTCTTGGTGAGGTCAGCTAGCTGCTTGGTGATGAGCTTATTTTGAGCAAGCAGAGCATCTACATTGTTCAGCTTTATTACTCCTCTAGTGTTCCCTCTTTCGAAATCATAGAAGTAGTCATTCTCAGCTACAGTTTCAATGACATCTATGGCTTCCTCAATGGTCTTCTTCTTATTCAAAGAACCTCTTGATGAATGGTCTACGGCCTTCTTAGATTCATATGACAGTCCTTCATAGAAGATGTGCAGCTGCACCCATTCATTGAACATATCAGATGGACATCTCCTTGTTAGGTCTTTAAACCTCTCCCATGCTTCATATAGAGTCTCACCATCTTGTTGCCTGAAAGTTTGGACCTTAGCTCTCAGCCGATTGACTCGTTGAGGGGGGTAAAATCTTGCTAAGAACTTATTCATAACATCATCCCAAGTTGTCAAGCTCTCCTTTGGAAAAGATTCCAACCACTTGGTTGCCTTGTCTCTGAGAGAGAATGGGAACAACAACAGTCTATAGACATCTGGTTGAACACCATTAGACTTCACTGTGTCACCTATTCTCAGGAAGGTGTTTAAGTGTTGGTTGGGGTCTTCTTGGACACCTCCTCCGAACGAGCAATTATTCTGAACAAGGGAGATGAGCTGTGGCTTTAGTTCAAAGTTGTTGGCATGGATGGTTGGTTTTTGGATGCTACTTCTGCAATTCCCTAGGTTTCGGTTGATGTAAGAGCCCAAGACTCTTCTATCTTCCCCACCAGGATTTGCTCTACCTCCTTCACCATGGTTGTGAACCTCTTCCTCACGATGGTCTTCCATGGTTGTTTCAAAGTATTCTTCACAGTGTTCCTCTTCTTCTTCAGCACCCACTACACGTTTTTCTTTTGTCTCCCTTCTTAATCTTAAGAAGGTTCTCTCAGGTTCAGAATCAAAGGAAGTTGAGGCTCCGCTTCTTCTCCCTGTCATACAACTAACAGATTACAAGCAAGAAAAGCAATGCAGAAAGTATCTTGTTAGAATTACTTGTTAATGTCAGTGATGCAATATATCAAACAGTTAGTGGGTTAGTGAACTGAATTGTAAATAGCAAAGAAAAACTCAGAAACAGGGGAAGGGATGAATTAAACTAAGACGGAAAGCAAATTAACCAAACAGAAAATTAAATCAAACAAAATACAAATGCTCAATCTAGTGATCCTCTAATGTAATCATTGTCGATGCACAATCAATCCCCGGCAACGGCGCCATAAACTTGATCGGGGTAAAACTTGTCTCTCAACAAATTCCCATTCGGCAAGTGTACCGAATTTGTCGTCAAGTAAAAACTCACAATAGAGTGAGGTCGAATCCCACAGGGATTGATTGATCAAGCAACTTTAATTAGAGGAATGATCTAGTTGAGCAAATAAATGAATAGAGTTGATAATTGCAGAAATTAAAATGGCGAGAAAGTAAATGACTGAAAGTAAATAGCAAAATTGTAAATGGGAATGGGGGAATTGCTCATAAAAGTAAATTGCAGAAAATAAAGAGAATGGGTAAGATCAGAAATGGGGAGTTCATTGGGCTTAGGAGATGTTGCATTCTCGGATCAATATCATTTCATCTCTTCCTCAATCAATGCACTCATTGATCTCCTTTGCAATCTTAAGTGATTGAATCACAATTTCTTGCAATTCAATCTCTCAAATCTTGATCAATAGCCAATTCCTTGGTCAATTGCTCATGAGAAGAGATGAAGTGTGGTCACTGATTATACCACATGCACTTCCCAAATCAAATGCTTAGAGGGTTATAGCCACACACCCATCCACACTCAATTTGGTCCAGCATGAGAAAGCATTTCTAGCTAATCTCTTCATTCCTCTTTCAAGGATCCAAAGAGATCCATGTTTGAATAGCTTCTTTTCCAAGATAACTATCCAATTGGATGAAGATCGAAAGCTTTCAAGTAAAATCAAAAGGAAAGATAGAAGAAGAATAAGAAAATTAGTATTGATCCATCAAATTACAACAGAGCTCCCTAACCCAATGAAAGGGTTTTAGTTGTTCATAGCTCTAGAAATCAAAATCAAAGATGGAGAATACATGATAAATCTAGAAGTACAAAGTAAATACAAAGAGTAGTTCCCTTTCCTAGCTCCTTCCAAAAACTCCTCTCTCTTTCAAAACTACTCCTATATATACTACTCTTCTCAGCTTCTAGTTAGCTCTTCAAGTCTTGAGCCTCTGGATCCTTGAGCTTAAAGCAGTTCCTTTCTTCAATTGGGCTTGGCTTACTTACAGAGAGATAGTGTGAAGTGGACATAGACTTTAGCTCAAGACGTTAGGGGTTTTTAACATTTAGTGAAAATACAAGTTCGAGAACGTTAGTGACACTTAACATTGTCACTAACGTTGCCATGCACCCCTTTGCCTCACGTTAAAGCCCACGTTAACTGGGTTAACGTGGCTTTTAACGTTGCCTTGTTAGCCTTCGAGAACGTTAGTGACACTCAACATTGTCACTAACGTTCAAGTGTGCCCCTTCTTGCTTCACGTTAAAGCTCACGTTAACTAGGTTAACGTGGCTTCTAACGTGGCTTTTGCCAACCTTCGAGAATATTAGTGACACTCAACATTGTCACTAACGTTCAAGTGTGCCCCTAGGTCTAACGTTAGAGTCCACGTTAACTAGGTTAACGTGGCTTCTAACGTGGCCATTCTTAGCCATCCCAACGTTAGTGACAATGTTGAGTGTCACTAACGTTGTCGACAACTCTCCATCTCTTACGTTAGCTCCCACGTTAACCAAGTTAACGTGGGAGTTAACGTGGCTCTTTTCACCTTAGGCCAACGTTAGTGACAATGTTGAGTGTCACTAACGTTGGCTTCTCTTCCCCCTTTAACGTTAGAGGCCACATTAACTAGGTTAACGTGGCTTCTAACGTGGCCATTTGTGAGCAATTGCCAACGTTAGTGACAATGTTAAGTGTCACTAAAGTTGGCTCAATTTCTCTTCTCCACGTTAGAGTTCACGTTAACTTAGTTAACGTGACTCTTTAACGTGGGCATTGATGGCTTTTGAGAGTGTTTTTGGCAATCACTTTTCTCCTTAACTTTGCAAGTTACCTCCCATTCCTTGCTTCCTTTGGTCCTGAAATCAAGCAATAGAGTGCATCAAAGTTCTAGTCCAAGTCATGAGTAATGCTATATACAATTTTGTCATTAAAATCATGCAAAATCCTCATGAAACAATGTAAAATGCACAATGTATGCTTGAATCAAGGTCTGAGTGAATATCTGCCCAAAACTAACTTATTTCCTAAGAAAATGCATGAAATAACCTAAAAATAGTAAAGAAAAGGTCAGTGAAACTGGCCAAAATGCCCTGGCATCAGCTGTCCCACTTGTGCCTCCAAGTTTCTAATGGAGGACCTTGTTTCAGTCATGAAACTTTGAGTGGTTTTGATTAGATCAGAGACCATGGTTGCTAAGTCAGAGTGGTTCTACTTAGAATTCTCTGTCTGTTGCTGAGAAGATGGTGGAAAAGGCTTGCCATTGCTAAACCTGTTTCGTCCACCATTATTGTTGTTGAAACCTTGTTGAGGTCTCTGTTGATCCTTCCATGAGAGATTTGGATGATTTCTCCATGAAGATTATAGGTGTTTCCATAGGGTTCTCCCATGTAATTCACATCTTCCATTGAAGGGTTCTCAGGATCAAAAGCTTCTTCTTCTGATGAAGCGTCCTTAGTACTGCCTGGTGCAGCTTGCATTCCAGACAGACTTTGAGAAATCAAATTGACTTGCTGAGTCAATATTTTGTTCTGAGCCAGTATGGCATTCAGAGTGTCAATCTCAAGAAATCCTTTCTTCTGATTTGTCCCATTGTTCATAGGATTCCTTTCAGAAGTGTACATGAATTGGTTATTTGCAACCATTTCAATTAGTTCTTGAGCTTCTGTAGGTATCTTCTTCAGATGAAGAGATCCTCCAGCAGAGCTATCCAATGACATCTTGAACAGTTCAGACAGACCATCATAGAAAATACCTATGATGCTCCATTCAGAAAGCATGTCAGAGGGACACTTTCTGATCAATTGTTTATATCTTTCCCAAGCTTCATAGAGGGATTCTCCTTCCTTCTATCTGAAGGTTTGGACTTCCACTCTAAACTTACTCAATTTTTGAGGTGGAACGAACTTTGCTAAAAAGGCATTGACTAGCTTTTCCCAAGAGTTCAGGCTTTCTTTAGGTTGTGAGTCCAACCATATCCTAGCTCTGTCTCTTACAGCAAAAGGGAATAGCATAAGTCTGTAGACCTCAGGGTCAACCCCATTAGTCTTGACAGTGTCACAGATTTGCAAGAATTCAGCTAAAAACTGATGAGGATCTTCCAATGGAAGTCCATGGAACTTGCAATTCTGTTGCATTAGAGAAACTAATTGAGGCTTAAGCTCAAAGTTGTTTGCTCCAATGGCAGGGATAGAGATGCTTCTCCCATAAAAGTCGGGAGTAGGTGCAGTAAAGTCACCCAGCACCTTCCTTGCTTTGTTGGCATTATTGTTGTTTTTGGCTGCCATGGGTTCTTCTTCTTTGAAGATTTCTGTTAGATCCTCTATAGAGAGTTGTGCCTTAGCTTCTCTTAGCTTTCACTTCAAGGTCCTTTCAGGTTCAGGGTCAGCCTCAACAAGAATGCTTTTGTCTTTGTTCCTGCTCATATGAAAGAGAAAAAAACAAGGAAATATGGAATCCTCTATGTCACAGTATAGAGATTCCTTGAGGTGTCAGAGGAAAAGAAAATTAGAAGGAGGAGGTAGAAGAATTCGAAATTATCAAGTATGATGGAGTTCGAATTGTGCATTGAGGAGGGGTGTTAGTCCATAAATAGAAGGATGTGAGAAGAGGGGAAGAAATTTTCGAAAATTAATTAAAAAGATTTTAAAAACATTTTGAAAAATACTAATTGATTTTTGAAAACTAAGAGTGGAAAATAAATCAAGTGATTTTTGAAAAGGATTTTGAAATCAGAAATCAAAAAGATATGATTGAAAACTATTTTGAAAAAGATGTGATTAAAAGATATGATTGAAAAGATATAGTTTTTTTTTTAAAAAGATGTGATTGAGAAGATATGATTTGAAAAACAATTTAAAAAATATTTGATTTAAAAAATTAATGACTTGGCTAACAAGAAAAGATATGATTCAAACATTAAACCTTTCTCAACAGAAAAGGCAACATTCTTGAAATGTTGAATCAAATCCTTAATTGTTAGCAAGTATTTTTGAAAATGGAAAGAAATTGATTTTGAAAACATATGATTGAAAAGATATGATTTGAAAAAGATTTGATTTTGAAAAACTTTGAAAACTTGAAAAAAAATTGCATTAAAAACAAAATCTTCCCTCTAGTGCCATCCTGGCGTTAAACGCCCAGAATGGTATCCATTCTGGCGTTTAACGCCCAAAACACTACCCTTTTGGGCCTTAAACGCCCAACCAGGCACCCTGGCTGGCGTTTAAACGCCAGTTTTCCTTCCTCACTGGGCGTTTTTAACGCCCAGCTTTTTCTGTGTAATTCCTCTGCTGTATGTTCTGAATCTTCAATTCTCTGTATTATTGACTTGAAAAGACACAAATTAAAAATATTTTTTGGATTTTTAATGATGAGGTATAATCAAAATGCAACTAAAATCAAATAAACAATGCATACAAGACACCAAACTTAGAAGTTTGTATACTATTGACACTAACAAAATGAGAATGCATATGAGAAACAACAAAACACTCAAGACAAGAGAATTTAAAGATTAGAGCAAGGAAATCATCAAGAACATCTTGAAGATCACTTAAGACATATGAATGAATGCAAGAAGAACAGAAACATGCAATTGACACCAAACTTAAAATGAGACACTAAACTCAACAAGCAACACAAAATATTTTTGGTTTTTATGATTTTGTAAATTTTTTTGGATTTTCGAAAATTAAGTGGAAAAGAAAATAAAGATATCAAAATTCTTAATGAGAATTCCAGGAATCATGCAATGTTAGTCTGAAGCTTCAGTCTAAAGAAATTAGACATGGCTAGCCAAGCTTCAGCAGGACGTTGCATTCAAGAGCTAAATTGATGAGAATCAATCAGCTTTGGTGATGATAAGAACATCACCATGAAACACTAGAATTCATTCTTAAGAATTCTGAAAAAAATACCTAATCTAAGCAACAAGATGAACCGTTAGTTTTCCAAACTCAAACAATCCCCGGCAACGGTGCCAAAAACTTGGTGCACAAAATTGTGATCATCAATGGCGCCATCAACATGGTACGCTCAATTGCAATCTCAACTCTTTATCACAACTTCGCACAACTAACCAGCAAGTGCATTGGGTCGTCCAAGTAATAAACCTTACGCGAGTAAGGGTCGATCCCACGGAGATTGTTGGTATGAAGCAAGCTATGGTCACCTTGTAAATCTCAGTCAGGCAGATTCAAATGGTTATGGATGATTTATGAATGAAACATAAAACAAGGATAGAGATACTTATGTAATTCATTGGTGAGAATTTCAGATAAGCGTATGGAGATGCTTTGTCCCTTCCGTCTCTCTGCTTTCCTACTGTCTTCATCCAATCCTTTTTACTCCTTTCCATGGCAAGCTGTATGTTGGGCATCACCGTTGTCAGTGGCTACAGTCCCGTCCTCTCAGTGAAAATGGTCCAAATTCTTTGTCACAGCATGGCTAATCATCTGTCGGTTCTCAATCAGGTTGGAATAGAATCCATTGATTCTTTTGCGTCTGTCACTAACGCCCAGCCTTCAGGTGTTTGAAGCTCATCACAGTCATTCAATCATTGAATCCTACTCAGAATACCACAGACAAGGTTTAGACCTTCCGGATTCTCTTGAATGCCGCCATCAATTCTAGCTTATACCACGAAGATTCCGATTAAGGGATCCAAGAGATATCCACTCAACCTAAGGTAGAACGGAGGTGGTTGTCAGGCACACGTTCATAAGTGAGAATGATGATGAGTGTCACGGATCATCACATTCATCAAATTGAGGAACAAGTGATATCTTAGAACAAGAACAAGCTGAATTGAATAGAAGAACAATAGTAATTGCATTAATACTCGAGGTACAGCAGAGCTCCACACCTTAATCTATGGTGTGTAGAAACTCCACCGTTGAAAATACATAAGAACAAGGTCTAGGCATGGCAGAATGGCCAGCCTCCCAATGATCTAAGAACTAGACGTCCAAAGATGATCCTCAGATCTAAAATTGATCAAAAGATTAAAAATGATCCAAAGATGAAAATACAATAGCAAAAGGTCCTATTTATAGAGAACTAGTAGCCTAGGGTTTACAGAAATGAGTAAACGACATAAAAATCCACTTCCGGGCCCATTTGGTGTGTGCGTGGGCTGAGCATTAAATCTTTCATGTGTAGAGACTTTTTTTGGAGTTAAACGCCAGCTTTTATGCCAGTTTGGGCGTTTAAATCCCATTCTTGTGCCAGTTCCGGCGTTTAACACCGGGCATTCTTGAGCTGATTTGGAACGCCGGTTTGGGCCATCAAATCTCGGGCAAAGTATGAACTATTATATATTGCTTGAAAGCTCAGGATGTCTACTTTCCAACGTCGTTGAGAGCGCGCCAATTGGGCTTCTGTAGCTCCAGAAAATCTACTTCGAGTGCAGGAAGGTCAGAATCCAACAACATCTGCAGTCCTTTTCAGCCTCTGAATCAGATTTTTGCTCAGGTCCCTCAATTTCAGCCAGAAAATACCTGAAATCACAGAAAAATACACAAACTCATAGTAAAGTCCAGAAAAGTGAATTTTAACTAAAAACTAATAAAAATATACTAAAAACTAACTAAAACATACTAAAAACATACTAAAAATAATGCCAAAAAGCGTATAAATTATCCGCTCATCAGCTACCATATTGTTGAAGAGACGGATGACCAAGAGGGTGAACATGAGAAAGTTGTTGAGAATGAACTCTGTGAGCTTAATGAAAAGGAACCTCAGCTTGAGGCAAAGAGTGAATTGAAGCCTCTTCCATCTCATTTGAAGTATGCTTTCTTAGAGGACAACCAAAAGTTTCCAGTCATTATTGCTAGTGAGCTTTCTAGTGAAGAAGAAGAAAAGCTTCTAGAGGTTCTCAGAAAGTACAAGAAGGCAATTGGTTGGAGCCTAGCCGATATTGTGGGAATTGACCCCCGTAAGTGCATGCATCGGATATTTCTCCAAGATGGAGCTAGGCCGGTTAGGCAACCGCAAAGGAGGCTCAACCCAACCATCCTCGATGTGGTAAAGAAGGAGGTCACTAGGCTACTCGATGCGGGTATCATATACCCAATTTCTGACAGTGAATGGGTGAGCCCGGTCCAGGTTGTTCCCAAGAAATTAGGCATCAATGCGGTTACAAAGGATGATACTGAAGTAGTCACCAAGAGAGTACAAAATGCATGGCAAGTGTGCATCAACTATAGAAGGTTGAATGCCGCTACAAGGAAGAACCACTACCCTTTGCCCTTTATCGATCAGATGTTGGACCGCTTGGCGGGTAAATCCCATTACTGTTTTCTTGATGGATTCACTGGTTACTTCCAAATTCATATTGCTCCTGAAGATCAGGAAAATACCACATTCACATGCCCTTTTGGTACCTTTGCCTGCAAAAGGATACCATTTGGACTATGTAATGCACCCGCTACTTTTCAGCGGTGCATGACCAGTGTCTTTTCTGATCTAATGGAGAATTGTCTGGAAGTCTTTATGGATGACTTCAGTGTTTATGGAACTTCATTTGATTATTGCTTAGAGAACTTGGCCAAGGTCTTAGCTAGATGTGTTGACACCAACCTTGTCTTAAATTTTGAAAAATGTCATTTTATGGTAAGACAAGGTATAGTGTTGGGACATGTAGTATCTCATGAAGGAATTTCTGTAGACCCAGCCAAGGTTGATGATATCACCACTTTACCTCATCCCTCATCTGTGAGGGGGGTCCGCTCATTTTTAGGACATGCAGGATTCTATAGGCGCTTTATCAAAGATTTCAGCAAGATCGCTTTGCCATTGTCGCGCCTACTCCAAAAAGATGTTGACTTTGAGTTTGACAGTGAATGTGTGAAAGCTTTTGAAGAGCTAAGGAGAGCTCTTACCACGGCACCAATTGTGTGAGGCCCCAAATGGACGTTGCCATTTGAGATAATGTGCGATGCGTCAAACCAGGCTATAGGTGCCGCGCTTGCACAGCGCGATGGTAAACTCCCTTATGTCATTGCATACTCTTCTAAAACATTTGATGCATCACAATCCAACTATACCACTACTAAAAAGGAACTCCTAGCTATTGTTCATGCTTTAGATAAATTCAGATCTTATTTGCTAGGATCAAAGATAGTGGTATACACGGATCATGCAGCTTTGAAATACTTATTGTCAAAGAATGAGTCAAAACCTAGACTCATACGTTAGATCTTGCTTTTGTAAGAATTCGACATTGAGATTAGGGACCGGAGTGGATCTCAAAACTTGGTTGCGGATCATTTAAGCCGTCTTGAGAATTTAAAATCTGATCCATTTCTGATCAATGACTCATTCCCATTGGATAGCTTACATGCTGTGTCGGATAGCTTTCCTTGGTTTGCCCCAATGGCGAACTACTTGGTTGCAAAACTCTTCCCTCCCAACTTTTCTAAACACCAAAGGGATAAGTTGAGGAGTGATTCCAAATACTACATTTCGGATGACCATCACTTGTGGAAGAGGGGAGTAGGCCAAGTAATTCGAAGATGTGTTTCGGAGTCCGAAATCCAACCCTTTCTTGAATCTTGCCATTCGTCCGAATGTGGTGGCTACTTTGGCCCACAAAGGACTGCTAAAAAGGTGTTGGATTGTGGATTCTGGTGGCCAACCTTATTCCAAGATGCTAACCGGTTATGTGTGTCTTGACATTAGCATCAAGAGTCGGGAAACACATCTCAAAGGGATGAAATGCCTCAACAACCTATGTTGTTCTGTGAGATATTTGATGTATGGGGCATTGACTTTATGGGACCATTTCCAAACTCCAGTGGGTATCTGTATATCCTGTTAGCGGTTGACTACGTGTCAAAGTAGGTAGAAGCAATACCTACCCGCGTTGACGATGCTAATACCGTCATTTCTTTTATCAGAAACTACATTGTGTGCCGTTATGGGTCGCCACGAGCAATCGTGAGCGACCAAGGATCCCACTTTTGTAATAGGAAAGTAAAGGCACTGCTCAAGCGCTATGGAGTACTGCATAAGATTGCCACTGCTTATCATCCGCAAACCAATGGACAAGCGAAAGTGTCCAACCGGGAGATTCAGAGAATCTTGGAGAAAGTAGTCAATCCGCAAAGGAAGGATTGGAGAAAGTAGTCAATCCGCAAAGGAGATGCACTATGGGCGTATAGAACAGCCTACAAGACTCCATTAGGGATGAGTCCCTTCCAGATCATCTATGGTAAGGCATGCCACCCTCTGGTGGAGATTGAGCATAAAGCCTATTGGGCAGTAAAGCGGTGCAACATGGATTTGACCCAAGCCGGGGTAGCCAGAAAATTACAGCTAGAGGAGCTCGAGTATTTGAGGAACGAAGCATATGAGAATGCCAGGATTTACAAGGAAAAGACAAAGGCATTCCATGACCATCACATCCGGAAGAAGGACTTTCAAGAAGGTGATGAGGTTCACCTCTACAATTTGAGGCTTTGTTTCATGCCTGGCAAGCTCCGCTCTAGATGGGAAGGACCTTTTAGGGTGAAGGAGATAAAGCCCTATGGAGTGGTAGAGTTGTTTGATCCTAAAAGTGAAGCAACTTTCAAGGTGAATGGACATAGAGTGAAGAAGTACCATGGCTACAAGCTCCCAAAAGAGCTAGAGGTGTTCCTATTGGCGGATGCACCTAGAGAATGAGAAGTTTGAGCGACGGACCGTCCAACTTAAGGACGTTAAAGAAAGTGCTTGGTGGGAGGCACCCCACCGTGGTAAGATCTTCCTTGTGTATACTATTTTGCTTTTAGCTTTATATTCTTATGAATTTTATAACTTCTTGATGTTGTTGATTGCATAGGAATCCTAGTTGTTGATTTTGTTTGTTAACTAGGATGTTTAGGTAGATTTCATCATTTTGGTATGGATGACTTGTTGAAGTAGATTGAATGCTATGTTCTGAATGATGCATAAATTTGTGAAGTGTTCTCTTGCCTGCTAGCTTGAACACCTGCCAAAAATGTGTTAGAATAGCTTCTTCTATGTGCTTAAAAAAAAATAACAGCAACAAGGAAAAAGGGCATCCGCGCGCGAGCGCACTGTGCGCGTGTGCCCCGGTGGTGCATTCTTACTCCTGGGCTAAAAATCCGAGAGTTATGCCCACCTTGTTCCCACTTCATGTTACGAACCCACACGCCAGCGTGCATGCTGCCTGCGCGCACCCCTTGCAAGTTGACCATCGACGCGCAAACGCACTATGAGCGTGCGCGCCGATGGTGCACTGTGCACTTCCCAATACAAAAAAACTGAGAGTTGTGCCATGCTTGTGCTATTCATGTGCCTAGCCTGTGCCCGCACCGACGCGTTTGCGCACTGCGCGCGTCCGCGCCGGTAGCCAACCCCATCAGGCATGCGTCAGCGCAATGTGCGCGGCCGCGCGCCTGTGCTGCATGCCAACTCTGGTATAAAAACCGGAGACTTATGACAACTTTGTGCCAGTTCTGTGCCAGGGGCATAGCTATACTTGCGTGGGCGTGCCAATGACGCACTCGCGTCCCTCGCTCAACTCTCACCGATGCCCCAGTGCATCGTGCACGCGCGCGTCGATCGCGCGAACCAGTTTTAAAGCTGCGCGCTCTGCTTCTCTCACCCTCTTTCTTGTTTCTTTCTTCTTCTTCTTCCATCCCTTCTCTTCTCTTCTCACCTCTTCTCTTCCATACTCCACCACCACTGTCTCCGGCTACTCACCGGCGACCACCACCTTTTCCGGTGGCACTACATCTCTTCCCTTTCTTTCTCATCTTCAAAAAGAACATTCACCTTGTTCTTTTACACTTCTCAAGGTTCTACTTCCTCCATATCTCATCTATTACTTTCTTTGCATCACTTCTTTTTCTAGTTAGATTTTTTTTATTATTGTTGATTTACTTATTTTCTCTTTTAATTACTTGATTATACCACTTGCTTTTTGCTTGTTTACTTTTTCTTCTTATTATTTTTCCATGGATGTTGAACTTGAACTTTGATTATTTTGATGGATCTTCTTGATTGCTTTTCATTATCTTTGTCAATGGATGATGTTGTGTGATGATTGGTACTTCATTTTGGGCTTCTAATTGGTTGAGTATCTCATAACTGTTCATTGCTTGTTAAATGCACACCAAGTGTTCGAGGAAATGCACATATGCCATCTTGGTTTGTTTTAGTCATATATCTTCAATTTGGTGCTCCCTCCTCATTCACTTGCTCTCTTCTAAGTGCATTGCACACATTTTGCTTATTACTTGCTAATTAGATACTTATTGAGCATGACTTGCTCTTTGTTTTGGATGCTTGAGATTATTTCTCTCATGCCATATTGCATGCTTTACTTCCTCTTGCATCCCATGCCAAGTGTTGTGACCCATGCTTCTATGACTACTTTGTTGCACTATTTCTTTTGGGCAAACCTCTCACTTGCATGTTTGTTGAGTTGATCCTTTGGGTTTAATATTTTCCTTCTTTCCCTCTCCCTTTTCAGGATGGCCACCAAGAAAGGCAAGGAGAAAGCTTCAAGGAAACCAGCCACAAAGAGGGCACCCCCAAAGTCACGCTCTAAGGCGCACTCTTCACTAGAAGCCAAACCTCTATCTAAGAAGGCGAAGGCACCCGCTCCTATTGATGAGAATAAAAAGAGCAAACCGGCAAAAGATTCTTTAAGGTTCCCCAACCGCTTCTGTGAACTTATGTTCCCCTTCATGGTTGAGAGGAACTATCATGTTGAGCACTTACTCGCTCCGCCGGACAAAGTTGCTCCTTGTATTTTGCCCCGTATTGAACAGCGAGGATGGGAGTTTCTTTTGAGAAAACCACAAGAGGTCAACCTTTCATGGGTGGTAGAATTCTACACTAACTACTATCTTTCCTCTCTTCAATCGGTATACGTGTGCCAGAAGCAAGTCTCAGTGTCGGAAGAGGCTATTCAGCAAGTGCTTAATGTCCTACCAGAACCAAGTGACATGGATGGCTACCAAGAGGTCTTACGTTAGCGAGAAAAGTCTGGATTTGACTGGGACTCGGTCCTCCTAGTCATTGCTGAACCAGAAGCATTTTGGACCCATAGTCAACTCCGCATGCGACCCAAGTGCATTGACGCACGTTTCCTCACTGTAGAAGCTAGGGCTTGGGCCCAAATCCTATCTCCCTATGTCCTACCTAGCACCCATAAGTTATCCATCATAGCGGATCTCGCTTTGCTTGTTTGGTGTGTTCTCACGGGAAGACCGGTGAACATTCCGCTTCTTGTCAAGCAAGCGATGAGTCAAATCCACGACGGGGGCAATTTGCCATTTCCAGCATTGGTATCTGATTTAGTTGCCACTGCGGGTGTTCCTTGGGAAGCCATGGACACAAAAGCTATAATTCCGGCTAAGGGTGATGTGGTCCCAATCGGAAAATACTTACATCTTCCCATGAACAAACCAAGCCTTGACGTAGCCCCACCATCTATTATTCCTCCCACCTCATCATCACCACCGCAGCAAGGATTCACCCATCAAAGGATAGAAGATCTACACCGGAAGATGGATAGATATGAGCGGCACAACCAACGCCGGTACACTTACATCCAGAAGCTTCTGCGTTGTGTTACCCCTAGCATGGAGGAACCTAAAATATTCACATCCACCTCCAACCCAAGTGATGGGAGCTCTGATGAAGGGGATAGTGAGGGTTCCGGTCCCGACCGTCCTTTGCGCATTCTTAGTAGCACGGAGGACCGTGCTAAATTCTAAGTGTGGGGAGGTCGTTCGACCGATCTCCATGGGTAACAATCTCTTCCTTTCAATACCCATGGATTTATCTGTTGCTTAGTAGTTAGTATATTGCATGTGTAGTTAGTCTTTCTTGTAAATATTCTTTGCATGGTAGTTAGTCTCTATAGAGTTGCTTGGTCAAATAATAACTTCTTCCCTAAGAAACTGTGTTTTGGGGTACCCTACCAATTTGAAAATTTTTTGTGTTGAACTTGCTTCAAGAATGTATTTTGGAACATAGTGATTGAGCAAAGAACACAATCATGTAAGTTTTGAACCTAATTGTGTGGTTATATTTTATAACCACTTATTTTCATTCTTGTGTGCATTATTCTCTTTCTATGATTGTAGTCTTTGATTTGTCTGATTCTATATGTCCATTACTTTGTGTATGAATGCATTTACATGATCAAGGCTATCATTTCAATAGTCACTTTTCCCAAATGGCCTCAACCCTTTTATCTACCATTGCTAACCAACTTTGAGCCTATGATAGACCCTCTTTGTTCTTAAAAAGAGAACATCAACAACCCTAAGTGAAAAATCATGAATGTCCCTAAATTCGGATCCTTGATTAGCTTAGGTGAGTTAGGATGTGTATCATTCAATTGGGAGGTTATACTTGGGAACTTGGGTAGATATAGAGGTGTATTGTAATTGAAAATTCTGGAATTTGGGAACATACTCATGTATTGAATGATTGAACCATATGCATTGAAACTTTTGTACATGAACCCCAAGAAAAAAGGGACCAAAAAAAAAGAGAAGAATTTCATATGTGTATATATGAGAATGTATGAAAAAGAAAAGAAAAGAAAATATATATATGGAAAAAAAAAGAAAGGCAATGAAAGGGGACAAAAATGCCCCAAGACAAAGTAATAAAAAATAATGCATATGGGATGTGAATTGAAAGGAATGCATGAGTATGCAAAAAGTGAAACTCAAGGGTAGCTAGGTAATGCATCATAGTTGTATGGGTTGTTCTATGTGTCTAGTGGGATTCTAGGTTAATCAAGGACTCAAATTTTAAGCTCACTGACCATATACATCCTTACCTTCACCCTAGCCATGTTACACCCCATGATAAGACCTCATGATACTTGTAAGCATGCATTAAGTAATTGTTGATTGTTAGATGAAAGACAAATCTTGGAAAGTATGATTAGGAGAGGATTGAGTGACGAACCCTATACACTTGAGCACATAGAGCAGATACACGTCCGGCGAGGGTTCGATGCTCAACTCCTTATTCCCGGCTTTCACAAGCGTTCATTTAGCAAGTTATATGCACTTTATAGTGATATTCAATTTGGTAGGACTCATGAACTACATATCATTTTCACCCTATATACTCACATGTGTTCTTGGAGGATGGATCTACCCTTGAACAAGTAGATAGATGATTTTACATTAGTTGCATGCATTCACTTAGGTAGTTTGCATTTCATAAACCCTTCTCACCATGATCTTTGGTCTTTTAATTTTAAGCATGAGGACATGCTTGGTTTAAGTGTGGAGAGATTTGATAAACCCCAATATTGTGGTTTATCTTGTGCTTAATTTGGGGGTTTTTGTCAATATTTCTTGCACTTATTCACAAGAAATGCATGGTTTTGTGTTTACTTCCTAATATTGCTCCATGATAGAAAACATGCTTATTTTGCCTTAGAATTGCTATATTTTGATCCTCTTTATTGCCATTCGATGACATGACTTATTTGTTGAGAGATTTCAAAATTAATAGGGTAAGAATGGCCTAGAAGAGAGAAAGAAAGCATGCACAAGAGGAAGGAACATGAAGATTTGGATTTTGGGAACTGTAGCACCGACGCACACATGCACATCACGCGCACGCATGGATGAGGATAGCTAGAAGCGGCGCGCAAGGATGGACGCATCCGCGCAGGCCAGAGAATCCCAACCGATGCGCGCGCGCACTTGGCGCGCACGCGTGGATCATAAAAGCAATCGGGGGGCGCGCGCGCATGGCGCGCACGCGCGGGAAGCTGCACGTGACCTCATTAAAGAAAATCGTGTCTAGCAATTTCTGAGGCTTATTAGGCCCAATTTCAAGCTATTTCTGCATGGAAAAAGACCCAAGGATTCTAGAGAGAATGAGGGATCAATCATTTTACACTAAGACACATTTTCTAGTTTTTTTTTGGGTTCTTTGTTCTTCTAGGGAGAGAAACCCTTGTTCTTCTCTAGATCTAGCTTTAATTTGATTTTCCCTTGTTGAACTTTGAATTGGATCTTGTTAATTACTAGTTTTGATTGTTTAATTTGAATTCCTTAGTATAATTTTGCTTAGATCTTGTGTTAGTTCATGGATTATTGTCAATTGTCACTTTATACCCATTGCATGAATGTTGTGAATCTTGACTTGTTAATGTTACATTGATGATTTCTATGATTAATTGTGTTGTTTGAGTGATTGTAAGTTGATATTTGTTAGTGGGTATTTGTTAATTTCAATTCAATTGCAATTTGAACATGTCTTTTGTTAATGCTTACCATGTGCTTGATGAATTGTCTACCTTGATTATGGAGTAGTTCTTTTTACTCTTGGCCTAGGCCAAGGAATTCGGTAAACTTGAGTCATTGGATCTAATGGATTTGATGATTTGGGAACTCTTAGTGGTCAATTTGATAGCCATTGACACTAGCCTATTACTATGTTAATTAGTAGTGAGGTTAGACCTTTTGGGTTGATGTTGACCAAACCATTTAACATACTTCAAGTATAGAAGTAGACTTCATGGGTTTGGTTCCTCATAATTGTCAAGCTATGGTTATTAGACAAGGATAGTGACCCCAATTCCCATGTCTAGCCAAGAGTTGTTTTTATCATTCTTATTTGGAAAACCCAAAATCTTTATTGCCTTGCCTTAGTTATAGTTATTGCTTAGTTGAGAGTATAATTAAATTGAATGTTATCTTCTTAGTTTGAAAGTGCTCACATCTTGCTTGGTTATTTGAATTAGTTCTTTGCATTTTAGATTTCTTGTTTGCTAAGATTCCTAGTTTACTTTCTTGCTCATGACTTACAACCCCGGATTTCTAACCAATGTTGAAGCACATGTTTGCCCATTCCTTGTGAGACGACCTGAGGTTTGAATACTTCGGTTACTTTATTGGGGTTGAACTTGTGACAACCAATTCCTTTCTAAATTTGATCCTCGAGGATTGTTGTTGGTAGAGCTATACTTGCAACGCAACTTCATTAAGAAAATCTCTTTCGACATAGTCCACGGGTGCGCATCAGCAGGCTGAAGTCTCAAATAGAGAACTAAAACAAATCCTGGAACGGACTGTAAATACCCGTAGACGGGATTGGGCAAGAAGTCTGGACGATGCTCTGTGGGCATACAGAACTACATTCAAAACTCCTATAGGAACCTCTCCATACCAGCTTGTGTATGGAAAAGCTTGTCATCTGCAAGTGGAACTGGAACACAAAGCCTACTGGGCGACCAGGTTCCTAAACCTTGATGCTAAGGTAGCTAGAGAGAAAAGATTACTCCAGTTGAATGAGCTAGAGGAGTTCAGACTCAATGCTTTCAAAAATGCTAAAATTTACAAGGAGAAAGCAAAAAGGTGGCATGACAAAAAGCTGTCATTTAGAGTTTTTGAGCCAGGACAGAAGGTTCTGTTGTTTAACACTAGGCTCAGATTATTCCCTGGGAAATTGAATTCCCAGTGGAAGGGACCATATGGATATGTAGAGCTTCAGGATATTGACTCTGACAAAAAGTTCATTGTTAATGGACAAAGAGTTAAACATTATCTTGAAGGCAATGTTGAGCAAGAGTGCTCAAGACTGGGACTAGATTAAAGCTTAGTAAAGTCCAGCCAAAGATAGTAAAGAAGCGCTTGCAGTGAGGCAACCCAGCCATTAGCAAAACTTAGATGTTTTGAGTTTATTTAATTTTGTTATTCATGTTTGTTAATACATTTCAGTGAATAACTCAGAAAAATAAAGGTTCAGAACATAAAGCAGAAAAATCACAGAGAAAAAGAGCCTACTAGCGTTAAAACGCAAATAAAGAGGCATTTTAGGCATTAAATGCCAAAATGGCTATCATTCTGGGCATTTAACGCTAGTAAAGGTATCATTCTGGGCGTTAAATGCCAGAATGAGCAGCATTTTGGGCGTTTAACGCCAGAAACAGCAGCATCTTGGGCGTTCAGAAAAATGCCCAGTAATAAAAGATTTCTGGCGTTTAACGCCAGCCAGGCAAAATGGCCACCAAATGGGCGTTAAACGCCAAAATGGCTATCATTCTAGGCATTTAACGCCAGAATAGCAAGGTGGAGGGAATTTTGTTTCCAATTCAATTTTTTTTTTTTGAATTTCCTTGTTTTAATTCATAATTTTCTGCATAAAAATGTTACAAATTTTCTTCTTTCAATTTCTATTTCCAAAAATTAATAATTATATAAATTATTTTTTCTATTCTTTTTTTTATTTTTCTATTCCTTTTTAAAACATTGTTTAAAACTCATTTATCTTTCCAAATTCTTTCCAAATCTTTTTCGTTCATCCATATCATCTTTTCTCTCTTAGATGGATTAACAAAAATTCAGATTTAACTTACTCATATCTTTTTCATCTATTTTAAATTTCAAAATCTTATCTTTTTCATATCATGTTTATCTTTTCTCAATCAAATCTTTCTATCTTATCTCTTTCTAAAAATTTGGCCACCCTCCTTGACCCATTATTCGAATCCTTCTCCCCCTCTATTCCTCTTCTTTCTTTTCTTTTGCTTGAGGACAAGCAAACCTATAAGTTTGGTGTGATTTTCTGCGATCACTGAGCTAAAACAGACTGAGATCATGGCCCCTAAAGGAAAACAACCACTTCAAAAGGCAAGAAAGAGGACAATCCAAAACTACCTTGGATACATGAGAGGTTCTGCACCAAGGAACATGCAGACCATTACTTCAAAATTGTGTGTGATGAGCGGATAATTTATACGCTTTTTGGCATTGTTTTTAGGTAGGTTTTAGTATAATTTAGTTAGTTTTTAGTATATAATTATTAGTATTTCTGGCTGAAATTGAGGGACTTGAGCAAAAATCTGATTCAGAGGCTGAAAAAGAACTGCAGATGTTGTTGGATTCTGATCTCCCTGCACTCGAAATGAATTTTCTGGAGCTACGGAAACCCAATTGGCACGCTCTCAATTGCGTTGGAAAGTAGACATCCTGGGCTTTCCAGCAATATATAATAGTCCATACTTTGCCCAAGTTTTGACGATGTAAACTGGCGTTTAAACACCAACTTCCTGTCCTATTCTGGCGTTAAACGCCAGAACTGAGTTACAAGCTAGAGTTAAACGCCCAAACTGGCACCAAAGCTGGTGTTTAACTCCAAGAAAAGTCTCTACACATGAAAGCTTTAATGCTCAGCCCAAGCACACACCAAGTGGGACCGGAAGTGGAGTTCTGCATCATTTACTTATCTTTGTAAACCCTAGTAACTAGTTTAGTATAAATAAGACTTTTTACTATTGTACTGATATCTTTGGACGTTATTTAGTCCTTAGACCTAAGTCTTGGTTATTCTGGTTTCCTCTCTGGGGCCGAAGCCAATGAACACTATTATCACTTATGTATTTTCAACGGTGGAGTTTCTACACACGATAGATTAAGGTGTAGAGCTCTGCTGTTCCTCGAGTATTAATGCAATTACTACTGTTTTCTATTCAATTTAAGCTTATTCTTGTTCTAAGATATTCATTCGCACACAAGAACATGATGAATGTGATGATTATGTGACACTCATCACCATTCTCAACTTATGAACGCGTGCCTGACAACCACTTCCGTTCTACCTGAAAACAAGCTTGAATGTATATCTCTTGGATTCCTGGTTCACGATGCATGGTTGCCTCTCCTAACAACAGAGCATTCCATTCCGTGATGTCAGAGTCTTCGTGGTATAAGCTAGAATCAATTGGCAGCATTCTTGAGATTCGGAAAGTCTAAACCTTGTCTGTGGTATTCCGAGTAGGATCTGGGATGGGATGACTGTGACGAGCTTGAAACTCATGACTATTGGGCGTAGTGACAGACGCAAAACGATCACAGGATCCTATTCCAACACAAGTGAGAACCGACAGATGATTAGCACTACGTAACCCGTAGTTGGACCATTTTCACTGAGAGGATGGACGGTAGCCATTGATAACGGTGATTCCCTAACATACAGCTTGTCATGGAAAGGAGTATGAATGATTGGATGAAGGCAGTAGGAAAGCAGAGATTCAGATGGAATAACGCATCTCCATACGCTTATCTGAAATTCCCACCAATGAATTACATAAGTATCTCTATCTTTATTTTATTTTTATCTATCTTTTAATTATCAAAACTCCATAACAATTTGAATCCGCCTGGTCAGCTGTGCGAAGTTGTGAAGATTCGTGTGAATCATGGTATTGTGCACCAAGTTTTTGGAGCAATGCCAAGGGTTAACAATTTCGTGCACCAAGTTTTTGGCGCCGTTGCCGGGGATTATTCAAGTTTGGACAACTGACGGTTCATCTTGTTGCTTAGATTAGGTATTTTTCTTTTTGTTTTCTTCTTCAGAATTTTTAAGAATGAATTCTAGAGTTTCAGATGATGCTTTTATCATCACAGGAGCTAGTTGATTCCCATCAATTTGGCTGTTGTATGCAATGTCTTGCTGAAGCTTGGCTGATGATGAGCGGATAATTTATACGCTTTTTGGCATTGTTTTTAGGTATTTATTAGTAAGTTCAAGCTACTTTTAGGGATGTTTTCATTAGTTTTTATGTTAAATTCACATTTCTGGACTTTACTATGAGTTTGTGTGTTTTTCTGTGATTTCAGGTAATTTCTGGCTGAAATTGAGGGACTTGAGCAAAACTCTGAAAAAGGCTGACAAAAGGACTGCTGACGTTGTTGGAATCTGACCTCCCTGCGCTCGAAATGGATTTTCTGGAGCTACAGAACTCCAAATGGCACGCTCTCAACGGCGTTGGAAAGTAGACATCTAGAGCTTTCCAGAAATATATAATAGTCTATACTTTATTCGGAAATTGATGACGTAACTTGCCGTTGAACGCCAAGTACATGCTGCTATCTGGAGTTAAACGCCAGAAACACGTCATGATCCGGAGTTGAACGCCCAAAACACGTCATAACTTGGAGTTCAACTCCAATAAAAGCCTTAGCTCATGGATAGATCAAGCTCAGCCCAAGCATACACCAAGTGGGCCCTGGAAGTGGATTTATGCATCAATCACTTACTCATGTAAACCCTAGTAGCTGGTCTAGTATAAATAGGATAAGTTACTATTGTATTAGACATCTTTTGACAGTTTAATCTTTTGACTGTTTAGCCTTTGATTATTCGGTCTCTTGATCACTCAGGGGGCTGGCCATTCGGCCATGCCTGAACCTTTTACTTATGTATTTTCAACAGTGGAGTTTCTGCACACCATAGATTAAGGGTGTGGAGCTCTGCTGTACCTCAAGTTTCAATACAATTACTATTACTTTCTATTCAATTCTCTTTTATTCTTATTCCAAGATATACGCTACACTTAACTTTGATGAATGTGATGATCCGTGATACTCATCATCATTCTCACCTTTGAACGCGCGTGACTGACAACCACTTCCGTTCTACCTTAGGCCGGGCGCATATCTCTTAGATTCCCCAACAGAATCTTCATGGTATAAGCTAGATAGATGGCGACATTCATGAGGATCCGAAAAGTCTAAACCTTGTCTGTGGTATTCCGAGTAGGATTCTGGGATTGAATGACTGTGACGAGCTTCAAACTCGCGATTGCTGGGCATGATGACAAGCGCAAAAGGATCAATGGATCCTATTCCAACATGATCGAGAACCAACAGCTGATTAGCCGTGCTGTGACAGAGCATAGGAACGTTTTCACTGAGAGGATGGGATGTAGCCACTGACAACGGTGATGCCCTACATACAGCTTGCCATGGAAAGGAGTAAGAAGGATTGGATGAATGTAATAGGAAAGTAGAGATTCAAGAGGAGCACAGCATCTCCATACACTTATCTGAAATTCCCACTATTAATTTACATAAGTATTTCTATCCCTTTTATTTTCTATTTATTATTAATTTCGAAACCCATAAACATTTAATCTGCCTAACTGAGATTTACAAGGTGACCATAGCTTGCTTCATACCAACAATCTCTGTGGGATCGACCCTTACTCACGTAAGGTATTACTTGGATGACCCAGTACACTTGCTGGTTAAGTTGAACGGAGTTGTGAACCATGGTATTGGCATCATGTTTTTGGCGCCATTGCCAGGGAATGAAAAGCAATGAATTTTGCAAAATGGAATAACAGATGAATAACAATTTTGTCCACCAAGTTTTTGGCGCCGTTGCCGGGGATTGTTCGAGTATGGACAATTGACGGTTCATCTTGTTGCTCAGATTAGGTAATTTTCTTTTCAAAAATATTTTTTTTCAAAATTTTCTTTTCTTTTTCGTTTTTCCAAAAATATTTTCGAAAAAAATTAATAAAAATCCAAAAAAAATCATAAAATCATAAAAATAAAAAATATTTGGTGTTTCTTGTTTGAGTCTTGAGTCAATTTTTAAGTTTGGTGTCAATTGCATGCTTTAAAAAATTTTTTTTTTCTTGCATTTTTTGAAAATTCATGCATTCATGGTGTTCTTCATGATCTTCAAGTCTTCTTGTTTGATCTTGATGTTTTCTTGTTTTGTGTTGTTTGTTGTTTTTCATATGCATTTTTCGTTTGTTAGAGTCCATGCATTAAAGATTTCTAAGTTTGGTATCTTGCATATTTTCTTTGCATCAAAAATTTTTCAAAAATATGTTCTTGATGTTCATCATGATCTTCAAAGTGTTCTTAGTGTTCATCTTGACATTCATAGTGTTCTTGCATGCATCATATGTTTGATCCAAAATTTTCATGTTTTGGATCATTTTTGTGTTTTTCTCTATCATAATTAAAAATTCAAAAATCAAAAAAATATCTTTTCCTTATTTTTCTCCAAATTTTCGAAAATTTGAGTTGACTTAGTCAAAAATTTTTTAAAGTTAGTTGTTTCTTACAAGTCAAGTCAAATTTTCAAATTTAAAAATCTTATCTTTTCAAAAATCATATCTTTTTCAATTTTTCTTTTTTTTTTTGAAAATTTCAAAAACCTTTTTCAAAATATTTTTCAAAATCTTTTTCTTATCTTTATATCAAATTTTCGAAATCACAATAACAATTAATGTGATTGATTCAAAAATTTGAAGTTTGTTACTTTCTTGTTAAGAAAGGTTCAATCTTTAAATTCTAGAATTTTATCTTTAAGTTTCTTGTTAGTCAAGTAATTAATTTTAACTTTAAAATTAAATCTTTTTCAAAATATCTTTTTCTTAAAATCTTATCTTTTATCTTATCTATTTATCTTATCTTTTTCAAAAATTTTATCTTTTTCAAAATTTGATTTCAAAATATCTTATCTAACTTCTTATCTTCTTATCTTTTTCAAATTTGATTTCAAATCTTTTTCAATCAACTAACTAACTTTTTGTTTGTTTCTTATCTTTTTCAAAACCACCTAACTTCTTTTCCCTCTCTAATTTTCAAAAATATCTCACCCCTTTTTCAAAAATTCTTTTTAATTAACTAATTGTTTCATGTTTTAATTTTAATTACATCTTATCTCTAATTTTCGAAAATACCAACCCCTTTTTCAAAATTATTTTCAAAATTTCCCCTCTCTTTTCTTATTCTATTTAATTATTTAATTACTAACACTACTCTTCACCTCTCTTCATCTAAAAATCCGAACCATCCTTCTTCACTCTTCTCCCCTCTCTTTTTCTACTAACATAAAGGAATCTCTATACTGTGACATAGAGGATTCCTCTTTCTTTTCTTGTTTTCTTCTCTTTCATATGAGCAGGAACAGGGAAAAAGGCACTCTTGTTGAAATTGATCAAGAACCTGAAAGGACTCTGAAGAGAAAATTAAGAGAAACTAAATTACAACAATCCAAAAACAACCTTTCAGAAATTTTCGAACAAGAGAAGGAGATGGCAGCCGAAAATAATAATAATGCAAGGAGAACGCTTGGTGACTTCACAAAGCCAACATCCAAATTTGATGGAAGAAGCATCTCCATTCCTGCCATTGGAGCCAACAACTTTGAGCTGAAACCTCAGCTAGTTGCCTTAATGCAATAAAACTGCAAGTTTTATGGACTTCCATCTGAAAATCCTTATCAGTTTTTAACTGAGTTCTTGCAGATCTGTGAGACTATAAAGACGAATAGAGTTGATCCTGAAGTCTACAGACTCATGCTTTTCCCTTTTGCTGTAAGAGACAGAGCTAGAATATGGTTGGATTCACAACCCAAGGATAGCCTGGACGCCTGGGATAACCTGGTCACAGCCTTCTTGGATAAATTCTTTCCTCCTCAAAAGCTGAGCAAGCTGAGAGTGGATGTTAAAACTTTCAAACAAAAAGATGGTGAATCCCTCTATGAAGCTTGGGAAAGATACAAGCAGCTGACCAAAAGATGTCCATCTGACATGTTTTCAGAATGGACCATATTAGATATATTCTATTATGGTCTATCTGAATTTTCGAAAATGTCATTGGACCATTCTGCAGGTGGATCTATTCACCTTAAGAAAACGCCAGAAGAGGCTCAAGAACTCATTGACATGGTTGCAAACAACCAATTCATGTACACTTCTGAGAGGAATTCCCTGAATAATGGGATACCTCAGAAGAAAGGAGTTCTTGAAATTGATGCTCTGAATGGCATATTGGCTCAGAACAAAGTGTTGACTCAACAGGTCAACATGATCTCTCAAAGTCTGAATGGATGGCAAAATGCATCCAACAATACTAAGGAGGCAGCTTCTGAGGAAGCTTATGATCCTGAAAACCCTGCCATGGCAGAGGTTAATTACATGGGTGAACCTTATGGAAACACCTATAACTCATCATGGAGAAATCACCCAAATTTCTCATGGAAGGATCAACAAAAGCCTCAACAAGGCTTTAACAATGGTGGACGCAATAGGCTGAGCAATAGCAAGCCTTTTCCATCATCTTCTCAGCAACAGACAGAGAATTCTGAACAAAACACTTCTAATTTAGCCAATCTAGTCTCTGATCTGTCAAAGGCCACTTTCAGTTTCATGAGTGAAACAAGATCCTCCATTAGAAATCTGGAGGCACAAGTGGGCCAGCTGAGTAAGAAAGTCATTGAAACTCCTCCCAGTATTCTCCCAAGCAATACAGAAGAGAATCCAAAAGGAGAGTGCAAGGCCATTGATATAATCAATATGGCCGAATGCACAAGGGAGGAGGAGGACGAAAATCCTAGTGAGGAAGACCTCCTGGGACGTCCCTCAAGCGAGAAGGAGTTTCCTATTAAGGATCCACAGGAATCTGAGGCTCATATAGAGACCATAGAGATTCTATTAAATCTCCTTCTGCCATTCATGAGCTCTGAAGACTATTCTTCCTCTGAAGAGGATGAAGATGTAACTGGAGAGCAAGTTGCTCAATATTTAGGAGCTATCATGAAGCTGAATGCCAAGTTATTTGGTAATGAGACTTGGGAAAGTGAACCTCCCTTGCTTATTAGTGAACTAGATACCTGGATTCAGTAAATTTTACCTCAAAAGAGACAAGATCCTGGCAAGTTCTTAATACCTTGTACCATAGGCACCATGACCTTTGAAAAAGCTCTGTGTGATCTGGGGTCAGGATTAAATCTTACGCCACTCTCTGTAATGGAGAAGCTGGGGATCATTGAGGTACAACCTGCCTTGTTCTCATTACAATTGGCAGCTAAGTCATTGAGACAAGCTTATGGAATAGTAGAGGACGTGTTGATAAAGGTTGAAGGCCTTTACATCCCTGCTGATTTCATAATCTTAGACACTAGGAAGGAAGAGGATGATTGCATCATCCTTGGAAGATCTTTCCTAGCCACAGCAGGAGCTGTGATAGATGTCAACAGAGGTGAACTAGTCCTTCAATTGAATGGGGACTACTTTGTGTTTAAGGCACATGGCCATCCCTCTGTGACAAAAGAGAGTAAGCATGAAGAGCTTCTCTCAGTTCAGAGTTAGGAAGAGCCCCCACAATCAAACTCTAAGTTTGGTGTTGAGAGGCCACAACCAAACTCTAAGTTTGGTGTTAAGACCCCATATCCAAACTATAAGTTTGGTGTTGGGACTATACAACATTGACCTGATCACATTGTGGCTCCATGAGAGCCACTGTCAAGCTATTGACATTAAAGAAGCGCTTGTTGGGAGGCAACCCAATTTTATTTATCTAATTTTTATTTTATACTATTTTATTGTTATTTTGTGTTTTATTAGGTACATGATCATGAGGAGTCACAAAAAAATCATAAAAATTAAAAATAGAATAAAAGAACAGCAGAAGAAAAAAATCACACCCTAGAGGAAGCACAGGCTGGCGTTCAACGCCAGTAAGATGCATCTGGCTGGCGTTCAACGCCAGAACAGAGCATTATTCTGGCGCTGAACGCCAGAAACAAGCAACATTCTGGCGCTGAACGCCAGGAATGTGCTTAGAGAAGAAAAGCTGGCGCTGAACGCAAGTAACAAGCATGAAACTGGCGTTTAACGCCAGAAACATGCTTTACATGGGCGTTGAACGCCCAGAATGTGCACCACACGGTGTTTAAACGCCAGAATGGTGTGCAAAGGCATGTTACATGCCTATTTGGTGCAGGGATGGAATTCCTTGACACCTCACGACCTGTGGACCCCACAGGATCACCTCAGGTTCTGTGGACCCCACAGGATCCCCACCTACCATATTCCCACCTTACCTCCTAATCCTAGTTTTTGTGTTTACTCTTCCCCATGTCACACTTCCCAACACTCTTCACCAATCACCTCAATTCCTCTTCCCAATCACCCCCTTCACCACTCACATCCATCCACTCTTCCCCATAAACCCCACCTACCTTCAAAATTCAAAAACATTTTCCCACCCATTCCCACCCTAAATGGCCGAACATTCACTCCCCCCTCTCCCTATATATACCCTTCCATTCTACTTCATTTTCACACAACACAACCCCCTCTTCCATACCTTGACCGAACCTACACTTCCCCTTCTCCTCCATATTCTCTTCTTCTTCTTCTTCTTCTCTTCTTTCTTCTATTGCTCGAGGGCGAGCAATATTTTAAGTTTGCTGTGGTAAAAGCATAAGCTTTTTTGTTTTTCCATTACCATCAATGGCACCTAAGACCGGAGTATCCTCTAGAAAAGAAAAAGGGAAGACAAAAGCTTCCACCTCCGAGTCATGGGAGATGGAAAGATTCATCTCCAAGAGCCATCAAGACCACTTATATGATGTTGTGGCAAAGAAGAAGGTGATCCCTGAGGTCCCTTTCAAGCTCAAGAAAAATGAGTATCCGGAGATCCGACATGAAATCCGAAGAAAAGGTTGGGAAGTCCTAACCAACCCCATGCAACAAGTCGGAATCTTAATGGTTCAAGAGTTCTATGCCAATGCATGGATCACTAGGAACCATGATCAAAGTATGAACCCGAGTCCAAAGAATTATCTCACAATGGTTCGGGGGAAATACTTAGATTTTAGTCCGGAAAATGTGAGGTTGGCATTCCACTTGCCCATGATGCAAGGAGATGAACGCCCCTACACTAGAAGGGTCAACTTTAATCAAAGGTTGGACCAAGTCCTTACGGACATATGTGTGAAAGTAGCTCAGTGGAAGAGAGACTCCAAGGGCAAGCCAGTCCAGCTAAGAAGACTGGACCTCAAGCCCGTGGCTAGAGGATGGTTGGAGTTCATTCAAAACTCCATCATTCCTACTAGCAACCGATCTGAAGTTACTGTGGATCGGGCCATCATGATTAATAGCATCATGATTGGAGAGGAAGTAGGAGTTCATGTGGTCATCTCCAATGAAATCTACAAAATAGCCGACAAGCCCTCCAATATGGCACGGCTAGCTTTTCCTCACCTTATTTGCCATCTATGTTACTCAGCTGGAGTTATCATAGAAGGAGACATCCTCATTGAAGAGGATAAGCCCATCACCAAGAAGAGGATGGAGCAAGCAAGAGGGATCCTTCACGGTTCTCAAGAGATGCATGAGGAAGCTCATCATCAAGAAATCCCTGAGATGCCTCAAGGGATGCACTTTCCTCCCAACAACTATTGGGAACAACTTAACACTTCCTTAGAAGATTTGAGCCACAATGTTGAACAATTAAGGGTGGAACATCATGAGCACTCCATCATTCTCCATGAAATAAGAGAAGATCAAAGAGCAATGAGGGAGGAGCAACAAAGGCAAGGAAGGGACATAGAAGAGCTTAAGAACATCATTGGTCCTTCAAGAAGAAGACGCCACTAAAGGTGGATTCATTCCTTCTTCTTTATTTATTTCTGTTTTCGGTTTTTAATGTTGTGTTTATCCATGTTTTGTGTCTTTAGTTCATGATCATTAGTATGTAGTAACTATGTCTTAAAGCTATGAATAAAATCCATGAATCCTTCACCTCTCTTAAATAAAAAAAAGGTTTTAATTCAAAAGAACAAGAAGTACATGAATTTCGAATTTATCCTTGAATTTAGTTTAATTATATTGATGTGGTGACAATACTTTTTGTTTTCTGAATGAATGCTTGAACAGTGCATATGTCTTTTGATCTTGTTGTTTATGAATGTTAAAACTGTTGGCTCTTGAAAGAATGATGAACAAAGGGAAATGTTATTGATGATCTGAAAAATCATAAAATTGATTCTTGAAGCAAGAAAAAGCAGTGAAAAAGAAGAAGCTTGCGAAAAAAAATGGCGAAAAAAAATAGAAAGAAAAAGAAAAAGCAAGCAGAAAAAGCCAATAGCCCTTAAAATCAAAAGGCAAGGGTAAAAAGGATCCAAGGCTTTGAGCATCAATGGATAGGAGGGCCCAAGGAAATAAAATTCAGGCCTAAGCGGCTAAACCAACCTGTCCCTAACCATGTGCTTGTGTCATGAAGGTCCAAGTGAAAAACTTGACACTGAGTGGTTAAAGTCGTGATCCAAAGCAAAAGAGTGTGCTTAAGACTCTGGACACCACTAACTGGGGACTCTAGCAAAGCTGAGTCACAATCTGAAAAGGTTCACCCAGTTATGTGTCTGTGGCATTTATGTATCCGGTGGTAATACTGGAAAACAAAGTGCTTAGGGCCACGGCCAAGACTCATAAGTAGCTGTGTTCAAGAATCAACATGCTTAACTAGGAAAGTCAATAACACTATCCGAAATTCTAAGTTCCTAGAGAAGCCAATCATTCTGAACTTCAAAGGAAAAAGTGAGATGCCAAAACTGTTCAGAAGCAAAAAGCTACAAGTCCCGCTCATCTAATTATAATTAATATTCATTGATATTCTGGAATTTATAGTATATTCTCTTCTTTTTATCCTATTTGATTTTCAGTTGCTTGGGGACAAGCAACAATTTAAGTTTGGTGTTGTGATGAGCGGATAATTTATACGCTTTTTGGCATTGTTTTTAAGTAGTTTTTAGTAAGTTCAAGCTACTTTTAGGGATGTTTTCATTAGTTTTTATGTTAAATTCACATTTCTGGACTTTACTATGAGTTTGTGTGTTTTTCTGTGATTTTAGGTAATTTCTGGCTGAAATTGAGGGACTTGAGCAAAACTCTGAAAAAGGCTGACAAAAGGACTGCTGATGCTATTGGAATCTGACCTCCCTGCGCTCGAAATGGATTTTCTGGAGCTACAAGTAGACATCCAGAGCTTTCCAGCAATATATAATAGTCCATACTTTATTCGGAAATTGACGACGTAACTTGCCGTTTAACACTAAGTACATGCTGCTGTCTGGAGTTAAACGCCAGAAACACGTCATGATCCGGAGTTGAACGCCCAAAACACGTCATAACTTGGAGTTCAACTCCAATAAAAGCCTCAGCTCGTGGATAGATCAAGCTCAGCCCAAGCATACACCAAGTGGGCGCTGGAAGTGGATTTATGCATCAATTACTTACTCATGTAAACCCTAATAGCTAGTCTAGTATAAATAGGTTAAGTTACTATTGTATTAGACATCTTTTGATAGTTTAATCTTTTGACTGTTTAGCCTTTGATTATTCAGTCTCTTGATCACTCAGGGGGCTGGCCATTCGGCCATGCCTGAACCTTTTACTTATGTATTTTCAACAGTGGAGTTTCTGCACACCATAAATTAAGGGTGTGGAGCTCTGCTGTACCTCAAGTTTCAATACAATTACTATTACTTTCTATTCAATTCTCTTTTATTCTTATTCCAAGATATACGCTACACTTAACTTTGATGAATGTGATGATCCGTGATACTCATCATCATTCTTACCTATGAACGCGCGTGACTGACAACTACTTCCGTTCTACCTTAAGCTGGGCGCATATCTCTTAGATTCCCCAACAGAATCTTCGTGGTATAAGCTAGATAGATGGCGGCATTCATGAGGATCCGGAAAGTCTAAACCTTGTCTGTGGTATTCCGAGTAGGATTCTGGAATTGAATGACTGTGACGAGCTTCAAACTCGCGATTGCTGGGCGTGATGACAAGCGCAAAAGGATCAATGGATCCTATTCCAACATAATCGAGAACCAACAGCTGATTATCCGTGCTGTGACAGAGCATAGGAACGTTTTCACTGAGAGGATGGGATGTAGCCACTGACAACGGTGATGCCCTACATACAGCTTGCCATGGAAAGGAGTAAGAAGGATTGGATGAATGTAATAGGAAAGTAGAGATTCAAGAGGAGCACAGCATCTCCATACACTTATCTGAAATTCCCACTATTAATTTACATAAGTATTTCTATCCCTTTTATTTTCTTTTTATTATTAATTTCGAAACCCATAAACATTTAATCTGCCTAACTGAGATTTACAAGGTGACCATAGCTTGCTTCATACCAACAATCTCTGTGGGATCGACCCTTACTCACGTAAGGTATTACTTGGATGACCCAGTACACTTGCTGGTTAAGTTGAACGGAGTTGTGAACCATGGTATTGGCATCATATTTTTGGCGCCATTGCCAGGGAATGAAAAGCAATGAATTTTGCAAAATGGAATAACTCATGAATAACAATTTCGTCCACCAGCTAACCATGTCTAATCTTTTTAGACTAAAGCTTTAGACTTACATTGCATGATTCCTGGAATTGTTATTAAAAATTTTGAATTTCTTATTTTCTTTTTAAAAATTTGTTTATAAAAAGTCAATTTTTACGTTTGGTGTCAATTGCATGTCTTCATTCTTTTTGCATTTTTCTAAAACTCATGCATAGTGTTCTTCATTGATCTTCAAGTTGTTCTTGATGATTTTCTTTGTCTGATCTTTAAATTCTCTTGTTTTGTGTCTTTTGTTGTTTTTCATATGCATTCTCAAATTATTAGTGTCCCTAGTATGAAAATTTCGAAGTTTGGTGTCTTGCATGTTTTTCTTTTCTTAAAAATTTTCAAAAAATTATGTCTTTTCAAGTTAATAATACAGAGAATTGAAGATTCAGAACATACAGCAGAGGAATCACAGAGAAAAAGCTGGGCGTTCAAAACACCCAGTGAAAAAGGAATTCGGGTGTTTAAATGCCGCATTTAATGCCCAAAAAGGTAGAAAAGTGGGCGTTAAACGCCAAAATGGATACCATTATGGGCGTTTAACTCCAGGATAGCACCAAGGAAGAAATTTTGTTTTCAAATCATATCTTTTTCAATTTTTCAAGTTTTAGAACTAATTTTTCAAAATTTTATCTTTTTCATATCTTCTCATATCAATTATATCTTTTTCAAAATCAAAACTTTTTCATTTTTTTAATTTTTTTCGAAAATCCTTGCTAACAATTAATGTTGTGATTCAAAAATTTCAAGTTTGTTACTTTCTTGTTAAGAAAAGTTCAATATTTGAATTTTAGAATCATATCTTTTATTTTCTTGTTAGTCAAGTCATCAATTTTAAAAATCAAATCTTTTTAAAAAATTTGCTTTTCAATCATATATTTTCAAACAAATATTTTTCAATCAAATCTTTTTCAACCATATCTTTTTAATCATATCTTTTTTTAAAACCAAATTTTCTTCAATCATATCTTTCAAATCATATCTTTTTAAAATCAGATTTTTTCAATCATATCTCTTTTAATTTGATGTCAAACTTTCTTCTTCTAACTTCTTATCTTTTTTAAATTATTTTCAAATCTTTTTCAACTAATCACTATTTCTTATCTTTTTCGAAAATCACAAACCTCTTTTTCAAAAATCTTTTTAATTTTTGAAAACTCCCTCTCTCATCTCTTTCTATTTATAGACTAACACTTCTCCTCTATTAGCAATTCGGACTCTCTCCCTCTTAATAAGTTCGAATTCTCTACCTCATCCTTCTATTCTTCTTTTCCTCTAATACATCAAGGAATCTCTATACTGCGACATAGATGATTCCATACTTTCTTGTTTTCTTCTCTTTCATATGAGTAGGAACAAAGATAAAGGCATTCTTGTTGAAGCTGATCCTGAACCTGAAAGGACTCTGAAGAGAAAACTAAGAGAAGCTAAAGCACAACTCTCTGGAGAGAACCTGACAGAAACTTTCAAAAAAGAAGAAGACATGGCAGCCAAAAATAACAACAATGCCAACAATGCAAGGAAGGTGCTTGGTGACTTTACTACACCAACTTCCAACTTCCATGGAAGAAATATCTCAATTGCTGCCATTGGAGTAAACAATTTTGAGCTTAAGCCTCAATTAGTTTCTCTGATGCAACAGAATTGCAAGTTCTATGGACTTCCATCAGAAGATCCCTTTCAGTTCTTAACTGAATTCTTGCAGATCTGTGATACTGTTAAGACTAATGGAGTTGATCCCGAGGTCTACAAGCTTATGCTTTACCCTTTTTCTGTAAGAGACAGAGCTAGAATATGGTTGGACTCTCAACCTAGAGATAACTAGAACTCTTGGGATAAGCTGGTCACGACTTTCTTAGCCAAATTCTTTCCTCCTCAAAAGCTGGGCAAGCTTAGAGTGGATGTTCAAACCATCAGGCAGAAAGAAGGTGAATCCCTCTATGAAGCTTGGGAAAGATACAAGCAACTGACCAAAAAGTTTCCTTCTGACATGCTTTCAGAATAGACCATCGTGGATATATTCTATGATGGTCTATCTAAATTGTCTAAGATGTCATTGGACCATTCTGCAGGTGGATCTATTCACCCGAAGAAAACCCCTACAGAAGCTCAGGAGCTCATTGAAATGGTTACAAATAACCAGTTCATGTACACTTCTGAAAGGAATCCTGTGAATAATGGGACACCTCAGAAGAAGGGGGTTCTTGAAATTGATACCCTGAATGCCATGTTAGCTCAGAATAAAATGTTGACTCAGCAAGTCAATATGATTTCTCAGAGTCTGAATGGATTGCAAGTTGCATCCAACAGTACTAAAGAAGCATCTTCTGAAGTAGAAGCTTGTGATCCTGAGAACCCTGCAATGGCAGAGGTGAATTACATGGGTAAAGCCTATGGAAACACCTATAATCCGTCATGGAGAAATCATCCAAATTTCTCATGGAAGGATCAACAAAAGCCTCAAGAAGGCTTTAACAATAATAATGGTGAAAGAAATAGGTTTAGCAATGGCAAGCCTTTTCCATCATCCTCTCAGTAACAGATAGAGAATTCTGAGCAGAATCCATCTAGCTTAGCAAATATAGTCTCTGATCTATCTAAGGCCACTCTCAGTTTCATGAATGAAACAAGGCCAAAGGAATCTGAGGCTCACACAGAGACCATAGAGATTCCATTGAACTTCCTTTTACCATTCATGAGCTATGATGACTGTTAATCTTCTGAAGAAGCTAAAGACATTGCAGAAGGGCAAGTTGCCCAGCATATAGGAGCAATCATGAAGCTGAACGCCAAGCTATTTGGTAATGAGACTTAGGAGGATGAACCTCCATTGCTCATTAATGAACTGAATACCTGGGTTCAGCAAACTTTACCTCAAAAGAAACAGGATCCTGGTAAATTTATAATACCCTGTACCATAGGCACCATGACCTTTGAGAAGGCTCTATGTGACCTAGGATCAGGTATTAACCTCATGCCACTCTCTGTAATGGAGAAACTAGGAATCTTTGAGGTACAAGCTGTAAGAATCTCACTATAGATGGCAGACAAATCAATGAAACAGGCTTATGGAATAGTTGAGGACGTGCTAGTGAAGGTTGAAGGCCTTTACATCCCTGTTGATTTCATAATCCTAGACACTGGGAATGATGAGGATGAATCCATCATCCTTGGCAGACCTTTCATAGCCACAGCCAAAGCTGTGATTGATGTTGACAGAAGAGAGTTGGTCCTTCAATTGAATGAGGACTATCTTGCATTCAAGACTAAGGTTCTCCTTCTGCACACATGGAGAAGAAGCATCAAAAGCTTCTCTCAATACAGAGTCAAACAAAGCACCACATTCAAACTCTAAGTTTGGTGTTGAGATGCCACAACCAAAGTCTAAGTTTGGTGTTGAGAGGCCACAACCATGCTCTAATTGTCTATGAGGCTCCATGAGAGCCCACTGTCAAGCTATTAACATTAAAGAAGTGCTTATTAGGAGGCAACCCAATTTTTATTTATCTATGTTAAATTTCCATTTTCCATTATTATTTTATGTTTACTTTAGGTTGATGAACATGTGGTGTCACAAAAATAACTGCAAAAATGAAAGTAAAATCAAAAATAGCATTAAAAATAGCACACCCTCGAGGATGAACTTACTAGCGTTTAAACGCCAGTAAGAGTAGAAGAACGGGCGTTAAACGCCCAGTCTGGCACTATTCTGGGCGTTTAACGCTAGAAATGGGCACCAGACTAGCGTTTAACGCTAGAACAGGGCAACAAGCTGGCGTTAAACGCCAGAAAGGAAAGAAAAGCTAGCGTTAAATGCCAGAAACAGGCAGCAATCTTGCATTTAACGCCAGAATTGCACTCTAAGGGCGTTTTGCACGCCTAAATGGAGCAACAATGAGAAGTCCTTGACCCCTCAGGATCTGTTGACCCCACAGGATCCCCACCAATCTCAACTCATTCTCTCTCTCCCTCACACCTTTTCATAACACTCTTCCCCAAATACCCTTCACCAATCACATCCATATCTCTTCCCCAAATACCCCTCACCAATCACATCCATATCTCTTTCCCAAAAACCCCCACCTACTTCCAAAATTCAAAATCCTTTCCCTCCCAAACCCAACCCCAATTACACGAACCTAACCTTCCCCCCCCCCACTTCTATATAAACCCCTCATCCCTCTTTTATTTTCACACATCACAATCACCTTATACCCCCTTGGCCGAATTCACTCTCTCCCTCTATATCCTCCAATTTTTCTTCTTTTTCCCCTTCTTTCTTTCTCTTTTGCTCGAAGACGAGCAAACCTTTTAAGTTTGGTGTGGTAAAAGCATTACTTTTTGTTTTTCCATAACCATTTATGGCACCTAAGGCCGGAAAAACCTTTAGAAAGAGGAAAGGAAAGGCAAAAGCTTCCACCTCCGAGTCATAGGAGATGAAGAGATTAATCTCAAAAGTCCATTAAGACCACTTCTATGAAGTTGTGGCCAAGAAGAAAGTGATCTGTGAGGTTCCTTTCATGCTCAAGAAGAATGAGTATCTGGAGATCCAACATGAGATTTAAAGAAGAGGTTGGGAAGTTCTCACCAACCCCATTCAACAAGTCAGAATCTTAATGGTTCAAGAGTTCTATGCCAATGCATGGATGACTAGGAACTATGATCAAAGTATGAACCCGAATCCAAAGAATTGGCTTACAATGGTTCGGGGAAAATACTTAGATTTCAGTCCAGAAAATGTAAGGTTGGCGTTCAACTTGCCAATGACGCAAGAAAACGCATGCCCCTACACTAGAAGGGTCAACTTTGATCAACGGTTGGACCAAGTCCTCATGGACATATGTGTAGAAGAAGCCTAGTGGAAAAGAGACTCCAAAGGCAAGCCGGGTCAATTGAGAAGGCATGACCTTAAGCCCATGGCTAGAGGATGGTTGGAGTTCATCCAACGCTCCATCATTCCTACTAGCAACCGATCCGAAGTAACTGTGGATCGGGCCATCATGATCCATAGCATCATGATTGGAGAGAAAGTGGAAGTTCATGAGATCATACCTCTAGAATTATACAAGGTTGCTACCAAACTTTCCACTTTAGTAAGGCTAGCTTTCCCTCATCTCATCTGTCACTTATGCAATTTAGCTGGAATTGTCATAGAGGAAGACATCCTCATTGAAGAGGACAAGCCCATCACTAAAAAGAGGATGGAGCAAATAAGAGAGCCCACTCATGGACCTCAACAAGAGCATGAGGAAGTCCCTCATCAAGAAATCCCTGAGATGCCTCAAGGGATGCATTTTCCTCCGCACAACTATTGGGAGCAACTCAATACCTCTTTGGGAGATTTGAGTTCCAATATAGAGCAACTAAGGATGGAGCACGAAGAGCACTCCATTATTCTCCATGAAATTAGAGAGGAACAAAGGCAAGGAAGAGACATAGAGGAGCTCAGGCGTTCCATTAGATCTTAAATGAAAAATGTGCCTAATTACAAAAGAACAAAAAGAACTTGAATTTCAAATTTTATCTTGAAATTAGTTCAATTAATTTAATGTGGTGGCAATACTTTTTGTTTTCTGAATGAATGCTTGAACAGTGCATATTTTTGATAGTGAAGTTTATGAATGTTAAAATTGTTGGCTCTTGAAAGAATGATGAACAAAGAGAAATGTTATTGATAATCTGAAAAATCATGAAATTGATTCTTGAAGCAAGAAAAAGCGGTGAGAAAAAAAAATGGCGAAAAAAAAGAGAAAGAAAGAAAAACAAAAAGCAAGTAGAAAAAGCCAATAGCCCTTTAAACCAAAAGTCAAGGGTAAAAAGGATCCAAGGCTTTGAGCATCAGTGGAAAGGAGGGCCCAAAAGGAATAAAATCCTGGCCTATGCGGCTAAATCAAGTTGTCCCTAACCATGTGCTTGTGGCATGAAGGTCCAAGTGAAGAACTTGAGACTGAGTGGTTAAAGTCGTGGTCCAAAGCAGAAAGAGTGTGCTTAAGAATTCTGGACACCTCTAATTGGGGACTTTAGCAAAGCTGAGTCACAATCTGAAAAGGTTCACCCAGTTATGTGTCTGTGGCATTTATGTATCCGGTGGTAATACTAGAAAACAAAGTGCTTAGGGTCACGGCCAAGACTCATAAAGTAGCTGTGTTCAAGAATCAACGTACTGAACTAGGAGAATCAATAACATGATCTAAAATATAGATGCTAATCATTCTGAATTTCAAAGGATAAAGTGAGATGCCAAAACTGTTCAGAAGCAAAAAGCTACTAGCCACGCTCATCTAATTGGGACTAAGTTTCATTGATATTGTGGAATTCATTATATGTTCTCTTCTTTTTATTCTATTTTGTTTTCAATTGCTTGGGGACAAGCAAAAATTAAAGTTTGGTGTTGTGATGAGCGGATAATTTATACGCTTTTTGGCATTGTTTTTAGGTAGTTTTTAATATGATTTAGTTAGTTTTTTGTATATAATTATTAGTTTTTATGAAAAAATCACATTTCTAGACTTTACTATGAGTTTGTGTGTTTTTCTGTGATTTCAGGTATTTTCTGGCTGAAATTGAGGAACCTGAGCCAAAATCTGGTTCAGAGGCTGAAAAAGGACTGTAGATGTTGTTGGATTCTGACCTCCCTGCACTCGAAATATATTTTTTGGAGCTACAGAAACCCAATTGGTGCGCTCTTAATTGAATTGGAAAGTAGACATCTTGGGCTTTCCATCAATATATAATTGTCTATACTTTGCCCGAGTTTTGACAATGCAAACTGGCGTTTAAACGCCAGCTTCCTGCCCTATTCTGGCGTTAAACGCCAAAACTGAGTTACAAGCTAGAGTTAAACACCCAAACTGGCACCAAAGCTGGCATTTAACTCCAAGAAAAGTCTCTACATATGAAAGCTTCAATGCTCCGCCCAAGCACACACCAAGTGGGCCCGGAAGTGGAGTTCTGCATCATTTACTTATCTTTGTAAACCCTGGTAACTAGTTTAATATAAATAGGACTTTTTACTATTGTACTGATATCTTTGGACGTTTAGTCCTTAGACCTAAGTCTTTGTTATTCTGGTTCCCTCTCTGGGGCCAAAGCCAATGAACACTATTATCACTTATGTATTTTCAATGGTGGAGTTTCTACACACCATAGATTAAGGTGTGGAGCTTTGTTGTTCCTCGAGTATTAATGCAATTACTACTGTTTTCTATTCAATTCAAGCTTATTCTTGTTCTAAGATATTCATTCGCACACAAGAACATGATGAATGTGATGTTTATGTGACACTCATCACCATTCTTAACTTATGAATGCGTGCCTGACAACCACTTCCGTTCTACCTGAAAACAAGCTTGAATGTATATCTCTTGGATTCCTTGTTCACGACACATGGTTGCCTCTCCTGAAAACAGAGCCTTCCATTTCGTGAGGTCAGAGTCTTCGTGGTATAAGCTAGAATCAATTGGCAGCATTCTTGAGATCCAGAAAGTCTAAACCTTGTATGTGGTATTCCGAGTAGGATCTGGGATGGGATGACTGTGACAAGCTTCAAACTCATGACTGTTGGGCGTAGTGACAGACGCAAAAGGATCACATGATCCTATTCCAACACAAGTGAGCACCGACAGATGATTAGCACTACGTAACCCGTAGTTGGACCATTTTCACTGAGAGGATGGACGGTAGCCATTGACAACGGTGATCCCCCAACATACAGCTTGCCATGGAAAGGAGTATGAATGATTGGATGAAGGCAGTAGGAAAGTAGAAATTTAGAAGGAATAACGCATCTCCATACGCTTATCTGAAATTCCCACCAAGAAATTACATAAGTATCTCTATCTTTATTTTATGTTTATCTATCTTTTAATTATCAAAACTCCATTACCATTTGAATCCACCTGACTAAGATTTACAAGATGACCACAGCTTGCTTCAGGCCGACAATCTCCGTGGGATCGACCCTTACTCACATAAGGTATTACTTGGACAACCCAGTGCACTTGCTGGTCAGCTATGCGAAGTTGTGAAGAGACGTGTGAATCATGGTATTGTGCACCAAGTTTCTGGAGCCATGCCAAGGGATAACAATTTCGTGCACCAGTGTGCAGAAGATCAGTGATCCCAGAAGTTAAGTTGAATCTAAAAGAAGAAGAATACCCAAAGATCCAAGAGAAGATTTGAAATAGGGGCTGGAAAATCCTGGCTAATCCTGAGATACATGTTGAAAGAAATATGATCCATGAATTCTATGCAAATCTGTGGATGACAGATAAGCAAAGAATGGAGGGAATTGCTTTATACTCCTTTCGGACTATGGTCAAAGGGAAGGTTATTTACTTCCACATTGACAAAGTGAGAGAAGTCCTCAAACTTCCTCAGCTACATGATGATCCAGAATCTTTTAATAGGAGAATGGCTAAAGATAAAAAGCTGGATCAAGTTCTAGAGGTCATATGCCTCCCTGGAACCAAGTGGATAACCAATTCAAAAGGTGTTCCAAATCAACTGAAGAGAGGAGATCTCAAACTAGTTGCTAGAGACTGGCTGGATTTCATTGGGCGTTCTATACTTCCCACCAGTAACTGCTCTGAAGTCACTGTCAAAAGGGCAGTGATGATTCACTGTGTTATGCTAGAAAAAGAAGTGGAGGTTCATCAGCTGATTCCTTATGAAATTTACATAATTTCAAACAAGGAATCTACTGAGGCAAAACTGGCTTACTGATGAGCGGATAATTTATACACTTTTTGGCATTGTTTTTAGGTAGTTTTTAGTAAGTTCAAGCTAATTTTAGGGATGTTTTCATTATTTTTTATGTTAAATTCATATTTCTGGACTTTACTATGAGTTTGTGTGTTTTTCTGTAATTTCAGGTAATTTCTGGCTGAAATTGAGGGACTTGAGCAAAACTCTGAAAAAGGCTGACAAAAGGACTGCTGATGCTGTTGGAATCTGACCTCCCTGCACTCGAAATGGATTTTCTGGAGCTACAGAACTTCAACTGGCGCGCTCTCAACGGCGTTGGAAAGTAGACATCCAGAGCTTTCCAGCAATATATAATAGTCCATACTTTATTCGGGAATTGATGACGTAACTTGGCGTTGAACGCCAAGTAGATGCTGCTGTTTGGAGTTAAACGCCAAAAACACGTCATGATCCGGAGTTGAACGCCCAAAACACGTTATAACTTGGAGTTCAACTCCAAGAGAAGCCTCAGCTCGTGGATAGATCAAGCTCAGCCCAACCATACACCAAGTGGGCCCCGGAAGTGGATTTATGCACCAATTACTTACTTATGTAAACCCTAGTAGCTAGTCTAGTATAAATAGGATAATTTACTATTGTATTAGACATCTTTTGACAGTTTAATCTTTTGACTGCTTAGTCTTTGATTATTCGGTCTTTTGATCATTCAGGGGGCTGGCCATTCGGCCATGCCTGAACCTTTCACTTATGTATTTTCGACGGTGGAGTTTCTGCACACCATAGATTAAGGGTGTGGAGCTCTGCTGTACCTCAAGTTTCAATACAGTTACTATTACTTTCTATTCAATTCTCTTTTATTCTTATTCCAAGATATATGTTGCACAACACTTTGATGAATGTGATGATCCGTGACACTCATCATCATTCTCACCTATGAACGCGCGTGACTGACAACCACTTCCGTTCTACCTTAGGCCGGGCGCATATCTCTTAGATTCCCCAACAGAATCTTCGTGGTATAAGCTAGATAGATGGCGACATTCATGGGGATCCGGAAAGTCTAACCTTGTCTGTGGTATTCCGAGTAGGATCCTGGGAATCCGGAAAGTCTAACCTTGTCTGTGGTATTCTGAGTAGCATTCCGGTATTGAATGACTGTGACGAGCTTCAAACTCCTGAAGGCTGGGCATTAGTGACAGACACAAAAGAATCAATGGATTCTATTCCAACCTGATTGAGGACCGACAGATGATTAGCCGTGCTGTGACAGAGCATTTGGACCATTTTCACTGAGAGGATGGGATGTAGCCATTGCCAAGGGTGATGCCTCCAGACGATTAGCCGTGCAGTGACAGCGCATAGGACCATTTTCCCGAGAGGATTAAAAGTAGCCATTGATGATGGTGATGCCCTACATATAGCTTGCCATGGAAAGAAGAAAGAATGATTGGATGAAAGCAATAAGAAAGTAGAGATTCGAAAGGATTCTAGCATCTCCACACGCCTATCTGAGATTCCCACTATTGATTTACATAAGTATTTCTATCTCTTTTTATTTTCTATTTATTATTAATTTTCGAAACCCATAACCATTTAATCTGCCTAACTGAGATTTACAAGGTGACCATAGCTTGCTTCATATCAACAATCTCTGTGGGATCGACCCTTACTCACGTAAGGTATTACTTGGATGACCCAGTACACTTGCTGGTTAAGTTGAACGGAGTTGTGGAAAGAAAGTGCTGAGTTAATTTTTTTATGCACACGCCAAAGAGCCATTATTGTTGATCACAATTTCGTCCACCAAGTTTTTGGCGCCGTTGCCGGGGATTGTTCGAGTATAGACAACTGACGGTTCATCTTGTTGCTCATATTAGGTAATTTTCTTTTCAAAAATCTTTTTCAAAATTTTTCTTTTCCTTTTTGTTTTTCCTAACATTATTTTGGAAAAAATTAATAAAAATACAAAAAAAATCATAAAATCATAAAAATAAAAAATATTTTGTCTTTCTTGTTTGAGTCTTGAGTCAATCTTTAAGTTTGGTGTCAATTGCATGCTTTAAAAATTTTTCTTGTATTTTTCTAAAATTCCATGCATTCATAGTGTTCTTCATGATCTTCAAGATGTTCTTGACAAGTCTTCTGTTTGATCTTGATGTTTTCTTGTTTTGTGTTGTTTGTTGTTTTTCATATGCATTTTTTGTTTGTTAGAGTCCATGCATTAAAGATTTCTAAGTTTGGTGTCTTGCATGTTTTCTTTGCATCAAAAATTTTTCAAAAATATGTTCTTGATGTTCATCATGATCTTCAAAGTGTTCTTGGTGTTCATCTTGACATTCATAGCATTCTTGCATGCATTCATTGTTTTGATCTAAAAATTTCATGCATTGAGTATTTTTGTTGTTTTTATCTCTCATAATTAAAAATTCAAAAATCAAAAAAATATCTTTTCCTTATTTCCCTCCAAATTTTCAAAATTTTGGGTTGACTTGGTCAAAAATTTTTAAAATTAGTTGTTTCTTACAAGTCAAGTCAAATTTTCAAAAATTTAAAAATCTTATCTTTTCAAAATCTTTTTCAAAAATCATATCTTTTCTAATTTTTCCTCTTTTTCAAAAATTTCAAAAATCTTTTTCAAAATATTTTCAAAATCTTTTTCTTATCTTTTATATCATATTTTCAAAAATATGCTAACAATTAATGTGATTGATTCAAAAATTTGAAGTTTGTTACTTTCTTGTTAAGAAATGTTCAATCTTTAAATTCTAGAATCTTATCTTGTAGTTTCTTGTTAGTTAAGTCATTTTAAAAATTAAATCTTTTTCAAAATATCTTTTTCTTAAAATTTTTATCTTATCTTTTTATCATATCTTTTTCAAAAATTTTATCTTTTTCAAAATTTGATTTCAAAATATCTTATCTAACTTCTTATCTTCTTATCTTTTTCACATTTGATTTTAATATCTTTTTCAACTAACTATTTGACTTTTTGTTTGTTTCTTATCTTTTTCAAAACCACCCAACTACTTTTCCCTCTTCAATTTTCGAAAATACCTCTCTCTTTTTCAAAAATTCTTTTTAATTAATTAATTGTTTTAAATTTTAATTTCAATTACATCTTATCTCTAATTTTCGAAAATTGCTAATCCCTGTTTCAAAATTATTTTCGAAATTTCCCCTCTCTTTTCTTATTCTATTTAATTATTTAATTACTAACACTTCTCTTCACCTCTCTCCATTTAAATATCCGAACCCACTCTTCTACATTCTTCTCCCCTTTCTTTTTCTACTAACATAAATGAATCTCTATACTGTGACATAGAGGATTCCTCTTCTTTTCTTGTTTTCTTCTCTTTCATATGAGCAGGAACAGGGAAAAAGGCACTCTTGTTGAAATTGATCCTGAACCTAAAAGGACTCTGAAAAGGAAACTAAGAGAAACTAAATTACAACAATCCAGAAACAACCTTTCAGAAATTTTCGAACAAGAGAAGGAGATGGCAGCCGAAAATAATGATAATGCAAGGAGAATACTTGGTGACTTCACAAAGCCAACGTCCAAATTTGATGGAAGAAGCATCTCCATTCCTGCCATTGGAGCCAATAATTTTGAGCTTAAGCCTCAACTAGTTGCTTTAATGCAACAAAACTGCAAGTTTTATGGACTTCCATCTGAAGATCCTTATCAGTTTTTAACTGAGTTCTTGCAGATCTATGAGACTGTAAAGATGAATGGAGTTGATCCTGAAGTCTACAGACTCATGTTTTTCCCTTTTGCTGTAAGAGACAGAGCTAGAATATGGTTGGATTCACAACCTAAGGATAGCTTGGACTCCTGGGAAAAGCTGGTCACTGCCTTCTTGGATAAATTCTTTCCTCCTCAAAAGCTGAGCAAGCTGAGAGTGGATGTTCAAACCTTCAAACAAAAAGATGGTGAATCCCTCTATGAAGCTTGGGAAAGATACAAGCAGCTGACCAAAAGATGTCCATCTGACATGTTTTCAGAATGGACCATATTAGATATATTCTATTATGGTCTATCTGAATTTTCGAAAATGTCATTGGACCATTCTGCAGGTGGATCTATTCACCTTAAGAAAACGCCTGAAGAGGCTCAAGAACTCATTGATATGGTTACAAACAACCAATTCATGTACACTTCTGAGAGGAATTCCCTGAATAATGGGATACTTCAGAAGAAAGGAGTTCTTGAAATTGATGCTCTGAATGGCATATTGGCTCAGAACAAAGTGTTGACTCAACAGGTCAACATGATCTCTCAAAATCTGAATGGATGGCAACATGCATCCAACAGTACTAAAGAGGTAGCTTCTGAAGAAGCTTATGATCCTGAGAACCCTGCCCTGGCAGAGGTTAATTACATGGGTGAACCTTATGGAAACACCTATAATTCATCATGGAGAAATCATCCAAATTTCTCATGGAAGGATCAACAAAAGCCTCAACAAGGCTTTAACAATGGTGGACGCAACAGGCTGAGCAATAGCAAGCCTTTTCCATCATCTTCTCAGCAACAGACAGAGAATTCTGAACAAAACACTTCTAATTTAGCCAATCTATTCTCTGATCTGTCAAAGGCCACTTTCAGTTTCATGAGTGAAACAAGATCCTCCATTAGAAATCTGGAGGCACAAGTGAGCCAGCTGAGTAAGAAAGTCATTGAAACTCCTCCTAGTATTCTCCCAAGCAATACAGAAGAGAATCCAAAAGGAGAGTGCAAGGCCATTGATATAATCAATGTGGCCGAATGCACAAGGGAGGAGGAGGACGAAAATCCTAGTGAGGAAGACCTCCTGGGACGTCCCTCAACCAAGAAGGAGTTTCCTATTAAGGATCCAAAGGAATCTGAGGCTCATATAGAGACCATAGAGATTCCATTAAATCTTCTTCTGCCATTCATGAGATCTGAAGACTATTCTTCCTCTGAAGAGGATGAAGATGTGACTGGAGAGCAAGTTGCTCAATATTTAGGAGCTATCATGAAGCTGAATGCCAAGTTGTTTGGTAATGAGACTTGGGAAAGAGAACCTCCCTTGCTCATTAGTGAACTGGATACCTGGATTCAGCAAATTTCACCTCAAAAGAAATAAGATCCTGGCAAGTTTTTGATACCTTGTACCATAGGCACCATGACCTTTGCAAAAGCTCTGTGTGATCTGGGGTCAGGGATAAATCTTATGCCACTCTCTGCAATGGAGAAGCTGGGGATCATTGAGGTACAACCTGCCTTATTCTAGTTACAATTGGCAGACAAGTCATTGAGACAAGCTTATGGAATAGTGGAGGACGTGTTAGTAAAGGTTGAAGGCCTTTACATCCCTGCTGATTTCATAATCTTAGACACTAAGAAGGAATAGGATGAATGCATCATCCTTGGAAGACCTTTCCTAGCCACAGCAGGAGCTGTGATAGATGTCAACAGAGGTGAATTAGTGCTTCAATTGAATGGGGACTACCTTGTGTTTAAGGCATAAGGCCATCCCTCTGTGACAAAAGAGAGTAAGCATGAAGAGCTTCTCTCAGTTCAGAGTCAAGAAGAGCCCCCACAGTCAAACTCTAAGTTTGGTGTTGGGAGGCCACAACCAAACTCTAAGTTTGGTGTTAAGACCCCATATCCAAACTCTAAGTTTGGTGTTGGGACTATACAACATTGACCTGATCACCTTGTGGCTCCATGAGAGCCCACTGTCAAGCTATTAACATTAAAGAAGCGCTTGTTGGGAGGCAACCCAATTTTATTTATCTAATTTTTATTTTATTTTATTATATTGTTATTTTGTGTTTTATTAGGTACATGATCATGTGGAGTCACAAAAAAAATATAAAAATTAAAAACAGAATCAAAAACAGCAGAAGAAAAATCACGCCCTGGAGGAAGCACAGACTGGTGTTCAACGCCAGTAAGGAGCATCTGGCTGGCGTTCAACGCCAGAACAGAGCATGAATCTGGCGCTGAACGCCAGAAATAAGCAACATTCTGGCGCTGAATGCCAGGAATGTGCCTAGAAGAAAAGATGGCGCTGAACGCCAGTAACAAGCATGAAACTGGCGTTCAACGCCAGAAACATGCTTTACATGGGCGTTGAAGGCCCAGAACGTGCACCACTCAGCGTTTAAATGCCAGAATGGTGTGCAAAGGCATTTTACATGCCTATTTGGTGTAGGGATGGAATTCCTTGACACCTCAGGATCTGTGGACCCCACAGGATCACCTCAGGATCTGTGGACCCCACAGGATCCCCACCTAACATATTCCCACCTTACCTCCTAATCCTAGTTTTACTCTTCCCCATATCACACTTCCCAAAATCCCTTCACCAATCACCTCAAGCTCTCTTCCCAATCACTTATTCACCACTCACATCCATCCACTCTTCCCCATAAACCCCACCTACCTTCAAAATTCAAAAACATTTTCCCACCCAATCCCACCCTAAATGACCGAACCTACCCTCTCCTCTCTCCCTATATATACCCTTCCATTCCACTTCATTTTCACACAACACTACCCCCTCTACTTTACCTTGGCCGAATCCATCTCCCCTCACTCTCCTCCATTTTCTTCTTTTTCTTCTTTTCTTCTTTCTTCTCTTGCTCGAGGGCGAGCAATATTTTAAGTTTGGTGTGGTAAAAGCATAAGCTTTTTGTTTTTCCATTACCATCAATGGCACCTAAGGCCGGAGAATCCTCTAGAAAAGAAAAAGGGAAGACAAAAGCTTCTACCTCCGAGTCATGGGAGATGGAAAGATTCATCTCCAAGAGCCATCAAGACCACTTCTATGATGTTGTGGCAAAGAAGAAGGTGATCCCTGAGGTCCCTTTCAAGCTCAAGAAAAATGAGTATCCGGAGATCCGACATGAAATCCGAAGAAGAGGTTAGGAAGTCCTAACCAACCCCATGCAACAAGTCGGAATCTTAATGGTTTAAGAGTTCTATGCCAATGCATGGATCACTAGGAACCATGATCAAAGTATGAACCCAAATCCAAAGAATTATCTCACAATGGTTCGGGGGAAATACTTAGATTTTAGTCCGGAGAATGTGAGATTGGCGTTCCACTTGCCCATGATGCAAGAAGATGTACGCCCCTACACTAGAAGGGTCAACTTTAATCAAAGGTTGGACTAAGTCCTTACGGACATATGTGTGGAAGGAGCTCAATGGAAGAGAGACTCCAAAGGCAAGCCAGTTCAACTAAGAAGACTGGACCTCAAGCCTGTAGCAAGAGGATGGTTGGAGTTCATTCAACGCTCCATCATTCCCATTAGCAACCGATCTGAAGTTACTGTGGATCGGGCCATCATGATTCATAGCATCATGATTGGAGAGGAAGTAGAAGTTCATGAAGTCATCTCCAATGAATTCTACAAAATAGCTGAAAAGCCCTCCACCATGGCAAGGCTAGCTTTTCCTCACCTTATTTGCCATCTATGTTACTCAGCTGGAGTTATCATAGAAGGAGACATCTCCATTGAAGAGGATAAGCCCATCACTAAGAAGAGGATGGAGCAAGCAAGAGAGACCCTTCACGGTTCTCAAGAGATGCATGAGGAAGCTCATCATCAAGAAATCCCTGAGATGCCTCAATTGATGCACTTTCCTCCCAACAACTATTGGGAACAACTCAACACTTCCTTAGAAGATTTGAGCCACAATGTTGAACAATTAAGGGTAGAACATCATGAGCACTCCATCATTCTCCATGAAATAAGAGAAGACCAAAGAGCAATGAGGGAGGAGCAACAAAGGCAAGGAAGGGACATAGAAGAGCTTAAGGACATTGTTGGTCCTTCAAGAAGAAGACGCCACTAAGGTGGATTCATTCCTTGTTCTTACTTCTTTCTATTTTTCGGTTTTTATGTTGTGTTTATCTATGTTTTGTGTCTCTACTTCATGATCATTAGTGTGTAGTAACCTTGTCTTAAAGCTATGAATAAAATCCATTAATCCTTCACCTCTCTTAAATGAAATATGCTTTAATTCAAAAGAACAAGAAGTACATGAATTTCGAATTTATCCTTGAATTTAGTTTAATTATATTGATGTGGTGACAATACGTTTTGTTTTCTGAATAAATGCTTGAACAGTGCATAATTTTTGATCTTGTTGTTTATGAATCTTAAAACTATTGGCTCTTGAAAGAATGATGAACAAAGAGAAATGTTATTGATGATCTGAAAAATCATGAAATTGATTCTTGAAGCAAGAAAAAGCAGTGAATAGCAAAAGCTTGCGGAAAAAAAAAGTGGCGAAAAAATATATATATAGAAAGAAAAAGAAAAAGCAAGCAGAAAAAGCCAATAGCCCTTAAAACCAAAAGGCAAGGGTAAAAAGGATCCAAGGCTTTGAGCATCAATGGATAGGAGGGCCCAAGGAATTAAAATCCAGGCCTAAGCGGCTAAACCAAGCTGTCCCTAACCATGTGCTTGTGTCATGAAGGTCCAAGTGAAAAGCTTGAGACAGAGTGGTTAAAGTCGTGATCCAAAGCAGAAAGAGTGTGCTTAAGAGCTTTGGACACCACTAACTGGGGACTCCAGCAAAGTTGAGTCACAATCTGAAAAGGTTCACCCAGTTATGTGTCTGTGGCATTTATGTATCCGGTGGTAATACTGGAAAACAAAGTGTTTAGGGCCACGGCCAAGACTCACAAGTTGCTGTGTTCAAGAATCAACATGCTTAACTAGGAAAGTCAATAACACTATCTGAACTCTGAGTTCCTAGAGACGCCAATCACTCTAAACTTCAAAGGAAAAAAGTGAGATGCCAAAACTGTTCAGAAGCAAAACGCTACAAGTCCCGCTCATCTAATTATAATTAATATTCATTGATATTCTGGAATTTATAGTATATTCTCTTCTTTTTATCCTATTTGATTTTCAGTTTCTTGGGGACAAGCAACAATTTAAGTTTGGTGTTGTGATGAGCGGATAATTTATACGCTTTTTGGCATTATTTTTAGGTAGTTTTTAGTAAGTTCAAGCTACTTTTAGGGATGTTTTCATTAGTTTTTATGTTAAATTCACATTTCTGGACTTTACTATGAGTTTGTGTGTTTTTCTGTAATTTCAGGTAATTTCTGGCTGAAATTGAGGGACTTGAGCAAAACTCTGAAAAAGGCTGACAAAAGGACTGCTGATGCTGTTGGAATCTGACCTCCCTGCACTCGAAATGGATTTTCTGGAGCTACAGAACTCCAAATGGCGCGCTCTCAATGGTGTTGGAAAGTAGACATCCAGAGCTTTCCAGCAATATATAATAATTCATACTTTATTCGGGAATTGACGACGTAACTTGGCGTTGAACGCCAAGTACATGCTGCTGTCTGGAGTTAAACGCCAGAAACACGTCATGATCCGGAGTTGAACGCCCAAAACACGTTATAACTTGGAGTTCAACTCCAAGAGAAGCCTCAGCTCATGGACAGATCAAGCTCAGCCCAAGCATACACCAAGTGGGCCCCGGAAGTGGATTTATGCACCAATTACTTACTCATGTAAACCCTAGTAGCTAGTCTAGTATAAATAGGATAATTTACTATTGTATTAGACATCTTTTGACAGTTTAATCTTTTGACTGTTCAGTCTTTGATTATTCGGTCTTTTGATCATTCAGGGGGCTGGCCATTCGGCCATGCCTGAACCTTTCACTTATGTATTTTCAACGGTGGAGTTTCTGCACACCATAGATTAAGGGTGTGGAGCTCTGCTGTACCTCAAGTTTCAATACAATTACTATTACTTTCTATTCAATTCTCTTTTATTCTTATTCCAAGATATACGTTGCAAAACACTTTGATGAATGTGATGATCCGTGACACTCATCATCATTCTCACCTATGAATGCGCGTGACTGACAGCCACTTCCGTTCTACCTTAGGCCGAGCGCATATCTCTTAGATTCCCCAACAGAATCTTCGTGGTATAAGCTAGATAGATGGCGGCATTCATGGGGATCCGGAAAGTCTAACCTTGTTTGTGGTATTCTGAGTAGGATCCTGGGAATCCGGAAAGTCTAACCTTGTCTGTGGTATTTCGAGTAGGATTCCGGTATTGAATGACTGTGACGAGCTTCAAACTCCTGAAGGCTGGGCATTAGTGACAGACGCGAAAGAATCAATGGATTCTATTCCAACCTGATTGAGGAACGACAGATGATTAGTCGTGCTGTGACAGAGCATTTGGACCATTTTCACTGAGAGGATGGGATGTAGCCATTGCCAAGGGTGATGCCTCCAGACGATTTGCCGTGCAGTGACAGCGCATAGGACCATTTTCCCGAGAGGATTAAAAGTAGCCATTGATGATGGTGATGCCCTACATACAGCTTGCCATGGAAAGGACTAAGAAGGATTGGATGAAAGCAATAAGAAAGTAGAGATTCAAAAGGATTCTAGCATCTCCACACGCCTATCTGAGATTCCCACTATTGATTTACATAAGTATTTCTATCTCTTTTTATTTTCTATTTATTATTAATTTTCGAAACCCATAACCATTTAATCTGCCTAACTGAGATTTACAAGGTGACCATAGCTTGCTTCATATCAACAATCTCTGTGGGATCGACCCTTACTCACGTAAGGTATTACTTGGATGACCCAGTACACTTGCTGGTTAAGTTGAACGCAGTTGTGGAAAGAAAGTGCTGAGTTAATTTTTTTTATGCACATGCCAAAGAGCCATTATTGTTGATCACAATTTCGTCCACCACTTACCCAAGCTTAATTAGTCTGTTATGCAAAGATGCAGGGGTACAGATAGGTATGGATGAGTACATCCCAGTTGAACGCCCAATCACTAAAAAAGTAATGGATGGACCTCAAGTTCAAGACAACCCCATCAAGAGGAGGGCGCATGAGCTCCTCCAAGAAATTCCTCAATTTGACTATTGGGTCCACTTAGAAGCATCTGTCACCAAGCTGCAAGAAGCTATAGATCAACTCAAAGAAGAGCAGTAGAATCAAAATAGCATGCTCTACAAACTACTCAAAGAACAGGAGAAGCAAGGGTGTGATATACAGGAGCTAAAGCACCAGAAGCTGTCTTTTGAAGAGCCAGCCATCCCACAGATTGAAGGAGTGCCTCTCTCTCAGAATAAAGGTTGTTGAGTCCTAACTCTGTGATAAATTTTGCAATTAGAAACCTATTTTAGGAGTTAAATGAGCATTAGTATTAGAGTCGTTTATTTTTATTTTTCCATAAGTATTAGTAGCATTTAAATTTCCATTCTTCTGATGCATGAGTAGTACTTTATTTTTATTTTTTCCAATTTGGCTATAATTTACTCTTCTTATCATCATTAAACATGAATAAAATAGTAGATTTTTTTTAGAAGAGCAAGGGTGCAAACATTTCAAGTATATAATAAGAAAAATCTAAATTATTTATATGCGGTGGCATTACTTTAGCTCTCTGAATGAATGCATAAACAGTGCATATTTTCTTTATATACTGAAATTTAAGTAATGTTTGGCTATTGAAAGAATAATGAAAAAAGAGAAATGTTATTGATAATCTGAAAAATCAGAAAATTGATTCTTTAAGCAAGAAAAAGCAGTGAAAAACACAAAGCTTGCGAAAAAAAATGGCGAAAAATAAAGAAAAAGAAAGAAAAAGAAAAAGCAAGCAGAAAAAGCCAATAGCTCTTTAAACCAAAAGGCAAGAGCCAAAAGCCAGTAACCCTTTAAACTAAAAGGCAAGGTAAAGAGGATCCAAGACTTTGTGCATCGGTGGATAGGAGGGCCCAAAGGAATAAAATCCTAGCCTAAGCGGCTAAATCAAGCTGTCCCAAACCATGTGCTTGTGTCATGAAGGTCCAAGTGAAAAGCTTGAGACTGAGTGGTTAAAGTCATGGTCCAAAGCAAAAAAGAGTGTGCTTAAGAACTCTGAAACCTCTAATTAGGGACTCTAGCAAAGCTGAGTCACAATCTGAAAAGGTTCACCCAGTTATGTGTCCGTGGCATTTATGTATCCGGTGGTAATATTAGAAAGCAAGATGCTTAGGGTCACGGCCAAGACTCATAAGTAGCTGTGTTCAAGAATCAACATACTAAACTAGGAGAGTCAATAACACTATCTGAATTCTGAATTCCTATAGATGCCAATCATTCTGAACTTCAAAGGATAAAGTGAGATGCCAAAACTATTCAGAAGCAAAAAGCTATAAGCTCCGCTCATCTAATTTGAGTCTGAGCTTCATTAAAGACTTTGAGATTTTATTGCACCATAATCTTCTTTTTATCCTATTTTATTTGTCCAGTTGCTTGGGGACAAGCAACAGTATAAGTTTGGTGTTGTGATGAGCGGATATTTTATACGATTTTTGGTAGTGTTTTCATATAGTTTTAGCATGTTGCATTCACTTTTTGTTATATTTTTATTAATCTTTTATTCAAAAATCACATTTCTAGACTTCACTATTGGTTTGTGTGTTTTTCTGTGATTTCAGGTATTTTCTGGCTGAAATTGAGGGACCTGAGCAAAACTCTAATTCAGAGGCTGAGAAAGGACTGGAGATGTTGTTGGATGCTAACCCTCCTGCACTCGAAGTGGATTTTCTGGAGCTACAGAAGCCCAGTTGGCGTGCTCTCAATTGCGTTGGAAAGTAGACATCTTGGGCTTTTTAGCAATGGTTAGTAGTCCATACTTTGTCAGAGATTTGATGGCTCAAACTGGCATTAAACACCAGCTAGAAACCCTTTTTCTGGCGTAAAACGCCAGAACTGGCATACTTCTTGGTGTTAAATGCCCATTTCGGCACCCAGGGTGGCGTTTAACTCCACTTTGAGGAATATTCACATGGAAGCTTGGAAGCTCAGCCCAAACACTCACCAATAGGCAGCATTCCTAAGATCCGGGAAGTCTAAACCTTGTATGTGGTATTCCGAGTAGGATCTGGAACGGGATGACTGTGACGAGCTTCAAACTCACGAATGTTGGGGACAGTGACAGTGTGCAAAAGGATAGAGAGATCCTATACCGACATCGACAGATGATTAGCCGTGCGAAAATTGTACATGGACCATTTTCACTGAGAGGACGGATGGTAGCCATTGACAACAGTAATCCACCAACATATAGCTTGCCATAGAAGGAGTCATGCGTGTTTGGAGAAGAAGACAGTAAGAAAGCAGAGGTTTGGATGATAGAGCATCTCCGGAACCTCAACCTGTTCCTCATTACTGAACCACAAGTATCATTCATTTTATGTTATTTTCTTTTCATAAACATAATCATTTTTATCACTAATCTCCTAACTAAGAGTTATAGGATAACCATAGCTTGCTTCAAGCCAGCAATCTACGTGGGATCGACCCTTACTCACGTAAGGTATTACTTGGACGACCCAGTGCACTTGCTGGTTAGTTGTATCAGAATTGTGAAAAGTGTGAATCACAATTCCGTGCACCACTGGGCGTGGCACGCCAGTAGTAAATTCCAGAGAAGGAAGTGAAGCAACCACAATGGGCGTGGCACACCAGATCTTGGGCGTGCCACACTAGTTCAACTTTCCAGAGAAGGAGGTGAAAGGCCAAACATATGGGCATGCCACTTGGTGTCGTATGCGTGGCACACCAGCTACCACTTCCCATTTAGGCGTGCCATTTGAGCCTTAGGCATTGCACGCCAGCATCATCAATCAACAAGAAGAAGACTTGGGCATGCCACTTGAGGTATGGGCTTGGCACGCCAACAAAGGAACCAAGAACACATAATGGGTGTGGCACGCCAGACCCTGGGCATGCCACGCTAGTTCAACTTTCCAAAGAGGAGAAGTAGAAGAAAAAGACCCTGGGCATGCTACTTGGGCTCGAAGGCATGGCATGCCAGGCTAACCAAGGTTTAAAAAGACCCTTGGTGTGCCACTTGGGCTCGAAGGCGTGGCATGCCAGGGATACCAACACATGGGGCATGCCACTTGAAGAGCTGCGTGGCGCGCCAAGCCAAATTGGAGGCTGGGCGTGGCACGCCACTTAAACGCCTGTCATAGGCCAAGTTGGAAGGTCACGCCAAGTTGGAAGGTCACGTTTATTAAGTTTTCTTTTCCCTCCAATTGTAATTTTCTTTTCTTTTTTGTATTTTCTTTATTCTAGTGTTAGGAGTAATATAAATAACCCCTGAGAGTACTGAGAAGGGGGTTGTTGAGTAGGAGTTTTGTTGAAGCATAGTTAGATTTACTTTTCACGTCATTTTCTTTCATCTCTTGTACTTTTCTCTTAAGTTGTGAGTAGCTAACTTTCCTCTCATTGAGAGAGGGAGCTCTGTTGTACTTGATGGATTAATGATAGTGAATTTCTTCTTCTCTTCATCTTCTCTTTGATTTGCTAGAAGGAATTTCGTTTTAATGTTAGTGTTCAATCATCATAGGAAAGAGGTTGAATGCAAAATGGGTTTCATGGGAACCATGGAAGAGAAAACATGAAACCATGCTTGAAATCCCTTCTCACACTTGAGTAGAATCTGGATTTTGGTGATTGGATATGGTTACATATAATCCACCCACTACTTGGACCTATGATGATGTGTGGTATAATCAGGGACCAAGTTTATCTCTCTTTAAGAGAAATTAGACCAAGGAATTGGCTGATTATCAAGATTTGAGAGATTGAGTCATAATAAACCCTATTTGTAGGGTTTATCTTGTATTAATTTTTGGAAATTTTATCACCTTTTACCCACATTTATTCAATGAAATAGCATGGTTTTGTAAATTCTCCTTTAATTGTGCTTAAGAGTGAATACATGCTTTTAGAAATCAAAATTGCTAAATTTAATTCACCTTGATTCCATTAGATGCCTTGATATGTTTGTTAAGTGATTTCAGATTTAGGAGTCAAGGATTGGATCAAGGGAATTAAGGAAAAGCATGTAGAAATGGAGAACTCATGAAGAAATGAAGGAATTGCAAAAGCTGTCAAGCCGACCTCTTCGTGCTTAATCAACCATAACATGAGCTACAGAGGTCTAAATGATGCGGTTTCAAGTGCATTGGAAAGCTAATATCTGGGGCTTCGAAATGATATAAGATTTGTCATAGTTGCATCGCGTATAGGGGAGCGCACATGCATGGTACGCGGACGCGCCGATGGTGGCACATGATCCACTTAATGCAACTCGTGGCCAGCAATTTTAAAAGCCTTGTGGGCCCAATCCAACTCATTTATGATGCTATTTAAGCCAAGGATTGAAGAGGGATGAGACACCTAGTTACCATTAGTTTAGTTTAGCTTAGTTTTGGAGGGAAAGTTAGTTTTAGAGAGAAGCTCTCACTTCTCTCTAGGGTTAGGACTAGGTTTAGATCTAGATCTACTTCTTCTTCTTCTCTCTTAATTTTCTTCTTTCATCCTCAATTGTTCTCTTGTAGTCGTAGAATTCCTCTTCTCTTGTAATTACTTTGTATTGTTAGTTGTAGTTTATAAATTCTTTTGTAGATCTACATTTCTTCTTCAATGCAATTAGTAAGTTCTTTGTTGTTTCATAATTGTTTTGATTTCCTATTGTTGATCTTTTGCTTTTGTAGTTGTAGTTCTCTTTAATTCTTGCAATTCATGTTGTTTATCTTTTGTGCCTTCCAAGTATTTGCTAAAATGCTTGGTTGGATTTTAGAGTAGAATTTTATGTTCTTGGCTTGGAAAGGTAACTTAGGAACTCTTGAGTTACTAATGTCCAAGTAATTAATGATTGGGATCCATTGACTCTAGTTCTCATTAATTGAATTGGTGGAGAGTTAGGACTTATGGATTAGGATTGATATAGCTCATTTGACTTTCCTTTGCTACTAGTTAGAGGATGACTTAGTGGATTGATCCTTGCAATTATCATAATTGTGGTTAGTGATTAGGATGGAGATCCTTGACCACCAAACCTTCCCAAGACCTTTTTAACTATTAGATTACTTCCTTGTCATTTATCTTTCATGCCTCTTATCAAAACCCCAAAATATACCTCATAACCAATAACAAGACACTATATTATAATTCCTAGGGAGAACGACCCGAGGTTTGAATACTTCGGTTATAGATCTTAGGGGTTTGTACTTGTGACAAACAAATTTTTGTATGAAAGGATTAGTGTATGTTTAGAAACTATACATGCAACGAGAATTCATTTGTAAATTTCTAAACCATCAAAAATCCGTTCATCAAGTCACCAAGGGATTGGGGCTCAATCATTCACGATTGCCAAGAGGTCAATGAGTTGCATGATTAAAGATGAGATGAGCTGGAATTAATCCAAAGAGAACAACATTCTTATCTTCCACAATCTCTATAGCTTTCTTTACATTCTGTTAATCCCCATTCCCATTTACAATTAAGTCATTTATGTTTCTGCACTTTACATTCCTGCCATTTCCTTTTCTGCACTTTACTGCCTCTCTTTACTTTTGAGTTATTTACATTCCTACTTATTTACAATTCTGCAATCACACTCTATATTACTCAGTTTAACAAATTTACCCATTAATTAAAATTGCTCAAATCTATCAATCTCTGTGGATACGATCCCACTCCACTGTGGGTTATTACTTGACGATACTTTTGGGCACTTGCCAAAAGAACAGATTCATGATTTTATATGATGAGTGAATTCTGGTCATCAATGCCAAGGCATCTTAGGCTAGTTTGACTAGCCTTTTTCTTTTGATTTCATTAGGTTTTATGCACTTTCTTGAGCTTTAAGCAATCATTTGGGTTAAAAGTTCATGTACACCTTGAATCATTCAAGCATGGTTAATTTGATGCATTTTCATGAGATTTTGGCCATAATTACTTGTGTGCTAAGAATGATGCAATTTCTCATGACTTTGTCAAGGCTTTGATGCATATATTGGTTAATGACAGGTGAAGAAATACATGAAAAGAAGTTGAAGAAATAGCCATTGAAAGATGAAGAGGAAGCAATGTTCGTGGCCAAAGTTGGACTACCAATGTTGCCTCAAACGTTGAGAGGAAGGAAACAAGGGAATCTGCTGCAAAATTTTGATATACACATTGGAGGGAGCGTTGGTGAGCCAACGTTACCTCCAACGCTAGTTGATACAATGCGCTTTCTGGAAAATGCTAAAATTGTGGCGACGCGTACGTGTAAATTGTGAATTTTTGCCAATCACGCGCATGCGTAGGTGATGCGAACGCGTGGATAAGCCAACGTTGGAGGGAACGTTGCCAGTCCAATGTTGATGCCAACGTGCACAATCTGAGTTCTAAGATCTTGATTTTGAAAAAGCGCATCGACGCGCACGCATATGCTATGCGTCCGCGTGAGCGTGAGTTTTGTCAATCCACGCGCATATGTGAATGAGGCGCACGCGTGGATGAATCAACGTTGGAGGGAGCGTTGTTGGTCCAACGCTGAGGCCAACGTGTGTGAAAACGTTTCAAAATTGGAATTGAGGAATTCGCATCCACGCACGTGTGTAGAAGACGCACTCGCGTGGATGAAAATTCTAGTCCCAGACCCGCGCACGAATAGGCAGCGCAGACGCGCAAAGTGGTAATTTGTATCATCCACGCGCACACGTATGTCACGCGTATGCGTGGACAAGAAAACGTTGGCACTCCAACGTTGAGTCAAACATTGCTCAAAATGCCCAAAATCCATTTTTTCTAAAGGATGTTTGACTCAACGTTTGCCTTCAAACGTGGACTCCAACGTGGACATTAGAACTCTGCAAATCAAGCATATCTCTTCTCAACAACATTGGAGCAACTTCAACCTATTTGAATTAAGGCCAAAAGCCCAATTCAGAGACTGAAGATCAATGGAAGAAAGTGTATAAATAGCTTAGAGTTTAAGTCAGTGGGGGGGCTTACAGACTGATGCTGAAACTCTGCCCAATTTTCCTTTCTCTGCAACTTTTTAATTCTGCAATGTACTTTTCATTTCCATTTTCCATTTTTATAGCTATGAACAACTAAACCCCTTTCATTGGGTTAGGGAGCTCTGTGTAATTCATTGGATCAATATTAGTTTTCATATTTCTTCTTCGTTCTTTTCTCTTGATCTGGCTAGAAAGCTTTCGTTATTCATCCAATTGGGTAGTTGTCTTGGAAAAGAAGCTATTCATAATTGGGTCTCCTCTGAACCTTGAAATAGGAATAAGGAGATCATGCTAGAAATGCTTTCTCACATTGGATTAGATTGGGGTTTGGATGGATATCGTGACATGTAATCCTACCAACACTTTGATCTATGAATATGTGTGGTATAATCAGTGACCGCACTTCATCTCTTCCCATGAGCACTTAAATCAATGAATTGGGCAATTGTTCTTGCTTAGAGAGATTAGATTGCCAAGGAATTGGGATCTGATTACCTAAGATTGACATGGAGATCAATGAATGCATTGATTGAGGAAGAGATGAAAATGAATTTGATCCGGAGAATTATAACATCTCTTGACCCAATGAGCTTTTCCATCATGATCTACCCATTCTTTTACATTCTGTTTTTAATTTGATGCTCAATTTCCCCATTCCCATTTAATTTATTGCAATTTAAGTTTCTGCACTTATATTCTTACAATTTAATTTCAGCTATTTAATTTCTTGCTCTTTAAGTTTCCCGTCAATTTTACTTTCTACGATCCCAATTTCAAATCGATTTTAGTTCAACAAGAACGATTCTCCAATTAACATTGATCAACCAACCAATGCTTGTGGGATTCGACCTCACTCTACAGTGAGTTTTTACTTGACGACAATCCGGTGCACTTGCCGGTAGAAAATTGTTGAGAGACAGTTTTTATGATATCAAGTTTATGGTGCCGTTGTCGGGGATTGGTTTTGTATTGGCAATTACTAAATTGGAGGATAACTAGATTGAGCATTTCTCTTTTCTTTTGTTAGATGAATTTCAATTTCAGCTGTTTAATTTTACTTTCTGCAATTTTTGCTGTTTCTCTTTATATTTCCTTACTTTCCAGCAAGCAAACCTACTAACCTTTGGATAAATTGCTCTAACCAAGCTAACTATACTTTATTTTAGTGGATTATGCACTTGTTGTTTCCTGTACTTGTTCATTGTATGACAGGTAGAAAAAGGGAAACCTCAACCTCTTTTGATAGTGAATCGGAGAGGACCTTCCTTAGATTAAGAAGGGAATCAAGAGGAAAGAAGGCTATTGGTGCAGATGAGAGGAGGAAGACTTAGACATAAACACAGAGGATGATATGGAAAACCATCATGAAGGAGAGGTGAACAATCATGCCAGAGGAGGTGCAGCCAACCCTACTGGACAAGAGAGGAGAGTGTTATGCTCCTACATTAATCCCAATCATGGGAATTGTTGGAGCAGCATTCAAAAGCCAACCATCCATGTTAATAACTTCGAATTGAAGCCTCAATTCATCACCCTCGTCTAAAAAAATTGTTCTTTCGGAGGAAGTGTCCAAGAAGACCCTAATCAGTATCTCACTACATTCCTAAGGATCTGTGATACAGTTAAATCTAATGGTGTTCATCCTGACACCTATAGATTGCTACTATTTCCATTTTCTCTGATAGATAAAGCATACAAATGGCTAGAATCATTTTCCAAAGAAAGCTTGACATCCTGGGAAGATGTGGTGAATAGATTCTTAGCAAGGTTCTACCCTCCCCAAAGAGTGAATAGGATGAGGACTGAGGTGCAGACATTCAGACAGCAAGATGGTGAAACCCTCTACGAAGCCTGGGAAAGATTCAAGGATTTGACAAGGAAATGCCCCCCAGATATGTTCAATGAGGGGGTACAACTGCATATTTTTTATGAAGGGCTGTCATATGAATCAAAAAAAGCTATAAATCATTCATTTGGAGGTTTCCTCAATAAGAAGAAGACTATTGAAGAGGCTATAGATATCATAGAAACAGTGACTGACAATGAATATTTCTATGCCTCAGACATAAGCAACAATAGAGGAGTTATGGAATTAAACCACATGGATGCAATCCTGGCCCAAAATAAGATGATCACCAAGCAACTAGCTGATTTGACCAAGCAAATAGAGAAGAATCAGGCTGCAGCCATCGATACTCAACCATCACCTCAAGGAAAGTTGGACACAGAGGAAGGAGTTAACTGGGAGGAAGCCAATTACCATAGAAATTCATCTAGGCAAGCTCATTGATGTGTGGAAAACGATCCAACACAAAACTCACCGGTAAGTGTACCGGGTCGCATCAAGTAATAAAACTCACGGGAGTGAGGTCGAACCCACAGGGATTGAAGGATTGAGCAATTTTAGTTCAGTGGTTGATTTAGTCAAGCGAATCAAGTATCGGTTGAGTGATTTTGTATCCAACAGTAAGTAAATAGCAGGAAATGTAAAGGGATAGGGATGAATTGCAGAAATTAAAGAGAATTAAAAGTAAAGGTGCTGAATCTTAAAGGACAAGAAATGTAAATTGCGGTAACTTAAAGTGCAAGAAATATAAATTGCTTGAATGGAAAAGGGATTTGAGGATTGGGAATTCAGAAATTAAGCAAGGGAAATTAAATTGCAGCAATTAACAAAGCAAGAGAAGAATTGAAATTATCTAGATCTCAAACAGAAATGGAAATTTGATTTCAGCAGTAGTTCAACAGAAGAACCAAAAGGAAAATTGGATCTCAAGACTCCAGAGACTAGATAGCAGAGTCTAGATCTCAATTACCTTCCCAGATCCAAGTTCACAAAGCAATTAAAGAGAAATTAAAGGTTGCAACAGTAGAGGAAGTGGAATTGAACTCAATTATGCAGAAGGGAAATTAAAGAGATCTTGAATGGAGATTGAGACAGAAGTTCCTCAATTCTTCACACCCAAGACTCAAACAAGAAAAGTAAAAAGTGCTCAAGCAAAAACAAGGAAGAAGAGAGATCAATTCTCCTTCCCAATTCTCTAAGATCTCAGTTCCAAGCTCTCAAAGAAAATGAAGTCTAAAGATGTGAAAATTCAAAAATCAAAAAAAGGTTCTAATTACATCAAACTATCTCCTATTTATACACTTTCTATTCTTGGATTTTGGAATTTGGATGGGCTTTTGATTTGGTGAAGAAATGAATTAAATTGGATTTTTAATCCAATTTTCAGCCCATGAAGAATTTAGCTTCTAGGAGGCTGCCCTGCCCTTGTGGAGGGCAGAGCAGGGAAATTGTGTGCTGAAGCCTCGTGCGTGCTTGTGCTGTGTGTGTAGCATCAAGATGCTGCCCTGCCCTTGTGGAGGGCAGGGCAGTGTTGCCATGGTGCGCCTTGCCTTGCTGCCCGTGCGTCCATGTTGCACGCCAAGTGCTCATGCCCGTGCCAATTTGTGTGCTGGCCATGCACCAAGAAATACTGCCCTGCCCTTGTGGAGGGCAGGGCAATGTTTCCAATGGGTGAGGTCCCAAGTTCAAAATTTGGTGGAGGCACATGCTGCCCCTTTTTCCTTGGTTTTCTTAGCACTAAAGTAATGCCTAGTTCCTTGCTTTCCCAAGGTGCTGTGTTCGATTCTTGGAGATTGAAAACAAACCAATTTTTGCTTGTTTTCCTTGTATTTGAGCGCTACTTCTTCCCTTCTTGTTCTTGGGTTTGAAACCCATGGGTGGCACTTGGAGACAATTTCCTTTGAATTTTTCTTGCATGGAGCCCGATATTGCTCTTGAGGAGGGCAGGGCAGAGTTTTTGCTTCCTTTGGTCCTTGGCATAGAATTGTGCTCTGCTTTTATGGAGGGCAGGGCAGTGATGTTTTGGAAGCATGGTCCATTATGCTGCTCTCTTGGAGGGCAGTGTGCTCTTGTGGAGAGCAGTGTTGCTTCTTCCTTCAATGTTGCGCCACACTTCTCCTTCTTTCACCACACCATTTTCTTCCTTTGGCCACATTTCTTAAGCCACGTTTTTCTTCTTTTCTTCTTTTCTTCACCTACGAGAAATCAAAATAACCAATCAAAGTATCACTAAATTCACAAGGTTTATAAATCATTAAAAATCAATTAATTTTAGCCCAAACCTCATGATTTAGCATCAACTAAATGGTGGTTGTTTGATTTAAAGAAGTTATGCATTTTCATTCCAAATTACTTACTTAGGATGCAAGAAAGTGCATAAAGACTAGTGAAACAAGTGAAATTAGCTTGAAAATGGGTATATGATGACTTGTCATCACAACACCAAACTTAAATGTTGCTTGTCCCCAAGCAAGCATCAAAACTAAGAGAAAATGAAATGAACAAGAAGAGCAAACATATCCTTATTAGGCATATAGCAGAACTTGATTCATGGAGTTTTTATGCAGACAATGATAACTCAGTTATTATTTGCTATTACATAAAATACACTTTTCCTCAAAGGCTTACTAAACTTGCTATTATAAGGTTTACTCCTTACTTGCTCCCTTGCTAACTTTTCTTTTCTCATTTTGCTTAACAAGCTTATTACTCTTTGAAGTCTTGGTGTCAAATGTTGTAGTAGCCTTTGGCTTTATTTTTACTCAACATTTCTCCACCACAGACACATGGCTCACTATTTCCTCCTAGGATCATTGATGCCCAGTATCTCTTTGGATAACTAAATGTTCTGTATCTAGGTTGCTCTTTATTGTGGACTTTCAATTGGCCATCCCAAATCAGTTGATCTAAGTGGCCAGGTTTTGAAATACCCCTTAGAATTTACTTGTCCAAGCATATCCTAGTACAAGAACACCACAGGCATGTGTCCTAGGGTCCAAGCTATTGGTGTCCAGCCTTTATTCTTTGTTTTTCTTGCCACATTGGCTTTTTCTTTTTCCTTTTTTTTCTGTTTTATTTTTGTTCTCAAGGGATTTTTTTCTTTACTGATAGGAACCTTTATGACAGCAAGCTAGCTCACACTTCAATGAAAATGACATTATGCTGCAATTATTTCATGAGTTATGCATTTAATCAGACATATATACCACCATTAACTTCCATTCTAACTTATGCAACATTGGATATTTACTTTTTAATTTAAACAATTCTCTTTTATTCAAGTATATGGGAAACAAAACAAAATTTAGCTAAGTGATGAATGACAAGCATTATGCAGATCAGCATACTTAATCAAACAACTTCACTTGCAACTAGATAAACACTTTAGCAGGATATATAATGGTTCCTAGATTCAAAACAATTCACAGCAGCAAGGATTAAGTTTAGATACAACCTTTGAAGTTGCAGCCCTTTGATTCTTCCTTTTGTTGTGTTCTCTTCGAGTTGAGATGCACAATATCTTCAATGGTTGGCTAATGTCCTGCATAGTTCTCAAAGGTTGCTTGCTTCTCAAGCCTTTGTGCAATTGGTTAGTCTAAAAATGATTATGGCTTTTTGAACTTACTTTGGTGTGTGAACACCAAACTTAGTTCCTTGCCACTATTTTTCATGCATCAACTTAACCATATGTGAAACCTTGTGTCCTTGCTAAAGGTTATGGAATTAAAACTAGAAAGCAGTTAAATAGTTGGATAATTTGTTTGATTGCTTGGAGCTAGCATTATGCAAGAGGTGAGAATGTGCTTTTAAATGAGATTTTGGTGGAACACCAAACTTAGAATCCTTCATTCTCTCTTAAATTATTTTGGTGTGTAACACCAAACTTAGCTTCTTGCAATACATACTAATTATTCAACATTTTATTGAAAAAGCTATGAAAAGAAAACTACCTCAGGTTGGGTTGCCTCCCAACAAGCGCTTCTTTATTGTCAATAGCTTGACATCCTCCATTTTTTTGCTTCAAGAAGGCAGTAGGCTCTGGACCCTTTTTTCCTTGTCCCATTGTCCTCCTAAGTACAGCTTTGCTCTATGACCATTTGCTATGAATTGATTCTTTGTTGCTTCGTCTAACAATTCAATGCTTCCATAAGGAAAAACCTTAGTTACCAAATATGGACCAGTCCACTTAGATTTAAGCTTGCCAGGGAACATCTTGAGTCGTGAGTTGTACAAGAGTACTTGTTGCCCCGGTTTGAATTCTTTCTTTAAGATCCTCCTGTCATGCCACCTCTTGGCTCTTTCCTTGTATATCTTGGCATTTTCATAGGCTTCTAACCTAAATTCATCTAGCTCATTTAGCTGTAACAATCTTTTCTCCCCTGCTGCTTCAGAGTCAAGGTTTAGGAGTTTAGTGGCCCAAAAAGCTTTGTGTTCAAGCTCTACAGGGAGGTGACAAGATTTGCCATATAATAGCTGAAAGGGGGACTTCCCAATAGGAGTTTTGAAAGCTGTCCTATATGCCCAGAGTGCATCTTCCAACTTCCTAGCCCAATCCTTTCTTGTGCTTCCTACTGTCTTCTCTAGGATTTTCTTCAATTCTCTGTTTGCTAATTCAGCCTACCCATTAGTCTGAGGGTGGTATGGTGTGGCTACTTTATGAATAAGTCCATATTTATGAAGAAGTTTCTCCATTTGTTTGTTACAAAAATGACCACCACCATCACTAATAAGACCCTTGGGCACTCTATATCTAGTGAAAATGTGCTTCTTGAGGAATTGAAGGACAATTTGCGCATCACAGGTAGTTGTGGCTATGGCTTCTACCCATTTTGAGACATACTCCACTGCTACCAAGATATATTTGACAGAATAGGAAGGGGGAAAGGGTCCCATGAAATCAATGCCCCATAGATCAAATAATTCTAATTCCAAAATGAAATTTTGTGGCATCTCATTCTTTCTTGTCAATCCTCCTACTCTCTGGCATTCATTACATTGGTGAACAAACTCTCTGGCATCTTTGAAAATAGTTGGCCAATAGAAACCACTTTGTAGTATCTTTGCAGCTGTTCTTTCTGGACCAAAATGTCCACCATAAGTTGAGCCATGGCAATGCCACAATATATCTCTTATTTCACTCTCAGGGACACATCTCCTAATCACTCCATCAGAACATCTCTTGAACAGAAAAGGTTCATCCCACAAGAACTTCCTTGCTTCATTGATTAGCTTCTTCACTTGTTGCTTAGAGAATTCTTGAGGTATCTTCTGATGGGAATTATTTTGGTGGAGACAAGAATCTCTCCCAAAACAACACCAATCTAACCGGCAAGTGCACCGGGTCGCATCAAGTAATAAAAACTCACGGGAGTGAGGTCGATCCCACAGGGATTGAAGGATTGAGCAATTTTAGTTTAGTGGTTGAGTTAGTCAAGCGAATCAAGATTTGGTTGATTGAGTTGCAGAATTTAAATTGCATTGAAAGTAAAGAGAACAAGAATTAAAGTGCTGAATCTCAAAGAACAAGAAATTAAATGGCAGAAACTTAGATTGCAAGAAATGTAAATTGCAAGAATCTTAAATGACAAGAAATGTAAATGGCTTGAAATGTAAAGGGGATTGGGACTTAGATTTGCAGGAATTAAACCAAGAGAAATTAAATTGCATTAGACAGAGGGGTAAATGGGAATTGGGATTCGATTGAATTCAAACAGACAAGCAACTTAAACAAATAAAGCAGGTGCAGAAAATTGAAATAGTAAAATGTGATCTCAGGACCCAGAGACTAGAAAACCAAGTCTAGATCTCAATGCCTTCCTAGATCCAACAAGAATAATAACAAGGAGAATGTAAATTGCAAGAGAATTAGATGAGAAAGCAAGTAGCAGAAATGGAAATTCAATTTGCAGTGAAAGTAAACAAGATCCAAGGTGAGATTGAAACAGAATTCCTTCAATTCTCCAACCCAAGATCCAAGACAAGTGTAATTGAAATTGAAAGCAATTAAACTCAGAAAATAAAGATCACTCAGGCTTCCCAAAACAGAAAAGAAAACTCTCTAAAAACTCTAAAAAGGGAAGCTCCCTGAATGAATTGAATTCTAGCCTATTTATACACTTTCTTCAATTGATCTTCAAGCCTTGAATTGGGCCTTTGCTCTTGGTGGAATTGGGTTGAAAGAGGCCTTGGTTGATTGCTCTTGAAGTTTGGAGAGGAACCCAAGTGAATCAATTGAACCGGATTTGAGTTTTGCAAAGTTGGATTTAAAGTTAGCCTCAAAGTTAGGGGGCTAACTTTGAGGCCAACTTTTTCTAGCAGCAAACACATTCTGCTGCACTTCACGTTGGAGCCAACGTTAGGGGGCTAACTTTGACCCTAACGTTGGCCTTGCTTTGTGTTGGAGTGGCGCCAACGTTAGCCTCCAAGTTAGGGGGCTAACGTTGGCGCAAACGTTGGCACACCCTGGGGGAGAGTTCTCATGCCAACGTTAGCCTCCAAGTTAGGGGGCTAACGTTGGCGCAAACGTTGGCACCCTGGGAAGCAAATCTTCATGCCAACGTTAGCCTCCAAGTTAGGGGGCTAACGTTGGCGCTAACGTTGGCTAGCCCTGGGAGTGATTTTCAACTTCCAACGTTAGCCTCCAAGTTAGGGGGCTAACGTTGAGGCTAACTTCAAGTCCAAAAGTTTGTGCCAACGTTTGAGGGCTAACTCCAACTCCAACTTCATTCTTCCTGGTTCAATTTCACTTGTTTCATTGTCTTCTCTTAGCTTCTAGCCATTCCTTCTCACTTCAATCCTTTTCCAAGCTTTCTTCACCTATCATAAATCAACCAAACACATCAAAGCTATGCTTGAAATCATGAGATGATCATTCTATCCTAATATGCACCAATTATGGCATCAAACCTCATGAAATTGCATTAATTTATCTATGGTTGATTCAATCAAAGGAAGCATGAAAATCTACCTCAATTGGCTTGCTTGTAGCTTAAGAAAGTGCATAATTCAAGTGAAAACAGAAGAAAAAGACTAGTAAAACTAGGCTAAGATGACTTGTCATCACAACACCAAACTTAAAGCTTGCTTGTCCCCAAGAAAGAAATGAATTATTAGGAAGAAAGAATGAATTGGAAAAAGATGTTCATGCTAGCAGAATGTTATTGATAGTTCATGGGATTTTATGTTGATATGCACATACTCACTTCTTATTGATTCTTAGGCTTTAGAAAGTCTCCTTCAAGCTTCAAGTATCATACTGCTATGACCTCTCATTATTCCTTTATCCTTGGCTATTACTTTGTTCAAAGCTTTATTTGAGTGTCATGTGTAGCAAGTTCATTTTCTTTTCTTTATACTTGACACATTATTCACCATGGACACTTGGCTCACCTTTCCCTTTAAACATTGATGCCCAGCACCTTTTTGGTTACTAAATGCCTTGTAGTTAGGTTGCTCTTGATAGTGGATTTTCAGCTGATGATCCCGGATTAGTTAATCCAAGTCACCGAGTGTTGAAGCACTCCAAAGAGCTTAGTAATCCAAGCAGATCCTAATACATAGACACCACAGGCATATATTTTTAAGGTTCAAGCTATTGGTGTCCAGCTTTGTTTCTTTTTTTTTTTTTGTTTTCTTTGATTCTGCCATCTTTTGGCTATCTCTTTTCTTTCTTTCTTTTTATTTTTCTTTTGAACCAAGGATTTTCTTTATTGAGATTCATAGACAGTAAGTCACTCTATACTTAGAAAAAGACATCCTAGCCCTTTATTCACTAAAGATGAGTTTTTATACAATCACACACATACCACCACTTACTATTATTCTACTTCTTTCTAACAGAGAACTATCTCATGCCACATTCAAACACTTCTTTTATTGAATTAAAGATGCAGGGGACATAACATGCTCTTAGTTAAGTGAAAGTGAACACACAAGCACAAACTTAAACTAGCTTACTTATTTTTTAAGATAATGTAAAGACTATTAAAATGACAACTTAAAGATGCAATGACACTTCAAACAGATAGAATGCATGCTTTTTCTTTGTAGTGATGAATAAGGAGCAAGTCCACCTTTCATTTGTCATGCTTCTTTCTTCTTTCATATACTTGGTTGTTGGAGTTCCCTGTGTCCATGTTTGTTGTCTGTTGACCCCTCCAAAACCCAGCTTTGTTCATCGTCTCCTCCACTCTATCTTCAAGCATCATGGCTTTGTTTGCTTCTATTTCACTTTTCTTTTTGAAGAACTCTTCATATGTTGGGAATGCTGGATCCATGTTGTGCAGATGTTCACCAATATAATTCAGTTTGATTTGACTATTAATGTTGTAATCGGCTTGGACTTCATATCTTGCATCTTGGAGAGTCGTAAACTCATTGAGAGCTCTCATGGTTTCGGCCTGCATTTGTGCTAACTTCCCAAATGCCTCATGAGATTGAAAGGCATGCTCCTCTTGCATTGCAACGAATTTTGACTCAAATTCATTTTGTTGGTTCATCATTTTCAGCTGCCATTCTTGTTGTTCTTGGTGATGCTTCAAGTATTGTGAATGGTACTCTTGTTGCCTTTCTTGAATTCTTGTGTATTGGTGTGACAGTCTTCCAATTGCTTCTTGCATTTGGGTCATATCCATATTGCCATGTGGGAAAAAGTGCGGCTGTTCCTCCTCTTCTTGTGGTTCTTCTTCTTGGTGTAACTCATCTTCTTCCATTGGTTCTTCTCTTTGCCTTCTTGGTCTTCGGCCATGATGTGCTTCGGGAGTTATTGTCATTCTTTCAATGGTTATGGGCAAGCCTTGGCCTATCCACTTTGGATTCTCATCTTCCAGTGGTACTTTAGCCTTCACACATAACCTCCAAATGGTACTTGGATAGTACAACCAAGATCCGGCCGCATTCTTCTCAGCAATCCGTTGGATATCTTTTGCAAGAATCTCATGGACTTTGATCTCTCCTCCTACCATGATGCAATGCAACATCACAGCTCTCTCCTTGTTAACTTCTGATGTGTTTACTGTGCCCAGAATTGATCTTTTCATCAGCTCATACCATCCTTTGGCTTCCGGGGTGAGGTCACATCTCTTCAAATACTTATATCGGTTCTTGCCATCTCCTTCCCATTCGGAGTTCTCTAAACAAATATCTCTAGCAATCTCATCATAATCCTGATCCTCATTCAACCTTTGTTGGTATCCTGGTTCATTAAAGCGGACTGACTTTAGCCCCAAGACTTTCTTGATTGCATTCGAGCTAAAATCTACTTCCACTCCCCGCACATAGCTCTTGTATGTTGGTGGCTCACGCATGTCAAGCCTCGGGATGTTGGCATAGAACTCTCTTACAATATTGGCATTGATTCGGGTATCTGGTGATGTAAGCTCCTCCCACCTCCTCTTTTGAATTTTGTTCTTCATTTCTTGACATCCATCATCCGGAAATAAGAATGGGATTTCTGGATAGATCTTCTTGTTGTTCTTCCACTCCATTTGAAATTGATGGTATGAAGACTTGAACCTCCATCGGTCATATTCAGGGGTGCTCTCCTCCACCATAGGTTCTTTTCCTTTTCTTCGTTTGGTTCTTGATGAGGAGGCCATGATCACTTAGTTGGTGGAGTTTTGTAGGGTTAAAGGGGATGTGAAGAGTGTTGGAGAGTTTGATGTGAGTTTGGAGCACAAAGAGGTGAGACCGAATTGGTTGGGGTAAGAATTGATGAAGGGAGGTTTAGATTGTTGGAAAGAAGTGTAGCTTATGGTGAAGGATGAAAGAATTGAGGTTTCAAAGCCACAAGGATTCGGTTATGTGCATGGCTAAAAGGTGGTGAGCTTTTTAAATGAGCAATGAAAGGCTAGGATGCAATTGGACTTAAGGGAATCAAAGGTATGTATGTAAGGATGAATGAAGACAAAATGTGCTCATTGCCTTGCCTTTGCCGTGACCATCTTCTGAGGAATGGCAGATTCTCTTTTTGATGTGATGATATTTTGTCCTCATGCTATGCTTTCCTTTGTCTTGTCTCTTTCATTGAAGATTCTTTGACTACCTAATCATCACAACAAGACAACACACATTAGCTTATCCAACCGTAGCTAGAGTTGTTCTTTTTATAACAAAACAATTAATGAAACTGTGACATTCTCTTAGGAGGACACCAAACTTAGTGTTTGGTCATGTATAAAGAAAATAAGTCTCCTCCTCCAATTAGTGCCATTCCAATGTCAAATGTTCATAAGAATTGTTTTTGTTACACTTTCTTTTTCTCTCTTTTTTTCATGAAGGATCAATTGTGTCTCTAAATTGGTACATCAAAGTTTGGTGGACACCAAACTTGTTTCTTGACAAAAGGTGCCTCACAATTGATGCCTTCATTACCGAAAAGGATTTTTCTATTTATGAGATTTTGGAAAATAACAATTGTATGATTATTGATGCATGAATTCCTAACTTTCATGAAGTTAAGTGAACACCAAACTTAGTGTTTGGCTATATGCTTTATCAAGACACTTTAAGCATGTAAAACGAAATTATTGCTTGAAAGCATACCAACTTCAGACAATGCATGCAGTTAATGATCCTGTTCATGAAAGGAAGGGGGGTTCATGCTCAAATGATCATAGCTTATTGAATTTAAAATGACATGAATTTTAAAGCATGGGTTGCCTCCCATGAAGCGCTCTTTTATTGTCATTAGCTTGACATTGAGGCTCTCTTTTATGGTGGTTGGTGCTTGTAGGGCCTCAATTTGTCTCCCCTGACTGTGATTCTCTTCTTTGTTTTCTGGTGTTCAATCTCAGCATGCTCTAATGAGAGTATGTTGCTGACAATGTAGTAGTCCTCATTTTGTTGATTTGACCCCAGCTGTTGATATATCAGCTGTACTTTGTCACCTTTGGAAAGCCTCTCTGTTGGAATCTTCCTATTCTTCCAACCCTTTTTTGTCTTGTTCCTGCTTTTCATCCTTCCTTTTGTTGATCTTTCTTTTCTGGCCATGGGCTTCTCTTGGGGACCTCTCTTCTTTGTAGCTAATATTCCAATATCTTCTTGAGCTTCTTCATTAATTTGCACAATCCTTGTCCTTGGGGTGTTGCTGTGACTTTCCTTGTCATTTTCTTCCTTCAGCTGTGATCCTCCCTTATCAATTGCCATAGAGTCTTTCTTCTTTTCACTAAATTGTGCCTCTGGTAAGACCTTCAGAATGACCCTCTGATCATGCATCCTGAGAGTTAACTCCCCTTTCTCTATGTCTATGATGGCTCTAGCCGTGGCCAGGAATGGCCTTCCTAGTATAACAGAGTCACCATCATCCTCGTCTGACTCTAGAACCACAAAGTCAGCAGGGTATATAAAGCTGTCCACCTTGACCAACAGATTTTCAACTACACCCCTAGGGTGCACCATTGACTTATCTACAAGCTCCAGTGACATTTGTACTGGTTTGACTTCTTCTATATGCAGCTTTTTCACCAGGGAGGATGGTATTAAATTAATACTTGCTCCGAGATCGCACATTGCTTTAGTGATGGTCACTTCCCCAATGGTGCAAGGTAACAAGAAACTCCCTAGGTCCTCAAGCTTGGGGGGCAGCCCTTTTTGAATTAAGACTCTGCATTCCTCAGTGAGTAATACGATTTCCTTCTCATCCCAACTTCTCTTTTTATTGATAAGCTCCTTCATGAACTTGGCATACAAAGGTATTTGCTCAAGTGCTTCAGCTAGAGGGATATTAATTTCCAGTTTCTTGAAGGTCTCAAGGAATTTGTGGAAATGTTGGTCCTTAACCTCTTTGTTGAATCTCTGAGGATATGGCAGTGGAGGTGCGATGCTCTTTTCGATTTGCTGCTGTCCTTGAGTCTTTTCCTTTGAGCTATGTAGCTGGTTCTCCTGTTCTTTGAGTTTCTCTTTGCTTTTGGTTGGCACCACAACTTGCTCCTTAGCTTGATCTGCTTTTGTTTGCTTCTCATCCTCTGTTGGTTCTTTGATGCTCTCTTTTTGTTTCTTTGTAGTGTCATTGTTGCTTATCAATATTCTCCCACTTCTCAATTGTATTGCCTTACACTCCTCCTTGGGATTTGGGATTGTGTCACTAGGCAGTGAGCTTGAAGGTCTCTCAACAGACATTTGCTTGGAAATTTGCCCGATCTGCCTTTCTAGGTTCTTTATGGAGGCCTCATGGTTTTTGTTTGTCATTTCCTGGAGTTTCATCATTTTTTCTATCATGGTTTCCAAGTTGGTGATTCTTTGGGGTTCAGGTGGTGCTTGTGGTGGGTTATGAGCTGTGGTTGGTGGATGATAGGAATTTTGATTAGTGGATTGGTATTGGTTGAGATTGGGGTAATTGTTTTGAGGTTTTCTATAGGTATTTTGGTTGGTTTGCTGCTGGTTGAAATTTTGATTGTGTCTTGGGTTGTTTTGGTTTGAGTTTCTCTGCCATGGTTGTTGGTTTTGGTTGTGAGTATCTCCCCATCTGAGGTTGGGGTGATTCTTCCATGAGGGGTTGTATGTATCACCATAGACTTCATTTGGATTAGAGTGCATGTACTGAACTTGTTCTTGCTGTTGTTCTTCTTGAACATCTTCATTTTGTCCCCATGTGGCTGATGGTTGGCTAGTGTTGACTGCTGCAACTTGGAGGTTGTCAATTCTCTTGGTCATTTGCTCAAATTGTTGTTGAATTTGCTGCTGCATTAATTTGTTTTGAGCCAGGATTGAATCTACTCCTTCTAGCTCCATTACGCCTCTTCTCTGTGATGGTTGGCGACTTCTTTGATGAGCAAAGAAGTATTGGTTGTTGGCCACCATATCAATAAGTTCTTGAGCCTCCTCTGCAGTTTTCATGAGTTGCAAGGAACCTCCAGCTGAGTGATCCAAGGATTCCTGAGACTTCAGTGTTAAGCCTTCATAGAAATTTTGCAGCTTCTCCCATTCATTGAACATGTTGGAAGGGCATTTTCTGACTAGAGCTTTGTACCTCTCCCATGCCTCATAGATGGGTTCATTCTCCATTTGTGTGAATGTTTGTACCTCGGCCTTCAACCTTATGACCCTCTGTGGTGGATAAAACTTGGCAAGGAACTTGGTTACCAAGTCATCCCAATTGTTGATGCTGTCTCTTGGAAAGGATTCCAACCATTGAGTGGCCTTGTCCCTGAGAGAGAATGGGAATAGCATCAATTTGTAACTGTCAGGAGGTACTCCATTAGTTTTGACAGTGTTGCATATCCTCAGGAAGGTGGATAAGTGTTGATGTGGGTCTTCAAGTGATCCTCCACCAAAAGAGCAATTATTCTGAACCAAAGTGATGAGTTGTGGCTTAAGTTCAAAATTGTTTGCATTGACATTTGGAGCCAAGATGCTGCTTCCACAATGTCTAGGATTGGCAAAGGTATAGGAAGCTAAAACTCTCCTCTGAGGTGGGTTGCCATTGTTGTTGTCTGCTCCACCTGGTGGATTAGTTGAATGTTCCTCCATCTCATGAAATTCTTCTTCTGATTCCTCTTCTCCAACAATATTTTTTCCTCTTTCAGCTCTCCTTAACCTCCTGAGGGTCCTCTCATCTTGTTCATGAAGATTTAGTGTGGTTCTTCGTGTACCTGACATACAAGCATATCATAAGAAATGTACACACCAATGATACTTCAATCTACTGCTAATTTGAAGTTTTAGTTAGTTTAAGCAAAAAGTCAAACAGTTAGTGGGTTAATCAAAAATTAAGAAAAAGTGCTTGATCTAAATAACCACCTCACTTAATCATTGTCAATCTAATCAATCCCCGGCAACGGCGCCAAAAACTTGATGGGAATTATTTTGGTGGAGACAAGAATCTCTCCCAAAACAACACCAATCTAACCGGCAAGTGCACCGGGTCGCATCAAGTAATAAAAACTCACGGGAGTGAGGTCGATCCCACAGGGATTGAAGGATTGAGCAATTTTAGTTTAGTGGTTGAGTTAGTCAAGCGAATCAAGATTTGGTTGATTGAGTTGCAGAATTTAAATTGCATTGAAAGTAAAGAGAACAAGAATTAAAGTGCTGAATCTCAAAGAACAAGAAATTAAATGGCAGAAACTTAGATTGCAAGAAATGTAAATTGCAAGAATCTTAAATGACAAGAAATGTAAATGGCTTGAAATGTAAAGGGGATTGGGACTTAGATTTGCAGGAATTAAACCAAGAGAAATTAAATTGCATTAGACAGAGGGGTAAATGGGAATTGGGATTCGATTGAATTCAAACAGACAAGCAACTTAAACAAATAAAGCAGGTGCAGAAAATTGAAATAGTAAAATGTGATCTCAGGACCCAGAGACTAGAAAACCAAGTCTAGATCTCAATGCCTTCCTAGATCCAACAAGAATAATAACAAGGAGAATGTAAATTGCAAGAGAATTAGATGAGAAAGCAAGTAGCAGAAATGGAAATTCAATTTGCAGTGAAAGTAAACAAGATCCAAGGTGAGATTGAAACAGAATTCCTTCAATTCTCCAACCCAAGATCCAAGACAAGTGTAATTGAAATTGAAAGCAATTAAACTCAGAAAATAAAGATCACTCAGGCTTCCCAAAACAGAAAAGAAAACTCTCTAAAAACTCTAAAAAGGGAAGCTCCCTGAATGAATTGAATTCTAGCCTATTTATACACTTTCTTCAATTGATCTTCAAGCCTTGAATTGGGCCTTTGCTCTTGGTGGAATTGGGTTGAAAGAGGCCTTGGTTGATGCTCTTGAAGTTTGGAGAGGAACCCAAGTGAATCAATTGAACCGGATTTGAGTTTTGCAAAGTTGGATTTAAAGTTAGCCTCAAAGTTAGGGGGCTAACTTTGAGGCCAACTTTTTCTAGCAGCAAACACATTCTGCTGCACTTCACGTTGGAGCCAACGTTAGGGGGCTAACTTTGACCCTAACGTTGGCCTTGCTTTGTGTTGGAGTGGCGCCAACGTTAGCCTCCAAGTTAGGGGGCTAACGTTGGCGCAAACGTTGGCACACCCTGGGGGAGAGTTCTCATGCCAACGTTAGCCTCCAAGTTAGGGGGCTAACGTTGGCGCAAACGTTGGCACCCTGGGAAGCAAATCTTCATGCCAACGTTAGCCTCCAAGTTAGGGGGCTAACGTTGGCGCTAACGTTGGCTAGCCCTGGGAGTGATTTTCAACTTCCAACGTTAGCCTCCAAGTTAGGGGGCTAACGTTGAGGCTAACTTCAAGTCCAAAAGTTTGTGCCAACGTTTGAGGGCTAACTCCAACTCCAACTTCATTCTTCCTGGTTCAATTTCACTTGTTTCATTGTCTTCTCTTAGCTTCTAGCCATTCCTTCTCACTTCAATCCTTTTCCAAGCTTTCTTCACCTATCATAAATCAACCAAACACATCAAAGCTATGCTTGAAATCATGAGATGATCATTCTATCCTAATATGCACCAATTATGGCATCAAACCTCATGAAATTGCATTAATTTATCTATGGTTGATTCAATCAAAGGAAGCATGAAAATCTACCTCAATTGGCTTGCTTGTAGCTTAAGAAAGTGCATAATTCAAGTGAAAACAGAAGAAAAAGACTAGTAAAACTAGGCTAAGATGACTTGTCATCATCTTCCTCCCCACTATGTAGTTTGCTATGTTAGCAAACCAAGGTGCTTGTTGGATCTGCAATAGGTGTTCATCTGGGAAGCTTTCATTCACAGGTTGTGAGGTGGTGCGCGAAATTGTGAACAATACTTTTCACAACTCTCATAATCCCCAGTCATGAACTCCAAAAACTTGGTAGCTCAATTCCATGGCATTACACAACTTCGCACAACTAACCAGCAAGTGCACTGGGTCGTCCAAGTAATACCTTACGTGAGTAAGGGTCGATCCCACGGAGATTGTTAGTATGAAGCAAGCTATGGTCGTCTTGTAAATCTTAGTCAGGCAGACTCAAATGGATATGATGATGAACGAAAATAATATAAAAGATAAAGATAGAGATACTTATGTAATTCATTGGTAGGAACTTCAGATAAGCGCATGAAGATGCCTTCCCTTCCGTCTCTCTGCTTTCCTACTGTCTTCATCCAATCCTTCTTACTCCTTTCCATGGCAAGCTCGTGTAG